>NW_022103904.1:3688162-3702916 GCF_000313985.2 Echinops telfairi
TGCAGACTCCCACATGTGCAGACTCCCACATGTGCAGACCCCCACACCCTTTTATCTCTCACCACCTTCGGTCTGGCGGACCGCTCTTTTTCACCCTGACAGGAGTGTGAGCTTCCTGTGGCATATATCTGATGTAACCTCTCAGGGGCTTAAATGGATCAATAGGCCTCACTGCCCTTGGTCTCACTCACAAAGTACTGAAGATGGCTTTTAAGACCCTTAATGATCTGGTCCCACATGGCCCTTAGGCCTCACCCTAGAATGCCCACTTTGTCTTGTCTCCATATCCTGTGTCCAGGGACTCTCCCTCCCCCTTTCCCCTGCCTCCTCCTGATTCGTTCTTGAAACTCAGCTCAAGTGAAAAGGCGTGGAAAACAAGGACTTGTGTTTAATATTCTTTGTTCCCTTCTTGATTCAGTGTTACAGATCCTAAAATGACAAACATAGCACGAGCTTTCACTTTCTGCTTGAAGAAGTGAAGCTCTCAGACACAGAAACCTCTCAAAGTAAACTCAGTGCCATTAAGCTCATGCTGACTCATAGCGACTATAGAACAAGGTAGAACTGCCCCTGTGGGTTTCCGAGACTGTAACGCTCTTTACCAGAGTAAGGAAACCTCATCCTCCTTCCACATAAACTGTAGGCTCCTGGTATTACCAAGACACAGAGGAGAGGAGCAGTGTCTTGGGAGTACAGCTTTTTTAAAAAAAATCATTTTATTGGGGGCTCTTACAACTCATCACAATCCATACTTCCATCAATTGTATCACTCACATTTGTACATATGTTGCCATCATCATTTTCAAAACATTTTCTATCTACTTGAGCCCTTGGTATCAGCTCCTCGTTTTTCCCCCTCCTTCATGAATTGTTGATAATTTATAAAAATCGTTTTCCTGTCGTCTTCTACCGATCCCTGCCTCCCTTCACCCACTTTTCTGTTGTTTGTCCCCCTGGGTGGGGGGGTTATAAGCCGATCATATAACCCTTTCTGGTAGGGAGTGCCGCTTTGAGGACTTGTGGGTTTCAGAGTTCTATGCCCTTCCCCTATCTTGGGGTGGAGGCTGGGAAGTGGCCATAATGAATGGTTGGTATCATTTCTTCAGGATCGCGTCCTGCTTCCACTTTCAATTGGCACGCAGAACACTGCAAGTTTGGGAAGAGGGCACAGACAGCACAGCAGCGCTGCTTTCTCAACCCGGACCTTGAAATTTTCGCCCATTGTGTGAATACCTGCTCAACACTGCAGTTCATGGGCAAACGCCGCCCTTCTCAGCACTCCCCTCGCCGCCCCTTTAAAACTCCGTGCCCTTCAGAATGCAAGGGGCATCCTTGCCACTGCACTTCCTGTTGGCAGCAGAGAGTACACACAGAAGCTATTGCAGGCAGCAGCCAAGGCAGAAATAGCTTCCAGGCGATTCAGTGGAGCTTCCCGAACTGCAGTCCCGGCAGGCGCTGGGCCTCGGGTGTCCTGATCCCCATAGCTGCCAGGGCACCGCTGGCACCGGAATCCACTGGGCCCAAACTGTGCGGTGAGCCCAGGGCGGAGGCCACCCAAGCCGGGGCTTCATTAGGGTTCCAAGAGCGAGCCCAAGATGCGAGCTGACACTGGCCTCTGCGTGGCCCGGGGGTCCCTGGCGGCCTGGCTGCTGGGTGGCCTCTGGATCTGGACGCTCGGCGGCCTTGGCCAGCTGGGGGCGGCATGGCCTGGAGCCGGGGGCTCCCCAGGAGTGCCGCAGCCTTGTCAGGCGCCACAGCAGTGGGAGGGGCGCCAGGTGCTGTACATGCAGAGCAGCGGCCGCAACAACCGTGCGCTGGTCTCCTACGATGCGCTCAACCAGCGGGTCAGGGTGCTGGACGAGAGGAAGGCGCTCATCCCCTGCAAGAGGTACGCACGCACGCACCCACGGGGAACCCCGGTTGGGGAGGGCGGGGGTTGCAGGCAGGGGGCGCGGGGATCTGGGTCCCTTTCCAGCCCCTGCGCTACCAGTGGGTGTCCGGGTGCCTCCCAGCTCCACCCTGCTCCCAAAGAAGCTTGAGTAGTCGCATAGGGCAGCTGGGTCAGGCGCTAGGGAGGAGAACTTAGCTCACTGAGGGTGGCCAGCTGGCGGCCCTGGGTGGGACAGTGACCTCAAGGACCTCAGAAATAAAGGTGGCTTGGTAGGGCGTTCCCACTGGAGGCCCGCTGGCCGGGCATGCTGAGTCAGGCAGCTGCAGCCAGAGCCCCCTTCAGGTAGGGCGTGTCTCATCCACTATCTTGTCTCTTCCAGGACCAACTGCCAGGGAGGCACGCTGTTTTTTGGGGTTTTTTTGAGACTCTAAGTGTGTGTACATTCGCATGTTAAAATAATACAACACCCAAGGTGTGGGAAATCGATAAAGGGAAAATAGAGTACTCACAAACCCATCATCACCCTGTTACAACTGTTAACGTTTTGGTCTACTCTCTTAAAGTTTTACAAGCAAGGTTTACACACTGTGAACAAAAAGCATACGCATGGATTTCCTGTCTCTGTTTCATTGAACATGGTCCCTCACATGCTGTTATTTCCAAGTTCATGAAGCTGACCCCTTACCCATTTTTAATGACTGCATGGCTATTAGATAGATGGGGTTGTGATACTTTCTTTTTTAACTGTCTGGTCTGATAATTCATCTTTGCTGGCTTCTTATGACAGGGACACCCTCTTGTGCCTGACCTGATTAGGATCTGAATTCTATTCTGGGATCACCGCGTGTCTCTTTCACCACACTGCAGTATTTTCTGTGTATTCTGCTCAGAGTTATGTTGGTCACTCTCTTTATGGTATTTGCATCATTCTGGGATGTGATATGCATGCCCATGGTGGATGGCTCCAATGACAAGTAAATGCTGTGGTCAAAGGGCCCCATTCAAATTTCTAGAACAAAGCAAATCTTGATAATATCATTCCATCTAATAGCCTCTGTTGAAGTATTAGGCAGCTTGAAGAAAGTATGAATACAAGGAACTTTCTAAAGCATAGATTGAAGAGTGTAAGATCATGAAAGCCACCCATAGGTGCTCAGGAAGCACTAAGGAGTAGGGTCCTCTGGATGGACTCTGAATATGTGCATGGCTTCAGTTAATCCTTGAAGAGCATTGTCATAATATTAACTGTCAACACCTGAGTGCATTTTATATATAAGGCTTGGTGCTGAGGACTTTATGCACACTGTACCATTTAGTTTGCACAGCACAACAAAAACGTTTGATGTATTAATTTTGTATTAAAAATAATGTATTTTTTATAGATATTGAGTCAGTGACTGAGGAACATTGAACAGCATTCCCAGTGCATTCTCACACAGTTGGAATTTGAGGGAGCTAGGCTTATTTGACACCTGTGATACCTAACACTCATACCCACTCATGCGTTCCTGCATCTACTCATTCAAGAAGCATCTATTCAGATCAGGCTCTGTGTGTGCACAAGTGGGCCGCGGGGCTCAGGAAGGTCATAATGGAGAGGTCGTTGTTAGTTATCATCATGTTGGCTTCAACTCATGGCTATCCCATGAGCCATCAGAAAAAAATGCTCCCCAATCCTTTACCACCGACAACATTGGCTGGGGATCAGACAGCGTTTTGTTGTGATTCATAGGATTACCATTGCCTAACTGGAATTATATTCCTAAGCCTTTCCCACTAGTCTGCCTTAGTCTGGAAGCTCAGCTGAAACCTGCCCAGTCTCATAGCAACATGCAAGCCACAATACGACAAACTGAAAGACAGGTGATGGTTGCATATGAGGTGCATTGGCTGGGAATCAAACCTCAGTCTCCAGCATGGGAGGCCAGAATTCTACCGCCGAATCACCGATACACCTAATTAACCAACCTCTATACAATGGGATGAAGGGTGAGCTGGGAGGTGATGAGAGTATCTTTGTGATGGGCACTCAATCCAAGCTTCTTGGAAGGTGTGTCCCAGAGCACCTGATTGAATTGACCAGAGCAAGTGTTGAGGGAAGGATTGTCCAGGAGGTTGTGGGTGTCTCCTTGGCCTGCATGTGTGCCATCTTGGAGAGTAAAGACATTCTGAGTATGTCCTGAGAACCACAGGCCAGTCATTTTTAGGCTTTTTAAACAGTGAAATGCTGTGGCTGACCTATACATATGAAAGTCATCAAAATCCATGGTGCAGAATAGAGGAAACAAAGTGGAAGCAAAAACATGACTTAGGAGACTTGTGGAAAAACAGGTTGTAGCAATGGAAATAGTGAGAAGGGACTCATTTCAATGAGTTCTTGAGCTGGCATAGGGACCAGAACTCTCAAATCCTAGGCTATTTTCTCCCTGTAGACAGACATATGTGGGGAGCCATATTATAATCAGGAGATTGTTGAACTAGTAAAATGTTGGACAATTCAAATTCACTGAACAGACATCTAATGATTTCCCACTGGAGGCTAGACAGTATGCTCGTGTTTATCATGACTAAGATAGGTCAAATCAGGGTTTTGTCTCATGGTACTAAACTAGGATACAGTGCATGCATCTTTACATTAGAATCCCCTTTGATTACACATTGGGCTGCTTTCTGAAAGTTCTGCAGTTTGAAACCACCACCTGCTCCCCAGGAGAAAGATGGGGCTTTCTACTCCAGTAGAGAGTTACAGTCTCAAAAATTTATAAGGGCAGTTCTATCCTGTCCTATGGGGTCGCTGTGAGCTGGCATCGACTCAGTGGCAGTGAGTTTGGAGTTTGCATGCTGCACCAACTCCATTGGACAGCACTCATTCCACCCTGAACATAACCACCCTCCTTTTTCTATGACTCCGTGATTGATTAATATAGTCTATAGATATGTACATTATACTTTTGGGGGGTCATAGCTGCACCCTGCTGGCCTAGAATCTCTTTTGTCCCCTTATAGTGATTTCTCATTTCTCTGTCCTAATGAATTAAGTGTTGGTTTTACAGTTTAACTTTTAAAAGTAAATTTTATTCCTCTTCTTTCTAATGTCTTGGCGAGATTCTGACTCACAATCCCATCTCTGGCCCAAAGCCAAATGTAGAAAAGAATGGTTTGGATATAAATTCATTTTTAAGCTCTTTGAGTCATTGGATCAAATTCAAAAACTTTTTTCAGGTATTAGCAATTTGGCTCAGAAACCAGGTATTATTAGAGGAAAATGTGGATGGGTTGTCTCTTCATATTTATTAGTAAGTTGAGAACTAAGCTTTAGAATTGGATCAACTTCTTAAGATTGTAATTTTGCACCCTGATAGTTATGGAAAATCCCACTGATAGTTACTGTAGAATGACTAGGATTTTCCAGGCTCACTTTCCCCTGAGATGATGAAAATGATTTTTTAAAAAAACTTTATAAGCTTCAGATAAGACAAGTCTTAGCAGAGAATGG
This sequence comes from Echinops telfairi, assembly GCF_000313985.2. NCBI lineage: Eukaryota > Metazoa > Chordata > Mammalia > Afrosoricida > Tenrecidae > Echinops > Echinops telfairi. Next base: position 3,693,550 of record NW_022103904.1, read on the forward strand.
GAAATATTAGTAATTGATACTATTTTGTTTTCAACTGTCTTTCCTGACTCTTTGATTAAAGTCAGAAGTTCTACTTTTGGAAGACTGAAGAAAAAACAGGAAGATTAATTTCACATTTCAGTCAACATGTTGACCTTTATGGGAGAAACATTGAGAAGCGTGGCTAGTGAGACCTCATTCTGCTTACTGTGGACATGTTATCAGGAGAAATCAAGCCCTGGGAAAGGACATCATACTTAGTAAAAGGTCAGCAAATAAAGAGGAAAACCTTCAGCTAGATGGACTGACACAGTGATGGCAACAGTGGGCTCAAACACAACTACCTTTTCCTTATAGATTGGGAAAGGTGCTTCAAAAATGGAATTAAGATACTGGAATTTTCCCAGGACTTTTTTTGAAACATCCCTCATCTAAAACCTAAAATCTCCATGAGCTGGAAACCACTGGCGGACACTCACTAATAAATAACCATGTAGATGCTGCGTGAACTCGGTCTGGTCACCACTGACTGACTAATCCTGCTTACAAAACGGTAGAGAAGGTGCTGTAACTAATAAAACTGTGGTTGTAGAGTGAGCAGAGATGAAGAGAATTTGCATTTGTAAATTTGAGGTCACATCTTGTAAATCTAGCCAATCCTATGTATTTGGGAATTTTAATTTGTACACATTAAGAGGTGGAAAATATTTTAAGTAGCGGGTAGATTCTTATTTAAGTTCTAACTAATGCCCGTCACAATTTTACTATAGGATATTATATCTATACAGAATTGCATTTCTAGTGGATTGGCTGGGCCAGTTAAATTTAAGACAGAGAAGGCAATTCGGAAGGTTTGACAACTGTTTGGTTTAAATTTGTTTGTTTGTTTGTTTGATCTCAAAGGGGAATTCTTGAATTTCTGTAAGTACATAGGAAGATCGCAATGGTTTATTTTGAAGAAGTGAAAAGAAAATTGAAAACTGCATTGGTGAGAAAAAGGTCAAGGACGTGGCATTGAACGATTGGTTTCTATCACAACTCTTTTGAGGGTAGCAAGGACTTTCCTATGAGAAATCATTTTCCTTTTTCTGGTAAACTCCTTATTGTGAATTGGGTGACAGCTTACAGAGAAAGACAATTTGCCATTCAACCATTCATATACAGTTTTTGGTAATGCTATTGATTGCAATCCCCATAATGTAACATCGCTTATCCTATGTTCTTCCTGTCTTTCCCATTTCGATTACGCCTTCCTTCCTATGCCTTCTTGATTTTGATCTTGAATGAATGCTGCCCTTTTTATCTCAAATATTTGGTTATTCTAAGGTGTGTATATTTTCCTAGCATTATTGTTTCCCTTATAGACCTGCCTACTGTTTGTCTGAAAATTGAGCCATACGGGTGAGTTAACTTCCAGACTTGAAAGGTGTCCTAAAGCTGTAGTGTTGGAAATTCCACCAGTCTCAGTCTAACAATAAAGGCTGGTCTCTTTTATGTTAGTATCACCACCGATAGTTGAGGTGCTGGTTAAAGGAGAGGCTCTAGGTGATCGTATGTTTGATATTTTCCAGCAGTTTTGATAGGATGACAAGTATAGGGAAGCTGGTTGGCTGGTTCTCCTTACAATGGAAAGTGTGACTAAGGAGAGGATGGTCTCAGAACCTCAGAAGTGCACCTCAAGTGCCGACTAACAGACTGAAAAGCTTCCCCCTGTGCTACAAAGGAGAGCCTTCTCTCCTCTAGTAATAGAGCTGACATTGCTGAGAACCAGGTCCAGAGTCTTATTATGTGAGTGGCTGAATTACAACATCAGCTGAATTGCAGATCTAGAGCAGTGTCTGGTACTAAGGTAAGGGCATTGATAGGAAAAAGTTGGGACCCTGAAACATGGGATGGGAACATATGGGCTGACGATCCAGAATAGGAGGATATTGAGCCCCTAGAAATGATTGAGCCACCCCACTCTTGGTACCAATTATGTTAGACAGGATTCTCTAAAGAAACAAAACCAGGACACTAATAATTTTATATATATTTGCATAGATAGATAACATAAGAAATAAAGCCGTCCAAATGGCTCAGTGCAATTAACTCCCATGAGACAGTTGTGAGACATTGGCAGTCCTTCAAATTTTGAGGGCTGCTTGATAGTCCTCTGTAGAGCAATTCAGGCTATCCGGGCACAGGCAGCAAACAGCAAGGCAGGTTAACAACAGTCAGCCAGATGACAGAGTCCGATAGTCCCCAGCTCAAGAGATGTATATTCCAGTAGTGTGGCGAAGCAGGTCTTGAAGGAACTTCAAATTACAGCAACATAGTTCATAGGTTAGGTGTCCCACAGGTAGTGTAGCTTGAAAATTGAGGCACAGAACAAGCAAGGCAGCCACACACTGGCCCAATGATCAAAGAGCAAGAGACAAGAAAGGCGAGGCTCACCGATCCTTTTAGCTCTCTGCCCTTCAATTAATCCCACATGGGTTCATTGGCCATGTTGGCACAGTAAACCTTAACTATCCCACAAAGCATTGCTGTTTCCCTGATAGACCTGCCTATTGTTTGCCTGAAAATTGAGCCATGGGGGTGAGTTAACTTCCAGACTTGAAAAGTGACCTTAAGCTATACCTTGAGGATTCCACCAATCTCAGGCCAACAATAAAGCCTGGTCTCTTTCGTGCTTTTGAATTTTGCTCAAAGTTTTCCTTCCATTCTATACAGGACCTTCCATTGTGATCACTTTTAGAGCTGTGGTAGCATGACACCATCTAGTTCTTCACCATCTCAGGGCAATGGAGACTGACTTTTGCATGGTCCACTAGGCCATTGGGATAATTGTTTCCATAGAGCTCTGATTTTACTGGCCAACACATTTTTGTTGTTGTTGTTGCCTCAAATGTTAGACTTTTTTCTGGATATATTTGACCTGCTGATTCCCAAATTGGCACCTGTTTTCCCCTATCAGTTTTAGTTTTTGAGGTATACAACCTATGCCACATACCACTCTTCACTCTGCTTGTCCATAAAAAAATGCAGGATAGTTAAATGCAGTATGAACTAGCCTGAGTTAGAGTTAGAGTTATATGAAATATTTAAGTCAAGTCTACATTGACTCAGCGGCAGTGAGTTTGGTTATACCTCACATGATGTCCTCTGATCCAAAGATCTATTTGAACTGTTCAAATTACATGAACTTGGAATTTTCTCCAAGTATCATTTCACCTTTATTAGGAACTGAATAGCAGGAAGTTCAAATCTGTTATTAAAAGGGACCAGAAATAAGTTACTGTACAATAAATATGGAATCCTTGTGACAGAGTGCCTTTGTAGTACCCAACTTGTAGTCTCTGTATATATTATATAACCTTCTATACTAAAAAGAAAAACCCACTGTCGTTTAATTGATTGTAGCTCATGATGACCCTATAGGACAGAGAAAAATTGCCCCTTCAGGTTTCCACACATTCAAATCTTTTAAAAACTGCAAAGGGACTAGTGGATTTGAACCTCTAACCTTATGATTAGCTGCTCAATTCATAACCAATTTGCCACCATGGTCCATAAACAGTTGCCCATGGAAGTCCCGTTACATTTACTTCTTTTCTTAATACTTTTTTTGTCTTATCCTGTATTTTGTGGGTCTGAAATCCTCTCATATTTAAAACTAGGAGATAAATTAATAAGCTAATTGCTGAAAATATAGTGAAACACTGTAAATAAGAAACTAGAACTGATGTGGTCTATCCAATGCACATTTATGAATCTGTGCCCCAAATAACCCCAGGAACTGGCCTAAAAACCAAGGCAACCAAGAAATTTTTTTTATCAGACTGTGTTTTCTCTATTCTACTTCACTCTGAACAGGAAGAGACCAATAGTTGTGTGTTAGACCATGCTCCTTAAGATCCTCGTTACTTCTCACCAGAACAGGTGTCCTGTGATAGATTTTATGTCAACTTGATGTACCTGTGTGAAGGTAGTGATGGAGGTCAATTTACCAGTCAGGTCACGGACTTATGACACCTCCTTAGGGTGTGGCCTTTTTATGAGAGATGCTATGGAAACCGTCTCTTTCTTGCCCTTCTTTCTACTTGACTGGGTCCTGTGCCACAAGTCCACCCTGGGAGCTGTTAGTTCCCTGCCAACCTTGGATCCATGCAACATTGCATCCATTGACCTGTGATTTCTCAGATTCCCGCTTAGCCTTCCTGCTTCATCTGTCAGCAGATGAAGGGTCTACAGTTAGTATCTGATGCATAGACTCAGCTGAGCTTCTTTCTTGATTTCAAAATTTTTCATGATATAAAATTCCATTTTATGCATATATGAGTCACGGGTTTTATTTCTCTAGAAAACTCCAACTAATTCATGTCTTATGAGAATTTCATTGGGGAATTTTATACACCTCTGCACTGTCCCCGCTGCTCACAGCTCTGTTCTTGCCCTTTAGTCTTCTTATTGCTCCCCAAACTATTAAAAAACATGTTTGGGTTCCTCAAGATTCTCAAATTCCTGTGTTGATGTGGTGTAAATAAAAAAATTTCGAATTCTCCATGGAAGGAGTAGACATGGGAACACTGCCTTCAAAAGTGTAGAGACCTAGGATAGAGGATGTGCCCATAAATGATAGCTTCATATTTTGGTGTTTTGGTTTAATAAAGGTTTTAACAATGATTTTGTGGCAATACTTTTATATTTACCCTCATGCAACATGATTAAACATTGCCAAGTCTTGTGCCATACCCATAATTGTGGGCATGTTTGAGTCTATTGTTGAGCTATTGTGGCACTCCATCTTATTTAGGAAACTCATCAAGGTATCTACACTGATACCTCCAATTCTAATTCAGTACTAAAAATTCTCATCTTCTCCCTTACATTTTTGTAATTCCTTCCCAGCCAGCAGTGGGGAACTACGGACTTTCATTATTCAGTTGTCATAGATAACTGAGCTTCCATGATGTCCCTACTGTCTGGATACCCATCTCACCCCCCTTGGATTCTCATACCTTGTTCCAGGACTGCTCTGCATTGATACCATCTTCACTCTCCTTGGGCTCCCCTCTCTAGGCCATGCCAAGCAGAAGCCTACTTTGCACAGCCCTACCTAATGGCTTCAGTCTAAATTGTCACCAAGAGAAAGGAGAGGCTGGGTTACCTTTATATATATATATTCATACCCATATACATATGTACATACATATACATATTTATGGTTAGATCTCTTAGAATATTTAACACAATAAAGGTTTATTTTAAACCCTCAATGTGAATCTTGGGAGATCAGAGTTGTAAATATAATATGAAGTCCTCCACAATTTTATTTTATTTTGGAAGGTCATGGGTTTAACATGGATCAAAATTTCAAGAGAATAACTCTTCTTGTGTCTATACTGCTTCTTCTCATTTTTTAATGGCTAGAGCTAGCATTTTCTTTTATACCTGTGGGATTCTGAGTGTTTGTGAGTTCTTAACCCTCAAAGAACAAACTAGGTTGATTTTCAATACTGAGTTTATCTTCAATAAAAAGATTTTCTTGGATGTACATAAAGCTTGCTTTAAGAATCTTAACCCAATAGGTCTATGGACTGTGTGTTTCAGAGAGTGATCCTGGAATGGAGAGGTGGAAAGAGGCAGTAATAAGGGTAGTGAACCAAAGAAGTGACAAAGAAGGTCAGCTAAAGAGAGGAAGGATGCTGCTAGGCTATGGGCCTAATGTATAAATGGAAGCCAGAGGTCATTCCCACACTGCTTTGAAAAGAGTTTCACTCCTCTCCAATAACCTTGAACTGTTCTTTCTTGATTCTGACCTTAAAGATGGTTAGAGGTGGTCAAGGGAAAAGTGCCCAAGGATCTGAAAATGTTCCACAAATTAGTGGTTTGTTTTTCCTGGAATAAATGCAACAGTTTCATATTTCTCATTTCCAGTAAAAATGTTCAATTCTCCTTTTAGAGTTTATTTTATTTTACCCGTTTCTAAAGAACATATTTCTTGATCTTGCTATCTAACACCTCATTCTGCTCTTCCATTTAAAGTAAATCATTGCTAATTCTAGATTCTGTATTCAAAGGCTATCCTGAACCCACTTTAGCCACCATCTGACCACCAGAACGGAAACTGCACTGGTCAAGAGCAATGAGCTTCACATTCCTAATCAACCGATCTTCTTCTTTTATTTAATCAGCCCTAATTTAACTGTTGGTCATGTTTCCCCATCTTCATATCTCTCCTTCAGCTGGCTTTCAGGGCACTACACTCCTCTGATTTAATTTATTCCTATCTCATGCATTTCTTTGCCTTCTAAGTCTCCTTGGCTATTTCTCCTTTTCTCTTGAAACAATAGTAGTGGGATGTTCCAGGGCTCTGGCTTTCCATTCTGTCACTTTCTCTTCTGTCAATCCTCACTCTCCTGGGGATCTCATGAAGGCCATGGCTTTAAATATCATTTCTTCACTGAAGATTCCAAATGTGCATCTCCAGACCTCACCTCAGTGCTGAATCTGGACGCATATCCAGTTGCTTATTTGATCATTCATTTGGGTGTCTAACGCTGTTATCTATCATTGAGTTGACCTTCAACTCATGGTGACCCCATGCACCATGGAACAAAATGTTGCAGCTGTCACCCCTACAATCAGTTGCAGCTAGGACCAGTATGATCTATAATGGTGGTTTTTCCGCTAGAAGCCACGCTGAAACCTGTTCAACATCTTGGTAATACTTAGTCCTCCATTGACAGATGGGTGATAGTCCTATATAAAATGCATTGGTCAAGGATTGAACCCCGGGTGGTTATGGCTTGGGTTGTGTCCAAAAAATAATATGTACTGTAGATTTAGTTTCTTTGCTTTTAGTTACAATTCCAGTTGGGAATGGGTTGTCTTTATTATGTTAATGAAGAAGGCTTGGTGTAGGATGCATCTTCAGCTGTTTTCTTTTGATATCGCAAACAAACAAACTAGCAAGCAATTGGTGATGGCGAAGATTGATGCTCAGTCATATGACTATCTGCCCCCTTCATTTAGATTACAGCAAGACAAGTCAGCCTACTACTGTGCTCTGAACTTTCCAACGCTTCTCCGTCTCTTTCAGAGTAAATGATTTTTCAGGGACACATGCTAAGAATCTCATTTCTCAACCACCTTTGACCTCACTCTAACCTTGATACTCCTCCAATACACTACGTATAGTTAGCTTCCTAGTATTTTCATGTTATTCACTCTTCTTGGGAAGTCTTTCCTCCAGAAAGCCACATGGTCTTCTTCCAGTGTCACTCTGTCACTTATAACACCTCTCTTAACCACTCTATTTTAGACTTTATTCCCCTTTAATAATCCATGCTGCCTTATCTTTCAAGGCACCTACTACTATCTAACACACTTTATGTGGGTCATGGTGGGACTGGGCATTATTTTACTCTTTTGTGCATGGGGTCACCATGAATTAAAGATATTGGTGAGTTAGTGTAGTCTTGCCTTTCATTCATGCTTGATTCTTGGCCAATGAACTTCATGCCCAGCTGCCATTTGTCTATGAGGGGAGTCTTCACATTGCTGTGATGTTGAACGGGTTTCAGTAGAGTTTCACAAAGAGGAGATGACATGGATGCCACATCTGAACTTGTCCTGCTTCCACAGAGAGAGAGAGACTCCCAGCCTACACCATCCCAAGGCCCAGTTGTCACAAAGCAGAGGTCGCACATGCTGACACCAACCGTCCCTCCACAGAACTACACTTCTCTCTGGATCTGATAATCTAGTACAATGGCCACAGAGAAAATACTCGTACTTATGGGATTTAGTGGGGGAAGTTAACAGGTTACCACAATCCAGGATCAAGGAACATGAATGATACCCAATTAATGATTTTGTCCACAGCAGCTCCTCTGGCCTCAGCTTTTAGTCAAGTATCTCTCTGGTCCTCAGCCTCCCATTCAAGTGGCCACTTGGCCTCTGCTTCTGTAAGCCAGGAAGCCTGCCGGTCACTCTGCCTGGAGGTCTCCATGGGAGGGCCCCTCTGATCTGCTGCTTCTGGTGCCTCTGCCTCTCAAGGCAGGGGTCTGACACTCTCATGAACTGCACCTGTGACTAGTCTGTCGCTATGGCCCCAGGATGTTCTCTCTCTGCCTTGGAGATGGCTCATTCTTCAATGCTCAGTGGCATGGCAAACCCAACGAATCCCTTCGATTAGTGCTTCACGGACCCTGCTTGCATGGTGCTACCCAATCATTTGGTGGGAGCTACCGTGATAATGGATAGGAAAGCCACAAGTGTAGTATATTTCCCTTCACCACACCTGGCTAAGAAAGCCTGGTGAGCGACTTGCAGAAAGCAGCCAGTGAGAACTCTATGAATCTCAACAGTCTAATTTTTAATCCATCATGGCGATGACACAAGGCCAAGCATTGTTTCATTTTGTTGTGCATGGGGCACCCAGAGTTGAGGGCAAACTCGTGACAACAGTTAACAAAAACAATAATGCTGTGAATAATTCTTCTAAGTCTGTTCCTCAACACCCACCCCGGTAGCCCTCCATCAAATTAGGGTCTCCATTGTATTTAATTTCTCTTTATTGCGGTGCCTCCAGCAACTTAGAACAGGACCTGATTAAATTGTTAATGATTTCATGAAGAATGAGTATTAAGAGTAACATATTCATTATAGAAGAATATCTGCAATACAGATTAACAAAGAGAAAAAGTAAAAATATTCATAACTTTCCAAGTGATAAAGGAAACTTTCGTTAATATATACTATATGTCCTAGGAGAGTTCTAAATATACAATAAATTACTATAGTACATGCTATATTTTATAAAAGGCTTCTTTTCCCACAAAGCCCTTTTCCCACATATATTGCATGAGTCCATCCCTGCCGATTATTAGTCTACTTCTGTAGTCTTTGATGTGGAACAAAGATGAGATTCTGTGCTCCCTTAAAGATTTACAGTCTCAGAATCCCTATATCTGGTGGCTCAGAGTCTTCAAGGATCCCTGGTGTTAAATGGATTTCTTCTTGGGCTGCTAACTGCAAGGTCAGCAGTTCAAACCCACTAAGCTGCTCCTCTGGAGAAAGATGGGACTGTAAAGTGTTACAGTCTCAGAAATCCACAGGGAAGTTCTACTCTCACCTCTAGGATATTTTTGAATCAAAATTGAGTGAGTTTGAGATTGTTATGAGGCAGCATGGGCTTAATAGCAGTGGATTCGGTTTTGAGTTGTGTTATTCTAGCTAAAAGAACAAATTTGTTTATGCGACTCCCTATGATGGGACAGTTATGCTTCTCCTCCTGTTTTCCCTAGTACCAATAATGTACGTTGTAAAGTTTTGTATTTGTGTGTGATTATATGAAGAGGATTCAAAAGTTTATGGAAAATTTAATTAAAAGATAATA
>NW_022103904.1:3703016-3710138 GCF_000313985.2 Echinops telfairi
AGTCTGTATATCACCTTTAAATTTATTTGAGGAAAAACTCTTTGATGTGGTCTTTTCAGTTCAAAGTCTGAAGGTAACTTTAATCCATGTGGGGACTTTTTTTCTGGTTATTGGTTCATTTAACTTTTCTATTTCCTTTTGGTTTTTCATATTTTCTTAGAAAATATTCCATCTCATCAATAGTTTATCATTCTAGGACTGTCCCTGGTATTCTCTTGATTTTGAATAAACTTTACCTCATCTTTTAACAGCCTTTTCGAATTCTCATAATTTGTTATTTGCATTTTCTATCATTTTTTAAGTAATTAGATGTGATAATTTTTAAGCCATAGGTCAATAGATTTCTGGTGTAAAATTTATCTATTTCTATTACTGCATCATATACTTCATTTGTAAACAATAATCAAATTAGAGTGTGTATCCATTTTTGTACACAATAGTCAGGTCCCCCTAGAAGGACATCTGACACACCTCCAAAGAGTGGACTCCTCAGTTCCCTTTCTTCCCTAAGCCATTTCTCAGCTCCTTCCCCACCACCCTGTCCTGGAGGTGGCTCTTGATCCTCCATCTCCATGGAGAATTTTCCTCAATATAGGAACTGTGCGTTTTGCATCAGCATGTCTTCTGAAGAAGTATCAGACTCCAAACGGGATGCCCTCTCATTTCTGGGGAACTTTGGCCCCCAAATAAGAGAAGGAAGCTGCCCCGGGAAGAAAAAGGCTACAGTGCTTTGGGGACTCTGCCACTGCACGGAAGGGAGCTTCTGTTGTGGCTGCAGTTAGATTCCCCAGAAAAGGTCCAGCATGGAGCTCTCGGAGTGATGGAGAGCCATCAAGCTGAAGAAGTACCAGAATACCCCCCAGTTCAGTCAGAGAACGTGCTGCCCTGGAACACCTCAGAAGTTGCAAGAAAGATGCTGGCGACAGGGAGGGATGGTGGAACAGAGTCAAGGGCCTCAACAGTTCTTGGTCTCATGTGATGTCTGCCACAAGTAAGACAGGACATAGGAGGCATACATGTGGCACCATGTATGCCTCATATGGTGGCATGGTTCTATCAACCCACAATGCTGGGGAAGGACTTAATAGTCATTGAAATATCATACCAGTTGCTGGGTTCTGCTGTGGTTCTGAGTGTTTCTTCTGGAAGTGGGAGTCCTTTTAGACTGAATGAGTTGGAAACTTGAATCAATATGATGACTAGAAATGGTTTGGAAACTAGGATGGATATGGTGAATGCAAGGTTGTTTGAAAATACCGTTTTGGGGGTGGGGGTGGGTGGGGGGTAGGGTGATGAGCCAAGCCAGATGCATCAGCTCCAAAACTTCTGAGACATTTCCCCTGTCTCTTGATCCTCTCTGATCCTCCAGAACCCAAATGCCTGCTCTTAGAGTATCTGGCCAAGGCAAAGTTTACTCTTAGAAATATTCCCGGGGCCACTGTGGAGCTATGGGAGGTGGTTGAAGTTGAGAGAATTCTGCTTTAGAATTCTCAGAAGGACCATGGTTGCAGTAGGAGAGGCAGAGGCAGCAAATATAGGGAAGCCTGAGAAGATCGAAGCTCTCACTTCAGGAGAAACCTAACAACCAATCAGTGGATAGTCTTATCAGCCGACATGCTGGGCAGACTCTGCCCCGACTTAATATCCATTGAAATATCTTACCAGGGACTTGGTTCTGGGGTGGTGTAAGTGTTTCCTCTGGGAGTGTGAAACCTGCATTTCAGGAAGCAGCCCATCATTCGGATATTGGACAGCAATTCTGCTCCTCACTCAGCTAAAGAGTTTGCCTGGTTTACCATCAGGACTCCCAGAGGAATCATTCTGGTGAGACCTCAGTCATCCTTAAGGAGTGAGAGAATGAAGCTTGGAAACCAACTCTTCTGATGTCAGAACACACTTTATTTGTAATGCACATGAATTTATTTAGTTCCCATTGAATATGTGCAAAGAATTTAGTGCTTTGACAGCTTATGATCTTTCACCAGACTGACTCACGCCACAAAAAGGTCAACTTCTTCCCTTGTTAAAATGCAGAGGAATTTTTATAGTGCACGTTGGTAAAACTTTTATGTAGCTGTGCCACAAAGTCTTTGGCTAAAAAAAAAGAAAAAAGCACAAACTGTTTCATTCCATTTATCATTCACTGCAATTTCTTTCACACCAACTGTCTCATTTACTTGAATCCCCTCTTCTCTATATATAGTTTCTAATTGAACACTTACTTCCCCACCCTAGGATAATTTACTTTACCCATCCTCCCCTGGGAATTCTATTTAATAATCATGCTTTTCATTAGAAAGCAATCATTCTGCATATACATTATTCCCTTTTCATAAATGTAGTGCTATTTGAAATCTCAGTAAAGAAAAAAAATAAGAAGTATATGTGAGAATTCTGCAGCCTGCATATTAGCTCAGAGTGCATGGGCTTACACTTTCTTTCATTGTGGTTAGGAATTTATATATTGTCATTGAAACACTGACAGTATGGACCTATTTTTGTCATCTTCTTCACTCTCCCTCTAATCCCCTGCTTACAGTTCTAGAAATCACTATGCATCATGGCAATCTGGCTCTCAGTTTCAATGGGGCTGGATCTTTACATTCTCATTAACAAAAAGCCAGAAGACTCTGGGCAGGGCAAAGCGTTAATGTGTCCAGCACCTGACTGTAGGGTTGGAGGTTGGAATCCAGTGAGAGAGTCCTCGATGGAAAGTCCCAGTGGCCTGCGTCTGAAAAGTCAACCACTGCAAACCCTACTGAACACACTTCTCCTCTGATTTACAGGGGGTAGCCATGATTAGAACTAGCCTGAGTGGCACTGGCTTAGGACAAAGGTCAGCTTTAAATGTTGTCTCACAAACTACATTTTCCTTTTTCTATCAGAATTGAAGGCATAAATGGCCACACTGGTCAACATTCATCCAGATGTACTTTCTAGAGGGGAAAACTCTCCTCCGTGATTTGATGATTCTTTCTGTTGCTTGTGCTAGTCTCCAAGTAGTGGCGGCTCATCACCTTACAGCCTCTTAAATGGCACTTCTAATTTTCCTTTAATTTTCCTTTTCTTCTGGCTGCATTCTCAAGTAATTGAATTTTCCTTTTGTTATATGTCTTTGGCGCCAGCCTACACAATGTGTTTGCTTCTATCACAACAATTTTGAAATAGCATTTTGCTTTTTATGTCTCATAATTCCCGGAGGGTGTAACTCAAACTCAGTACACGCCAGAATGGCAAGTGGCCGCAGCTCAATTCTTCCTCCTGAGAGTCCGAAGCCTGGCGTGTGTGACTGATCTTTTATATTGCAAATTAAAGAAATGCAAAGTTTGTCCAAAATCTTCCATAAAAGCCAAAGTCCTATTGTATCACAGTATAATATTTATCTACTCCCTTTTCTGTAATTGTATATATCTTGGATGGCCCACAGATTCTATGTGCTCTAGGAGAATGAATCTTTGCCTTGAACAAGAGTCATGGTGTTTAGAGAATTAAAATGGATCTTGTAGGAGATTTGTGGGTCACTATGAGTCAGAATCAACTAGATGGCTGTGAGTGAATAGGCTGCTGGTATAGTGTTTTCTGAGTTGACTTCTAAGCACAAGATCAGCAGTTCAAAACCACCAAGCTACTCTAAGGGAGAAAGACAAAGCTTTCTATTCTCTAGAGAATTACAGTTTCAGAAACCCCAAAAGGGCACTTCTACCCTGTCCTGCAGGGTTACTCTATAGGTCAGAATTGACTCAATGACAGTGAATTTGTTTTTTGTTTTATTTTTTTGGAGTAGGAGATCATTTGGGGGTCCAAATTCTGGCACTATTATATACCATTAGCCATGCTCTGATGTTCATATCCATCTTTTAAAAAAAAGGTAAAATGATGTCAGCCAGCTGAATTTACTGGTATGGACTCTCTGGGTGACACAAGCATAATTTGGTTGATGACTAACAGAAAAGGCACACGTTCAAGTCACCCAGAGGCACCACAGAAGAAAGGCCTAGAAGTTTGCTCCTGAAAATCTCAACCATTGACAACCCTCTCACCTAAAACACAATAAAATAGTACAAAAATATATCATCAGAAAACAAATGAGAACGATACAGACACAATTCTACTCTGACACACACACGGCTTGCCATGAATTGGAGTTAATGGCACAGATGTTGGTACTGGTTAACATTTTCATTTTCCCCTTGTTTCGATTCAGGACAGAAAAAAACAATGACCACGGTTGTAAAGGCAATAGCTAGTCAAGCTCATCCATACGGAGCCCCGACTCTGGTATTTCAGGTACTAGAAGAAGTCAAGGATGGGCCCTGCTCATCCTTCAAGGAAAGGCTGTCCTCCCGTTGTAAATAATAAAAAAGATGGTGGTGTGTGACCTCCTCTGTCTTCACAAAACAAAAACAAATTTAAAAAGCTCATTATCATCAAGTCCATGCAGACGCATAACAAACCTAGAGGACAGGGTAGAACTGGCCCTTTGAGTTTCCCAGACCAAAACTGTTTCCTGGGATAGAAAGCCCCACCTTTCTCCCAAGGAGCAGTTGGGGGTTTCGAACTGCCAACATGATGGACCGAAGCCCAGTGAGAAACCACTATGCCACCAGGGAAAGGAAAATCAAAGTCAGCCTCAGCCCAGACTGATTCCTGTGAGGCAAAGGTAACGTCACCCTCCAACCTTTGCTACTCCTGGCCCTCCTAAGGCCCTCTTCATTTCTCTGCTGGGGTTGATAGTCCTTCGTATTGGCCACCCAGGCGAACTCACAGGCAATGCGTGCGATTCTGATATTCATTAGAGAACTTTACAATCCAGGATCAGAATGTTCTTCCAATCACGAACGCTTCTTCTCAGTGGTGCCTACATGCATGCCTTTCCTTGACCCTCAGCCCCACAGCCACATGCCCCTTGGTCTCTGCCCTGCTTGGGCAAGTGTTACAAAACTCCTTCAGTGCTGCCGATATAGGTCCAAAGGGCGTGCCACTGCCATAAGCCTCAGGCTGAGGCATCCAGCTGGAGCTCTGAGGGTCCACAAGCAGAGTCCTCCATCCCACCCCTACCCCTTATTAAAGACATGTCTGGAGGCAATCCACTCTGAAAATGAGCTTCCTGCCTGAAGGCCCTCAGTGTAACTCCCACCTGGGCTGGGAAGCCCAGCTCTCTGCCTCCTGCTCTGGCTCTTCCTGCCTCTGTCTCTGCTGCCGCTGCTCTTCTGAGGCGCCTCTGATGTCGCAGCTCTGCCTCTTGCATTGAGGAGTTTCAGCACACAGGAATCTAGAGGTTCAGAGAACGCCCTTGACTCCTGGCTTTTCTTTCCAGTTGGCAGTGAGATTCCTCCATGCCCCTTCTGAGGTGGCTCATTGGAAAGCCAGCGTATTGGCAAATGGACCAATCCCCATAGAAGACTCATAGCCTCTTTTCATGGTCTCACCCTGTCCTTGGGTGGTAGCTAGAAAGACGATGGCTAAAAGGGCCCGTATTAAACAACTCCTTCCCTCGAATAGGTTTGAATCAACAGTTCAACTGTGAAGCAGGCTTTCCTTTATCCCTTGGTCCGCCATTCTTGGAAGGCTGGCAGATGGTTACAAGATGGCTCACTGACTTGTTGCCCCATTTGAGAATGGCTACCTAAGCTTCTGGAAGTTGGGCATTGAATAAGAAAGACGGAAGAAGAATTGCTGCATTTGAATTATGGTGCTGGTGAAGAATACTGAAAGTACTTTGGATTGCCAAAAAAAAAAGCAGGGATTTGTCTTGCTATAGCCAGAATGTGCCTTCCAGGCAAGGATGGCGAGACGTGGCATCATGGACTCTGGACATGTTATCGGGAGACCAGACCCTGGGGAAGGACATCCTGCTCAGAGAAGTGGAGGAACAGTGAAAAGCAGGAAGGCCCTCGGCAAGATGGAGTGATGCTGTGGCTGCAACAAGGGGCTCAAACAGGCACAATGGTGAGGAAACAGGCGGTTTCATTCTGTTGTATGTGGTATGATCTTATACATAGGACATCCCAGAGATGCAACAAGGAAACTGCTGGAACGAATAGAAAATTCAACCACGTGGCAGAGGACAAGAGCAACAGGTAAAAATGAGTCAAAATCTGCTACACTAACAAAGAAAACCGTGAAAAGGAAATTGGGAAAGCAAGATCATTTACAAGAGTAGTCACTCAAATGATGGAGTAGTTAAGAATAAACAAACCAGAGATATGAAAGACTGATACAAGGAAAAGTACAAGAAGCCAAAACAAGACCTACAAAATTGGAAGTATATACTATGCTCATGTACAGAAAGATTTAACATTGGAAATGTCCATATTGACTAAATGACCTATAGATATATTCCGGTTCAAATTCCATCATCATCCATTAAACATAAGGTAGAAGACTAATCGGCAGTTTTATATGGAAAGAAAAGAGACCTTCCATAAGCAAAATTCTACTAAAGAAGGAGAACAAAGTAGGAAGCCTCAGACTCCTTGATCTCAAAACCTACTACACTGGCACAGTGTCAAAGCAGTCTCATAATGACAGACACATAGACCAATCTGAAAACCCGGAAATAAATCCAGATGATCTTTGACAGCGGGCAAAGCCCAGTAAGTGAAGAAGAGATAGTATTTTTGACAAATGATACTGGAAAAAACTGGGTATACATTTGCTGAAAAATGAAATGGGACCCTCATTGTTCACCACATACAAAAGCAAATTCAAGATGGATCAAAGACTTCAATGTAAAACCTAAAATTATAAAGATCATAAAAAAATAGAGGCAAACCTAGGCGCTTTAATACAATGTATAATACTGAAAACATACAGAAAGCCAAAGACAAACTAGATGATTGAGAAATCCTAAAGAGGAAACATTTATGTGTATTGAAAAACTCTAACACAATAATGCAAAGAGTACTTACAGACTAGGAAGAATTTTTAAAAAATCATTCTTATTAGGTGCTCTTACAGCACTTACAACGTTCCATACATCAATTGTATCAAGCATATTTGTACATATGTTGCCATCATCATTTCCAAAGCATTTCTACTTGAGCCCTTGGAATACGCTCCTGATTTTTCCCCTCCTTCCTCCACCCTCCCATCCTTGTGAATCCTTGATCAACTGTATAT
>NW_022103904.1:3710731-3712474 GCF_000313985.2 Echinops telfairi
GATAGATAGATAGATAAGTGTATGCTTTTTGAGGTGGGGGGATTTTGAAGTCAGGGTTAACACCATAATTTCAACAAACCTGAAGTGGGTAGCTCCCAAAATTATTGAAACTTTGCGACAAGTTTATGGGAAGGCTACCTACACCACAGAAACCAACCGTTTTTAGATGATTCAAGTGTTTGTCAAAGAGTGGAAGACATCAAAGAAGAGCCAGGAGAAAGACCATCAACCTCAATCGATGACGGCGGCTAGCTATAGCTCAGAACCTGGTGGAAGAGACTGTAGAATTCCCAGTGACCGAATAACTACTGGGGAGCTCATGTGGTTTAGCATTTCCAATTTTAAGTGAATATCTTTCAGTCAGACAGGTGCCTAAAGTGTTGCTCTAAAATCAGCTAGCTCAGAGGTGATCTTTCCATGAGCCTTTTAACAAGGTCAAAGCTAAAGAGGATGAGTGTGTGGAACAAACGATAACTGCGGATTTATCGAAACAACACAGCAAGCAACATCTAATCTAAACAGTGGCTTCCTAGGGGATCTATTGGACCAGTTAAAATCAAGATGGAGAGATTAGCTGAGAAAGTTGTAGCAACTGATTTCTTTTTTTGGGGGGGTGTCTTAAAGGGGTAATCTTATTATAAAGAAGTTTTGGGAACATTGAAAGAGCCATCGGTGAGAAAAAGAACAGGAATGTTAAAGCCAAGGAAGTACTTTCTATCGACAATGGCCTGCTCATTCTGAGAGGACTGTCCTATGAAATTTTATTGGGAGACCTTACCTCGTCCATCCTATGGCTTTGATCTGGCTCCTTCAGACTGGTTTTTTGTTGCCAAAACTCAAACAACATTTTAAAAGAACACGATTTGAGTCCCTTGAGGATTACAACTTCTATTTTGCTGTGGCGTAAACTAAAGAGTGTAGAATGCTTTGAGGAGGGCTTAAAGAGATGGACACACAGCCTTCAGAAGTGTTACAGACCTAAATGGAGGTGATGCTAGTAAACAATAGCTTCGTATATTGATATTTTTGTTTAATAAAGTTTTCTATGATTTTATAGCAATAGTTTTGACTTACCCTTGTAGGATTATTGCATGTGATTTTTTTAAAGCAATACTGACTCTCAATCCTAATGAGTTCTGTTATTAGGACAAAAAAGCCTGAAGTGAAGTCTTAAACATTACTCAGCAGTTCTCTTTTAATAATTTAAATCATTTTGGAAAACGATTGAAGGGTAAAGCAGATAAGTAAATTTGTTAATGTTATTAGGAGCCATGGTGTTCTATAAGACAAAGAACAAAAGTGTTAAAGAAAAAATGATAGTGAAACCCTGTAATGTTATATGTAAATTAGAAATAGCAATATAAATTCATAATTTAAAAAAATTGTAGCAAGTTCTGTCCCCTGAGTGTTTCCTAAAATAAGTCATGACACCCAGTAACGATAAGCCCACCTCATGCCAACTTCTAGTTCTGTACTCTCACTAATAGCAACCAGTGCTCCCAAGAGAAGATTATTTCAGATCCCAAACAGGGAAGGTACAAAATGAGTGGAAGAAAGCTTGTCATCCCTACTGGTCAGTATAGGACATGAAAAGTTTTTTTATAAATTATCAAGGAATCGAGGGAGAGTGGGGGAGGGAGGGTGGAAAATGCAGAACTGATACCAAGGGCTCAAGTAGAAAGTGTTTTGAAAATGACGATGGCAACAAATGTACAAATGTGCTTGACACAATGGATGGATGGA
>NW_022103904.1:3712632-3726959 GCF_000313985.2 Echinops telfairi
AAAAAAAAAGAGAGCTTGTCATCCCAGAAAGTCCTCCAAGATTAGTGGGATTATGCCAAATGGCCGAGAGTCTAGTTCAAAGAAGTTCCTACTGACTGAATTAGAAATAATTTATGTATTTAAAAAATGACTTTAATTAATTCTAATGCATTGAATAAGCAAAACCCCATAATTTCAGAATGATATTTAAGGAGGAAAGACATTGGTTATCCCAATGGAGTTAACTATTATTCCAACTCCTTACTTTGAAAATTGATGAGGAACCGGTATTAAGCTTTCACTCTGGTTTTCTATTATGCACTGTGGTTTACCCCGTTTAATTGAAGCATAACGCCACAGAAGAAAGTCAGGTAAAAAATTAAGATGGAATTAGAAGACAATGACCCCTCTTGAATCCTCCATGATTACTGGAGCCTGGCATGTGATTTTGCCTTAAACATTAGGTGACCTAGCAATAAGGATATTGCTAGGGTGACAAAAAAATCACTCACAGATTACTGACTAGTGATAAAGGAAAGCACATTTAGAATAAGACAGCTTGCCACCATGCAGCATAGTGATAAAAGCTAGTAGTTTAAAAATAGTGGGACAGGGCTACATCTTTCTTCAGGTGTGCTGCACGATGAAATAACCTACCCGCACCAGGATAGCCTCTATCCCCCAAATATCTTTAAGAAATCGAATCAAGAACTTAGCCATCTTGTACAAATCACCAGAATGAAAGGAGATGGAACCGAAAGTTAAATGGTAATCCGGAGGACATTTCTGAAAGAAATCCAGACTGTGGAAGCTCTGCAGGCCTCTTCGACGTGTCTGTACGGTGTCTAGGATGGGAGGGAGAAGGGGCAGCACCTTTCTCGAGTTTAAACAAAGAAAGAGAAGAAAAGAAACATAGTGCTTCAACCTCGATTGGACGCTGACTCTAAAAACCAGCTATTGAATGGATTTGGGGGTCAACTGAATGTGGACTAAATATTAGATGACATTAGGGAATTATTTTTTCATGTTAATCTTCATAGGTGTGCTAATGCTACTGTGGTCATATTCAAAGCATCCTTGTTTTTAGGACATATTAAAAAGTGGATAAAATAAATAAGGTAAAATGCAAATGATTATTGCTGCAGTGGTATATATAAATGTGCGTGTTGGACCATTCTCAGACCAAGTAGTCTGAATGTTTAAAAATTTGAAAATAAAAAATTAGAAATATGATCTCATAGGCCTGGTTATCTAACATGGAAGGATAATAGGACAAAATTGTTCGATTTTAAATATGAGTTTTTAAACTGTTCAATCAATATGTAAAATAAAATGCTGATTAGAAAACAGACAGATAATATATCCTCATTTTAATAGAACAGACATAGACATTTCCCTGCATGTACTTGTTGAAAGAGATATTTGGAAGCATGCCTGATTAGATACACATGCAGAGTTATTTCTGGAAGTTAAGAATGGGCGAATTCTATTTCCTGTTTAATTTTCACTTTGATCATTTTTGTTTTTATACGTTGAAAAAGAGTCAGTTTAGAAAGATAACTTATTTTCAAAGGAATACTTTTGTAGGATTCCAGTGTTGTGGAGAGCTTGGGTGGGTAAAGAAAAATCCCTTCCATCCACCAAATCGATTCCAGCTGAGCTCCCTGTCTGCAGTGGAGTCTGACTCAGGGCGACCGTGTAGAACAAGGCAGCACTGCTGTGTGAGGTTTCTAACGCTTCACATTCTCATAGGAGCAGACAGCCTCATCTTTCTCCCCTGGACCAGCTGGGGGATTCCAACCATGAGTCTTGTGGTTATCAGCTCAGGGCGCAGCCCACGATGCTAAGAGGGTTCCCTGATTCTGACCAACCTCCCCGTGGTAATTATACCTCAGAATCTGGCCCCAGCAGCC
Organism: Echinops telfairi; assembly: GCF_000313985.2. Classification (NCBI taxonomy): domain Eukaryota; kingdom Metazoa; phylum Chordata; class Mammalia; order Afrosoricida; family Tenrecidae; genus Echinops; species Echinops telfairi. The sequence goes on from NW_022103904.1 coordinate 3,714,525, forward strand.
CATTTTCTGCTTACCCTGTGGGAAAGAGGATATTGTTGTTGTTGTTGTTATTGACAAAATTCAGGTGCCACTAACAATTTCTAAAATATTTTTTGTTTTTGAAAAGTCATTTTGTTACAAATAAAGCTGCAGATTCAAGTTCATAACGGCCTACTGTTTAGGAAAAAGAATTTCAAAAATCAGTAGAAATTATCATGATAAGCTGAGGATTTTGTCAATAACAACAGCAACAACAACAAAAAGCCTCGTTCCCACAGGGTAAGAGGCAAACGGGCTGCTGGGGCCAGATTCTGATTTACGGTTACCATGGAGAAGCCTTCTGAACCTTTGAAGAGGTCTCAGGAGACTGACCTCACAGGGGGCGCCGGGGGCTGGGCCTTTGTGGGAACTCTCATCATCCCCATCCTGGAAATTATGTTTTCATTGGGGTCTGGCCAGTGAGTTGGCCAGTTATATAACTCTGCTTTTGTTGTCCCAGGAATGCACCCGTCTGCCTGCTCCTACTGCCGATTCCATCTCCCCACCTGGCTTGACTGTCCTCCAAGGGTGTGGCCTGGCCGCCAGTGCTCTCTAGTCTCTCTCCTTCAGAGTCCAGCTTTGAGACTCTCTTGGGATCCAGCTTCTGTTCTTTGGGTCTATGGGGAGTGAACCCACAGCATCCCGGGCTGATGACTCATTTCAACCTTGGCTGATCTCTGCATTTTGACCTTCTGTCCCTATTGAACCCCAGATCCAGTGTCTTATTTGTGATTGAGAACCTGAAATCTTAAGCATTACCATGCTCACACAAGCCAGAATTATTAAAATACTCTCTTCCAAAATTTCTCATCGGACAGTACATAGGACATTTATATACACATCTATATCTGAAACAAAAAAAGATTCATATACTTCTTCATTTCTTATTAAATGATTATTTTTATATTAAGGTAGATCAACTTATCCTCAATATCAAATTACGCTCTCTCTCTTTTTATGATCCAGTATTTCAAACACACAGGAAGGACCAGCGGATGCCATAACAAACCCTAGCAGCCAGACCACCCAGATTTAATACATGTTTTCCTTTTGGAATGATTGTCTCAGCTCTAGCGTTTTCTTTTTAAAGTTCAAGTTGATATCTGCATCTGTCACATCTGGCGCTTGCATCCTGTAAGGCTGGCTCAGCTCCTTTCCCATGCTCCCTCTCCTTCCCAAGCAGGTGATTGGCCTGGTCTGTGTGGACCCAGGTTTGGCACTGAGTCCTGCAGGTTCTCCTAGGACAATTGCATGTCCAGCCAGTTCCCAGGATGCCAGGAAGAGCGGTGGGATTCTCAACAGTATTAGGAACAATTCTCATCATGTGTACCACAAAAGCAAAAGCAAAAATAGGTGTGCTTTGTTAGGAATTCTATAAGAATTATACAAGCATTGGTGGCACAAGTTTTGGGTTTTTTTAAAGATCATTTTATTGGGGGCTCTTACAGCTTTTATAACAATCCATACATCAATTGTATCAAGCATATTTATACATATGTGGCCCTCATCATTTTCTAAACATTTACTTTTATTTGAGCCCTTGCTATCAGCTCCTCTCCCCCTGCTCCTCGTGACCCCTTGATAAAGTATAAATTATTGCTATATTATTTTCACATCTTACACTAACCACTGTCTCCCTTCACCCACATTTCTGTTGTTAGTCCTCCTTGGGAAGGGGGGCAGGAGGATGTTATGTGGGGATCATTGCAATTAGTTCCCCTTTCCTCTCCTCCTCCGGCCACCTTCCCCTACCCTCCAGATATCGATACACCCATTTCTGTGCCTGAGGGGCTATCTGACCTGGATTCCATGTGTCCTGAGCTCGTATCTGTGCTAGTGCACATGCTCCCGGTCTAGCCAGCACTGAAGGCAGGACTGGGATCTTGATTGGGGATGGGGGTGGGGGGCTCAAAGAACCAGAGGAATATTGTGTGTTTCCTTGGTGCTACATTGCACCCTGGTTGACTCATCCCTTCCTTGTGACTCTTCTGTGAGGGGATATCATATTATCTACAGATGGGTTTTGGGTCTCTGCTCCAACCTCTCTCACTCTCAACAATATGTTTTTGTTTTGTTTTGTTTTGTTTTGGGTCTTATGGTGCCTGCTACCTGATTCCGTCAACACCTGGTATGCTTCCTCCATGTGGGCTTGTTGCTTCTCTGCTAGATAGCTGCCTGTTTAACTTCAAGTCTTTAAGACCCCAGACACTATACCTTTTGATAGCTTGACACCATCAGCTTTCTTCACTGCATTTGCTTATGCACCCATTTTGTCTTCAGTGATTGTGTTGGGAGGGTGAGCATCACAGAATACCAGGTTGTTAGAACAAAGTAATCTCTTGTTAACAGAAGGCTTGAGCAGAGACCCAAAGTCCATTTATTTCCTCAATGTACTGCCATATAAATATATGTACATAGACAAATACCTCTATTTTTATGAATTAATATATTTACATAAGTGCACACCTCTGTTTATACCTCTATTCATAGTTTTGCTTCCTATATCTTTCCTGCTTCCTTTTACCTTCCTCCTGTCCCACCATCATGCTCCCCCTTCTTCTGCCTCTTAGTAATTCCTCTCAGCCAGATTGCTGTTGCTCCAACAACCCCAGGATCTCTACAACCTCCTTGTTGTTGATTTTAATCCCCTAGTTGTTTGCCAACCCATTGATTTCTCCTCAGGCTTGCTTCCCATGCCTATCTTACATAGGTAGGCAAACTCACAATAACAAAGACAAAACCAAAAAAGACTGAATAAAAAGAGAGAAAAAAGGATAACCCAAAAAACCCTGAAAAAGCATACATAATTCCAAGTCTGTCTGCCGATCTTTATGACTATCTCCCCACCGGTCCTGGGGGGTTCTGGGAACTGTCCCTCCTAGTCTGCCATCTATTTATGGAGCTCCTCAGAGGCTTTGTGGCTTTGCTGCAGTATGCTCCAGTAAAGATTACAGCTTAGGAAACCCAGTGGGAAAGTTCTACTCTTATCAAATTCAGTTACCGTGTATCAGAATCAACTCGAAAGCACACCCAATCAAACACCTCCAAACCAATGTCATCTAGCCATACTGTCTCATAGTAACCCTAAATCAGCCTTTAACGAAGCAGGTGGCCTCAACTTCCTTCCATGAAGGAGCTAGTGGATTTGAACTTTATGGTTAACAGTTCAATGCTTACCCAGCATCACTACCAGGGCTCGTCGGACAGGAGACAGCAGCAACAAGGTACTAATAACTGCATAGAGTATTGGGGTGGTGCAGATGGTTAATCAGAAATGCTACCCAGACATGTCTCCAAAGAAAGGCCTGGCATCTATTTCCAACAAAATCAGTCACTGGAAATCCTCAGAAACACAGTTGTCTCAAGCACCTGGGGTTGACATGACTTGGAATTGAATCAATAGAAACTGATTGATTGATTTATCTATGTAGAAGTAGGGACCTCCAGGCACCAGGCTTCAGAAAACAAATGAATCCAGGAAGTGAATAACTGTTGGACTCATAGCTGGCTCTTGTTTTCGCTTCTCTCTTCCCTGTTTTCTCTTACTCCTTTTACTTGTAAAATAACCACTTAAGACCGCAGTGTTTCCTATTGTCTCCAACCCAGGAAGAGACTGACTAGTCGGCCTTCCTTCAAAATTGCACATTTCTTTCCTGCCCAATTACAACTCCCATAGAAGAGAATCTGATTGTCTTACACTGGGTCAGATGTCCACCTCTAGTCCAGTAAGTTCTGGGAGGATGACAAGGTCATTACTATAAACGTAGCTTCCAGTGCCCATGACTGTGGCGCGGTGGGTTTGGGAGTGCAGCTGTGTGTGGCTGCCTCGAAAGTAGCATCATTACAGTTTGCCAAGCTGAGAACTAGAGTTTCGGCAAAAACTGGGACGGATCATCTAGCCTAAGCCCTAGATAGAATTGGGGAAAGCATCAGATGATGCTAATGATGATATTGTGGGTGCTGGAGAAAAGGACGAAGACCATGATCTCCATGGTGATGCACTCTAGAGGTTGCGTGGATGACCCCCTATCTTGAAAGAATCACAGAGCAGGATGCGTGCACTGACAAAGATTCCATAATGACATGGATAAAAATTCCATTCAAAAGGTATTTACAAATGGCTTCGGTTCTGAAAGTTCACGTTCATGTTTCTGTCGTTGCAAATGTTTTCACCAACTGCAGGCAAGAAAACAGTAGCAATCCAGCCCCAAACTACTTCTGTGAGCCATACCTGTATAATGCAAGCGGTTGGCTCTGATTTGGAGCATTATCTCTCTCATAAGATGCACACTTACTTTTTTTCTTCTTCTTTTTTATTCACTCTCACTTGAATGTTATGCTTTCAATCCAACTCAACTTATTTTTCAAGTAAGGAGACTATATCTCACTATAGAAAATCCGATCATGCTTATATTTCCCATAAAATTTTACAAGTACTATTGTGACCATAAATTCCATGCCATTGAGTCAATTCTGATTTATGGTGACCCTGTAAGACACAGTTCTTGTAGGTTCTAAGACTAACTCTACCAGAGTAGAAAGCCTCATCTTTCATCCATGGAGTGGCTGGTGGTTTTGAACTGCTGCCTTTTTGCATAGCAGCCTGGCAGCTGAATGCTTGAGCCACTACGCCACTTGAGGCTTGGATCAGCAGTTGGAAACCACCAGCTGCTCCAAGGGAGGGCTTCTACTCCCATTGAAAGTTACCGTGTTGACTCGCTGGTGCATACTCCTGGGCTCAGCTTCCTCTTAGTCTTAGTTTCATTCTGTAAGTAGGGTCCACATGTGATCACCAAACGAATGTAAGAGTTTACAGACAAACTCAGCTAAGCAAAGCCATTTGCTCCCAATCCCTTAGCCTTTTATCTTTGATAGTTGCAGCCTCTGTAGGGGAGGAGCTGGTTCTCACCCAAACCCTTTATGATTGATAAGACAGTAGTGGCAATGTGGTATGGTGCCCAGTCCTGTCCAGTCCTCAGTGGGCTTCTTGTTTATCCTAGACTCATGATGCTGGGCTCAGGTGTTGTGATCCACAGGTTTTTATTGGGTGATGTTCAGAATAAGACCACGAGGCCTTTCTTCCTAGTCCATCTGAGTCCAGAAGTTCTGCTGAAAAGTGTTCAGCATCATCACAACACACAAGCCTCCACTGACATTAGCCAGACCGATCACCAATGCCTGAAATCTCCTGGCCATATAGTCCTCATTTTTATATCTTAAGCACCAGGTCTGACATATAGTAGCTACTGGATAAATACTGAGTGAGTATGAGATTTTGACCTCTCCGTTTTGGTTTCTTCATATTGAACTTGTTCGTGTACACTTTGTTTATAAATAAACTAAGGAGCACCTAACAAAAGCAAAAACTGAATTCACTGCCAGCGAGGTGATCCTTCCTGACAGGAGCCCTGTAGGTCAGGGTAGATCTGCCCCTGTAAATTTGGGAGATGGTAACTCTTTATGGGAGTAGAAAGCCCTGTCTTTCTCCTGCAGAGGGCCTGGGGTCTTCCCATCATCGACCTCACAGTTAGCAGTCCAATGCATCACCTCCATGCTACCAGAGCTCCTGGACAACCTAATAAATAAACTTAGAAAAATAACATTTATTTGAAAAAATATTTCTATCAAAGGCCTTTGGCCAACCCTGTGACCAGATGAACTAAATGGCAGCCCGCTACTAACAGCCCAACCACTCTGAAAAGGACCACAGTGGGAGGTCCTGGACAGAGAGGGAGAATAAAGTGGGACAAAACTCACAATCATAAACTCATGTGAGGCTCACTGGTCTCAGAAAGGCTGGTGGAACCCCATCACTATGGTTCTTAGTCACCCTAAAACCTGGAACTGAAATAACCCCATAGCTCAAATTTTAACCAAATGATAAAAGATCCTATAAGACAAACAAACATTAACACCAGGAAGGTACACTCATGAGAATGACCAATCACAGGTGACCAAAGGGGAAGCATTTGCCCAGGGGTAAAGCTCAGAACACAGGAAAGGGTGGGAACGGACAATGAAGGGACAGAGTAACTACAGGGAAGAAATGCAAAGAGAACAGATACATTCTGGTGACTGCAATCAAAACAACATTGGATGAATTTTTGAATTAAAAACCAATTTGCTCTGTAAGCTTTCATCCAAATCACAATTTTAAAAATGTAAAAGGTCTTTGGCCTTTGTGTTGTAAAAGGCCTTTTTGATGATTGTCCTGTAAAAGCATGATTCTTTTTTCACCTCTCTTTCAGATTATTTGAATACATTCTCCTCTATAAGGATGGGGTGATGTTTCAGATTGAACAAGCTACCAAGCAATGCTCAAAGATTGCCTTGACCAACCCCTGGGATCCTCTTGACATTCCGCAGAACTCCACCTTTGAAGATCAGTATTCCATAGGCGGACCCCAGGAGCAGATAATGGTCCAAGAGTGGTCGAATCGGAAATCAGCAAGAGCATGTAAGGACGTCTTTGGGGATGAAAAATAAAAAGGGTTCAACATCTTTAAGGAAGGGAAATATATGCAGTTAATTAACTTGTTTAAACCACACTTGGGTCTCTGGGTGGCACAAATGCTTAAGGACTCCACATTTATTAGTTGAAAGGTTGGCACTTCAAACTCATCAAGAGGTGCCCTGGAAGAAAGCCCTAGGGCCCTACTTCCAACAGGTCACAGCGTCAAAATCCCTATGTAGCGATTCTACTCTGCACACGTATGCCATGCGCTTGAGCTGATGGCAACTGAGAAGAATGACAACACAGCTCATATAAGTCCCCACGTGTATTCATTTTGCTACCTGTGGCACACTCGCATTCTCTTTGAAACACCAAATCTCCTTGAGCCACTTTGGCTTTTATTGGCTTAGACGTGGTTGTGATCGGTGACATGAGAGGCAGTTCGCTAACTGGTCACTTTTTCCTCCCAACATCATCGCCTAATGTTGCAGCAACCAGACCAGTGGCAACAGTCTGGGTGCCAGATCAGCCTGTGTTTGTATGCAAATATGAAGCTGTTCTCGTTTGGCTGCTGGTACTCCTACCCCAAGAAAGTTGTCAAATATTGTCCATTTTTGATATTAAAAAGCCCATTTTATTTCCCCTTACAGATGAAACCTGGATTGGCATTTATACTGCCAAGGATTGTTACCCTGTGCAGGAAACCTTTACCCAAAACTACAGTGTGATATTGTCCACGAGATTCTTCGACATACAGCTGGGAATTAAAGATCCGACCATATTTACGCCACCAAGCACCTGCCAGACGGCCCAGCCAGAGAGGATGAGTGAGGACTGCTCCCCGTGACTGGTGCTCACAGAAGCAACAGCATCAGGGGCACCCATGGTGATCTGAGCCGGACAGTGATCTGAGACTTGAGGAGATGTGGATCATCACTGGAAAGAAATAAGAATAATTTTAGGGGGTTGGATATTTTAGGGTTCTTGTATGTATGATTTTGACTACTCCAACTCTACTACAAAATGAAATTGGTGAACCTATACTAGTATGTAGTGAGTAAATTGTTGGTATAGATACTTTTGATGTATGGAAAGCCAATGCATTTTGTTTTATATGCGTGTGCAGGTATATAGTAAAAGCAATGATATTCAAAAGGAGTGAAAGATCATGGTGTCTTACTACGAAGGGGTTTTCCATTATCAGAATTGCTGAGAACTGGTGGCATATGATGATAATAAAAGCATAATTCTCCAGTTTTTATGTTAAAATTCTTTACAGGTAGACACACAAAATGAACATGTTGCCGACAAGGCAATTCGAACTCAAGGCAACCCCAGGTGTGTCAGAGGAGACTCCTCAGAGGGCAAAGTCTTAGGGAATGATTCCTTTGTTGAACGCAGATCTCCAGCCCTTTCTCCTGCAATTCCTCTAGTTGGCCTCATACCTCCATCTTTTAGCGTCTAGACTCATTAACGCTTGATTAACCATGCTACAGACAGTACCAAGGTACCATGCTACCCCTGTACCAAGGGGGATGACTTCTCCACTGCCACCCAACCCCATCCCCACATGCTCTCTTAGACTCTTTCAAAATTCCTTCTGGTCACATGAACTTTATGGACATAGCCCAAGTGATATGTTCAAGGGGGAGATATAAAGATTTTTCAAAATTCTCTTGAAGTCATGATCCCTGTAAGAAGATGTTTTAATCGAAAGGGTTTGAAAAAAAACTTCATGTTTACAGCTAGATAAGAATAGCTCACGTGTGCTTTGTTTTTCTATGCAAGAGTATTACTATACTATGTGTGCTGAAGCCTCAAAAACTTGGCAGAAAACCCAGAGCAAGAGGTAGATTTTTAAGGAAAGAGGTAGATTTTAACTGAACTGGGAGCCAGGAGACCACCTATCCTAAATCCAGGATAAGACTCCTCTGACAATCCTGGGGTTAACTAAGTGCACTATGCTTTCCTCCACCTGAGCAGTCATATGCAGTCCCCGTTACCACGGCCTTTGTGTCCAGCTGGCTTCTGCTCGCCCTTCCCAGCTCAGCTCACGTTGGACCTTCTGTGGGAGCTCTTCCCAAACCTGCATGAGGAGCACCTTGCATCATGCCTTGCTCACAATGTTTATTATATGATATGATAATGTCTCACTAAGTGAACACTCACCCCCCATTACCTTGGCATTGAGCTTCGTGAGTATGTGTACCATGTTCTGTTTACTTTTACATCTCCTGCACCAATCAAGTGCCTGGCACATAATGCCCCGAATATTTGTAGAGTGTAGAATGCCTATCTGTAGTCCATAGTTTCCTCATCTGTTAATAGAGTGGGTAGACTTCCTGGTCTTGGAATGAACTTGATGGCAATGAGCTTCATTTTGGGTAGGAGGGACATGTACACACAGTGTTTGTGGCTGGTGCAGAATCGGGCAGTATTTCATTCTGTTGTACATAAAGTTGCAATGCATGTAGGTGTCGGCTCAATGGCACCTAACCACTGAAACAAGAAAAACAAGGACACTTCCCTTAATAAAGGCTGCATTCTTCTAAAGACTTCTGTTTTGTGTCGTATCTGACCATTGAGCTTCTTAATTTCAAGGAGAAAAGTGTGGCATCTACATAACATAAAAAAATATTTATTACTCATCATTTATAGATATTATTTCAATAAATCAATTGCATTTCAAAGCTTTAAAAAAATTTATTGTGAATTGGATAAAGGTTTACAGAGTGAATCATTCGTTTTCGATGCAACAATTCATACACACTTTGTTTCGCTTCACCCATTGCTATCCCCTCACTGTACCGTCACTTGTCACGCTTCTCCATCCCACCCCCGTTCCCTGCTTTCATTATTCCATTTTTCCTAACCCGGTGAACTTTGTACTTACGTAGATGCTGCCCCTTCCCTCGAACAAATGTTTGATTGTTCTAAAATATGACCTTCACAATGATTGTTCCCCTAGAAGAGTCTATTGTTTGACTGAGAATAGAGCACCGGATGTAAGTTCAGTACCATATCTGAAGGGGGACTAAGGGCTTGACCTTGGCTTTTATCCAAATAATTCTTACAACTACTGCCTCTTCATCACCTCCTCAGCCACCACCAAGATCCAGCCTTATGATATCTCTAGCATTTTCAAGATGGAAAAAAAAAAAGAGAATATTTTCTTCATCCCATGAGTTTTAGCTTCCTATTACTCCTCAATATCCCCTGCCAAAACCCTAAAGAAGTAACATCATCTTTCTCTTAAGAAGTGGCTTATTGGTTTAAGCACCAATCTTGTGGTTAACTGTTCAATACTTAACTAACAGGGTCACCAGGGTTCCATGGGGGATAGAAAGTACTCAGTAATTTGTTTAGAATTGACTGAATGAATGAATTCACTACTACTGAGTTAATTTTGACTCATTCTGTCCCTATAGAACAGAGCAGAAATGTCCCTTTGGACTTCTGTATATGGAAAATAAAATCCAGGGCAATACTTAATCTTGGAGTGGAGTTGACCATGGTGACTTGAGTTGGGTAAAGCCTTTGGGAGTGGAGCCTTCAGGATTTTCATGGTTGATGGGGCACGACTCAAGGTAAGATGAACCAGATGCAAAAATATGCTAATTATCAGAAATTGGAATGTGCAAAGTATGAACCTAGGAAAATTGGAAGTCATCAAAGATGAAATAGAACACATAAAGGTCAATATATTGAGCACTAGTGAGCTGAAATTGACTGGTATTGACCATTTCGAATCAGAAAATCATATACTTATATTTTGAATGACACAATCAAGAAGAATGGTGTAGCATTCATTGTCAAAAAGAATATTTCAAAACCAGTCTTGAAGTACAATGCTATCTGTGATAGGACTATATTTATCAACCCTCAAGGAAATACAATTAATACAACTATTATTCAAATGTATGCACCAACAACAAAGAAATTGTAAAAGCATATCAACATCTTCAGTCAAAATTGATCAGAAATGCAAGCAAGATGCATTGATAACTATTTGCAATTAGAATGCAAAAGCTGGAAACAAAGAGGAAGGAACAATAGCTGAAGAATATGGTGTTGGTGATAGAAATGAAGCTGGAAATCACATGACATAATTTTTCAAAACCAAAGATTTGTTCATAGAAAATACCTTTTTCAACAACACAAAAAGGTGACTGTACAAACGGGCTTCTCCAGATGGAATACACAGAATCAAATTGACTGCATGTGTTGGCAGAGAAGCTGGAGAAGCTCGATATCAACAACTAAAACCATGCCAGGGGCTGTCTGTGGATCATATGTAAGTTCAGGTGAAAGCTGAAAAAAATTAAACCAAGTCCATGCGAGCCAAAATACTGCCTCGAGTCTATCCCACATGAATTTTAACATCATCTCAAGAACAGATTTGATGCACTGAACCCTAATTACAGAAGACCTGATGAGGTGTAGGAGGACATCAAGACCATAATTCATGAAAATAGAAAAGGTCATCCACAAGACAGGACAGAAAAAAAATTAAAGTGTATGTCAGAAGTTATTAGATACTATTAGGTGCCATCAAGCCTGTTCTGATTCATAGCTACTCTATATAAAACAGAACAGAATGCTGCTCAGTGCTGCACCATCTTCACAGTTGTTCTTGTGAAGCCCATTGCTGCAGCCACTGTATCAATCCATCTCCTTGAGAGCCTTCCCTTTTTTGGGGGGGGTCTTTTCAGTTTACCAAGCATGATGTCCTTTCCCCAGGGACTGGTCTCTCTTGACATCATGCCCAAGGTATGTAAGAGAAAGCCTTGCTATCCTTGTCTCTAAGGAGCATCCTGGCCATACTTCTTGCAATACAGAAGGGTTTATCCTTTTAGCAGCCCATGGTACTTTCAATATTCTTCCTAGTACCACAATTTAAATGCATCCATTCATCTTTGGTTTTCTGTAGTCAATGTCAAACTTTCATATGAATATGAGACAATTGAAAATACCAAGACTTAGATCATGTACACATTAGTCCTCAAGTTAACCTTCCTGTTTTTCAATGCTCTAAAGAGGCCTTTTATAGGTAGATTTACTTGATATAATGTGTCTTTTGAGCGCTTGACTGCTGATTCATTGGCATTGATTATGGATCCAAGCAAGACAAAAATCCTTGAGAATTTCAACCTTTTCTCCACTTATTATGTAATCCATATTGAAGGCTGCAATCCTAGGTCTTCATTAGCAAGTGCTTCAAGACCCCTTCACTTTCAACAAACAAGGCTGTGTTATCTGCATGTCAAAGTTGTTAATAAGTCTGCCTCCACAAAGGGCATTTATAGAGGTCTAAATACAGGCATGTACATATGTAAATATATTTATATATAATGATAGGGAAATAAATCTATGTGCATATATTTATAGGTTTAGTATTAAGGTAGCAGACTGACATTGTTCCTCTACTCAAGTACTCCCTTAATGCAAGAACACTTTGTTCTATTAATCTAGTATTCCATGATGCTCACCTTCCTGACATAGTCACTGAAGAAAAAGAGGGTACATAAGCAAATGTGGTGAAGAAAACTTATGGTGCCCAGCTATCAAAAGATATAGCATCTGGGGTCTTAAAGGCTTGAAAGTAAACAAGTGACCCTCTAGTTGAGAAGCAATGAAGTCCACATGGAAGAAGTGCACCAGCCTGTGTGATCACAAGGCGTCGATAGGATCAGATATCAGGCATCAAAGAACAAAAAATCTTATCATTGTGAATGTGAAGGAGTGCAGAGTGGAGACGGTAGCCCATCTATAGGCAACTGGGCATCCCCTTACAAAAGGGTTGTGAGGAGGAGACAAGCCTGTCAGGGTGCAGTGTATCAGCAATGAAACATACAACTTTCCTCTAGTCCTTTAATGCTTCCCCCCACACTATCATGATCCTAATTCTACCTTACAAATCTGGCTAGACCAGGATGTACACTGGTGCAGATAGGAACTGGAAA
>NW_022103904.1:3727937-3740921 GCF_000313985.2 Echinops telfairi
TTGTATCAAGCACATTTGTAAATATGTTTCCATCATCATTTTCAAAACATTTTCTTTCTACTTGAGTCCTTGGTATCATGTCCTCTTTTTTCCTTCCTCCCTTATCCTCCATTTGATAAATTATAAATTATTATTATTTTATATCTTACACTGACCATTATCTCCCTTCCTGCATGTTTCAGTTGTTCATCACCCTTGCAGTAGAGGATTATTTCCCCTTTCTCCCTCTTCTCCACCACCTTTCTTCTACCCTCATGGTATTACTAATGCCTTCACAGTTCCTGGGTGGTTTATGTGTCCTGGATTCCATGTGTCGATACTGCTTATCTCTACCAGTGTACATGTTCCAGTTTAGCCAGATTTGTAAGGTAGCACTAGGGTCATGGTAGTGGGTGTGGGGGTGGGGGGAAAGCATAATGAACTAAAGGAATGTTGTGTGTTTTGCTGGTGCTATACTGCATTCAGACTCAATTGTCCTTTCCTTCTGAACCCTCTGTTAGGGGAGGTCCAATTGTCTACATATAAGCTTTGGGTCTTCACCCCAACCCCACTCATTTGAATCAGTATAATTGTTTGGGTCTTCTGATGTTCTCAGCATATCTTAAACTGAAAGAATTCTAGAAAAAAATCAAGACTTTAGTTGCAATATTGAAAGATTCTATGAGCTAAACATTGAATGATTTGGGAATATAGAAAGAATGCATAGAGTCATTGCACCAAAAAGAACTAGCTAACATTCCACCATTTCAGAAGATAGCATATGAGCCATCCTTAATATTGCTGAAGGAACAAGTTCAAACTGAACTGCAAGTATCAGCCAAAAAGAGATCCAGAAATGGATGGAATATTCATTGAAATGTTTCAGCAAAATTATAAAGCAATAGAAGCACTCACTCATCCACACCAGAAATTTTGGAATACAGTTTCTTGGCCAACTGACTGGTAGAGATATTGTACCATTCCAAAGAAAGATGAGTCAACAGAGTGCAAAAATTATAGAACAATGTCATTGATATCACGTGAATGTAATATTTTTCTGATGATCATTCAACAACAGTAGTATATTAGCAGGGAGCTGCCAGAGATTTAGGCCAGATTCACAAGAGGAGGTGAAACAAGTGCTATCATTGCAGATGTCAGATGGGTCGTGGCTGAAAGCTGAGAATCTTACCAGAAAGATGTTTACTTGTGTTTTCTTGACAATGCCAAGGCATTTAGCTGTGTAGATCATAACACACTATGGATGGAGAACACTTGACTGTACTCATGCAAAACTTGTACAAGGAGAAAGGGGCAGTTATGTGAACACAAGGGAATATTGCATGACATTAAATCAGGAATGGGATGTGTCAGGGTTATATTCTCTCACCATTCTTATTCAGTTTGTATGCTGAGCTAATAACCTGGAAGCTGGGGAAAAATGTGAAGAAGAATGTGGTATCTGAATTGGAGGCAGGCTTATTAACAACCTGTGAAATATGCACATGACAAAACCTCTCCTACTGAAAGTGAAGAGGTCTTAAAACACTTGCTGATGAAGATCAAGGAGTGCATTCTTCGATGTGGATTACAACTACATGTAAAAAAGACCAAATTCCTCACAACTGGACCAATAGGTAAAATAATGATAAACAGAGAAAGAATTGAAGTGGTTGGGCTTGTCTTCCTTGGATTTATCATCAATGTTCATGGAATTAGTGGTTCAGAGATCAAGACATGTTACATTAAGTAAATCTGCTGTGAAAACCAGTCATGTTAATTTGAGGACTAGGGTGTGCCTCACCCAAGCCATGGTATTTTCAATTGCCTCAGAGGCAATTGGAAGTCAACATGGAAGACCAAAGAAGAATGGAGGCATTTGAGTCGTGGTACTGGGGAAGTCGTGATACTAGAGAAGAGTATTTAAGTTACCATGAACTGGCAATAGGACACACTGATCTGTCTTGGATGAAGTAAGGCCAAAGCACTCCTTAGAGGCAGGGATTACAAGACTTCATCCTAAGTACCTTGGATGTGTCAGGAGCGAGCAGTCTCTGGAGAGGAACGTGATGTTTGATAAAGTATGGGGGCGGTGAAAAGAAGGAGGGGCACAAAGAGATGACTGGCACTGTGACTGCAACAATGGGCTACAGCACAGGACAGTTGTGAGAATGGCACAAGATGAGTCCAGACCAACTTGATGGCTTATAACAACAACTATCAGAAAGATTGTACAATTTGTGAGGACCTCAGGGAAGATCCTGTACTTTACAATGTAAAATACAATGCCCCTTTGGATCAGACCTCTCTTGACCACTTGGAATTCGTTACTCTCTATACAACTGCCATCCACGTCTGAGAAGTAAGTCCTGAGTTACCTCTGGGTGGCAACCAGGTTTCCTTTTTCATAAATCTTATATAAAAACTCCCTAGCAAATACTATTATCAAAACGAAGAGGGGACTTGTAGCTATAAATGAAGAAGAAAGTTCTGGTGTCTCGTTTCTCTGAACGCATGGCTTTACTGATAATGGACATGACTGGAAGTGCTAGGTCTCATTTTCTGGCTCATATGTCCCTAAATTTTGTTACTTTGGAACATATTATTTCCACCTTTCCTCATTCCAAACTTCTAATGTCCGTGTAAGCACTTGAATGTCCTTCTACTCTCTGCTTTCAATTGGGCCAGACTAGAAAGGTCCACGGATTGCCCAAAGAATCAATAAATCTGTCTTGGACAAAGTGCAGCCAGCATGCTCCTTAGAAGTAATGATGAAGAGACTTTGTCTCACATACTTTAGACATGTTATCAATAGCAACCAATCCCTTGAAAATGATATTAAGCTTAGTAAAGTGGAAGGGCAGCTAAAAAGAGGAAGACCCTTGGCCAGATAGATGGATACCGCAGCTCCAACAATGAACTCAAGTAGGAACGATTTTGATGATGGTACAGGACCAGGCCGGGTTTCATTCTGTTGTACTGGGTTTTGTCCTGTGCTTTGTTGGCTATTCATTGAAACAGACTTGATGGCACCTAAGTATAACATCAAAAACCACAGGAAAGGTCAATCTCTGTGATAACTTTGGATAATAATGGGGCTGACTTTTCTGTCCCCAAATGCGTTATTATCCTTGTGATTTTGTTTCAAAAACTTGGCTAATTGAAATTGTGTTCCATTTTCTAAACTTGGAATATATTCCAAAATGTTTTAAATACTTCCAGAAGATCCAAAATGTTCAGTCGCTAAGGCGATTTCCCATGAAATATCCATGATATGCTCTTAATTTCTCACCCAAGATAAATTCTATACCATTTAAATGTTCTTTTTAATACTCACTTTTTTATGGATCTTCTTTACAAAAGCCACTCTCTCAATTCTGCTTATATCATTTTAGTGTGTTTTTCAATTTCCAAGTATGTATATTATGGAATCTCCGTTTCCCATCTACAGAAAGCACCTTCATTGAATGTCCTGGTATTTGTCTGAGTCAAAGTAACTTGTGTTAACACAGAATGAGAAAAGACAGAAATGCAGGAGTGATTCAAAGTCCTTCTAGTTACATGACTCTTTAAAATACAGCCTTAATTTTGATTAGGAATATTCTAATAGGAAAATTATTTTCCTTTGAAACATCCATAAGTATAAGAATCATTAACACAGAATGTGTTTTGTTTGCCTTCAAGCACAAGTATGAATTCCATCCCATGGCCTAGACTTTGCTGTATACTTGCTTCAGTGAGAGAGATGTTCACTTTTTGATATCCCAATTTGTAATTCATGTACTTTCCATTAAACAAAAATGAATGTATTTCCAATAACCATTTTATATTTAATGTCAGGAAAAGTAATGTAACCCTGGCAATTAAAGAATGGGTTATAACTATCCTATAATTTTGGAATAATTTGTGGTGAATGCAGCATGCT
Source organism: Echinops telfairi (assembly GCF_000313985.2). Classification (NCBI taxonomy): domain Eukaryota; kingdom Metazoa; phylum Chordata; class Mammalia; order Afrosoricida; family Tenrecidae; genus Echinops; species Echinops telfairi. The sequence goes on from NW_022103904.1 coordinate 3,731,842, forward strand.
CAGTGTTTAAGTAATCTGAGTATATGTGTGTGTGCTATGCTGTGGTTGTGGTTATATCATCCCCAATAGCATATAGTTTAACACACATCATTCCTTCCATAATTTCATATTCTAAAAAATCAGAATAATTGTTTCGCAAACTACATGTTCTTCTTAATGAAACATGACAGGTATTATAATTTTTACTGTGGCTCAATAAAGAAAAGCATCAAACCAAACAAACAACACAAAGTGTTTCCAAAAAGTTCATGGTCAATGTGTATTATTAAAAAAAATCATGAATTTAAAATGTTTTACACCAAAATAAACGTGTACTATCTTGTTAATACTTATCTAAATAAGATCTAGTTTGCAGCACTAAATGGATAGAGTGTGAGTTTGGAAAGACAATGTCTCCAGCTATAAGAAGAGATGGAAAAAAAATCAAGTCTTGAATTGCAACTTAAGGGATAGATGGGCAAAATATTAAATGACATAGAAAACATCATTTGAAATGAAAAGAATAAAGAGTCACTTTACCAAAAAGAACTTATCAACATTCAATCATTTCAAAAGGTTATAGATGATCAAGAACAGATCACATTAAAGAAAGTAGTCCAAGTTTCACTGACGGCATTATCAAAAAACAAGACTTCCAGAATTGACGGCATTCAAATTGAAGTGGTTCAACAAACTGTAATATCATTAATATCACATGCAAGTACAATTTTGCTGATGATCATTCAGCAATGACTGCAACAGTATGTCAGCAGAGAGATGCCAGAAATTCACACTTAATCTAGAAGAGAATGGGTCTGAGGGAGGGATATGATTGCTGACAACAAATGGATCATGGTTGAAAACAGAGAATGCCAGAAGGATTTATACATAAGGTCATTATGAGTTAAAACCAACTAGGTGGTGCCGAACTACGGGAACATATGATTCTGAAAATGCTCTATTCCATCTTGTTATTCTCAACTGCTTTACTTCCAAAATCAGTCAGAAGTGCTCTGTATTTCCTAGATAGAAGGAGAGGGAAATAAGTTAAGTAATGCATATAGTTCAGATACTACAAGAATGATTATGTCTTCTATTTGCAGTGTTTGCTCACAGAACGTGGATGAGTAAAATGTCCCCAGGTTTCTGTCGCATATGATCATTATAATATCCAAACTAATTGCCATCAAGTCAATGCTAATTCATTGTGGCCCCCTGCGGGTTTCTGAGATTGTAACTGGTTATGGGAGTAGAAAGACCAGTCTTTTTCCCCAGGAGCTGCTGGTGGTTTTGAACTGCTGACCATGTGTATTGCACCCCAATGTGTAACCACAACACCACCAGGTTTCCCATGGCCAACCACTTCTGTTTTTACAAAAAACAACAAGTTTTCCTGCACATTTTCCATTTAGATGATCCATAGGCCATTAGAAGAATGGTCAGCAACATATTTACTTAATGAAATCAGAACACAAATGGGTTATTAAATGTCCTCAAAGCCAAAAATACAGTAAACTACTGTAATGGAAAGAATTGGACTAATACATAATGGAAAACGAACTAACTAGAGAGTTAAGCCATTTGAAAAGGAGGTCTGAAAATTCAGGGCTAAACATCTGGAGAAATCATAAGTTCCAATTAAAGCAAGATTTCCATTGGAATTCATTGTCAGCAAGGCACAATCTGAATGGGCTTGAAATGAAGGAATACTGGAATGTTATCATTTTGTCTGAAGACAAAGTATTTTAGCAGGAGTTTTTTTTTATATGGAGTTTACTTAGGAATATAAGACCAAAGATTTAGCAGTGTTTGTCTAGCTGTGTCTTTGGGAGAAAAATAACGGAATCTGGCAGACATACAAAGAATGTTGGCGACAATGATGAGATTAGAGTAATACATTATTACTTCAACCAAGATCCAGAAATATCCAAATTTTATTTCACTCTACTTGACAAATATCATAGAGGAACAAGTTCAGAAGATAGAGCCAAGCAAATCATCACCACGCAGACCTCTGGTGAATTAGACCAGACGAAATAGAGGACATAGGGGTCGACACATCCACAGGCCAAATCAGGCTCAATCACTGCATCTTTTCATTTTACCACAAGTACATCTTGACACTCTCAGGTCAGCAGGTGGGCACCCATAAGGCACAAAAGAAAAGGAGGAAGAAAATCTTTGCCATGGTGCCTCGCATTGCTTTCCCCAGGCTTGGTGGTCAGCGCAGAAGTCAATCTGAAGGAAGAGAAAATTTTTTTAAAAAAATCAAGATTTGACCAGGCTTTTGTGTCAGAGGGGATAAAGACCAGACTCTCTATTCCCAGTTACAGTCTCAGAAACCAACAAGGGCAGTTCCACCTATCCTATAGTGTCACTATGAGTCAGCATCCACTCGATAGCCATTAGTGATGAGTGAGTGAGTGAGTGAGTGAGTGAGTGAGTGAGTGAGTGAGTGAGTGAGTTAAAGAGAATGCAATAATTTTTTTGGTCTGGAAGAATTATCCATCAAGACTTGCTGAATTTCCTGCTGATTAGAACTTATGCTTTAAAAACAATATGTTATCATTAGTAAGTGCCCTAAAAGGCAGAGTTTACATAGTCTATTCAGTGGGATGGTTAAATGTACCACATTAAAATAATGCCTTATTATTCTGGTTTATATCTTACCTAAATGTGTACCAGTCTCTAACGGAGGCTGTCATATGGAAAGGCTGAGGGTGGGCTTGACAAACTTACCTTACCTGGGTTTGTCTTATTATCACTGTGTGACCTTGGTTAAGTAATTTAAACTCTCCATGACACTATCTCTTCTCCACTTCCTTCTTGAAAGGGTTTTTTGTTAGAACTAAATGAAATAACATTTACAAATTATGTAACACAGACTTCGTGAGTACCAGACCCTCAAAATGTTAGATGCTTCCTACCTTTGGTTTCTTTTCTATGATCCTCTGACAAATCTTTCATGGACCAACAAAATTAAATTTCATGACTATAAAACTGCTAAGAGTTAGACCTGGGTCATGGTAACCTACAGAGAGGATGTTCATTATGGGACTCTCCTTGACTTATCAACTTGCTTGCTGTCTGAATGATACCCACACTTCCTTCATTACTGTACATCCATATACAGAAATACGCACCCACTCACAACTACATTCAAGGTACCACCAGGAATTTTTATTTTTATTTATTTTTTTTTTTATTTTTTTACCACCAGGAATTATAAATGCTGAGCTTAAAAAAAATGACAGGAACTTTCTTTTAACAAATATGTCTCAGACAGGCCTTGTCATTTTTCACCCAAGAGATTAGGAATAGAGTTAAAGAAGTAGCATCAACCTCCATCATGGTGTGTTGTCCTTCTTAGCTGTGGTTGAATTGACTCTGACTCATGGTAATTTTATGTTCAATAGAAAAACCCTAGTTCTCTGTCACCCTCACAATTGCTACCATGCTAAAGTCCTTTATTATGGTTCTTATTATGCTGATCTCTCACCAAGAATCCTTGCCCCGTGTTGGCCTTCTACTTTAGAACCTCAATCCTATAGAACACTAATAAGCACGTATTTTTGTCAGTTTATCTACTTAGTGCTTCATTCTGGTCATCTTATTTAGTGTTATCTACAACAATCTTTGAAGCAGATACTGCTAATAGTATTATTCCCATGTCACAGATGAGAAGCCCAAAATGTATATTAAATGTCCTTGACTTGGGAAGATAATAACTTTAGACTATGATTTTACTACTAGATGTCTGCATTATTCATAAAATTCATGTTTATTAAAAATGATAAAACTGGATGAATACATAAAGCCACAGCTCTATAAATCACATTTGAATAACATGATTTGAAAATAAAAATATTTCAGAATCATCGGGAGCAGTGCTTCTGGACTGTTGGGTTATATTGGCATGTTCTCATCTTTCTCTAAACTCCATGGCCAATGTAGTTACACATACACACACACTCACCGCCAATGTTTGTTACATAAACACACAAGAGATACACAGTCACAGTGGCCCTGACAACAAGGAGTATCCAGCTGCAGTTTGCTAACCTTTGGAAGCGTTACCGCTAACTAGCAATCTGGCAGGATAGCTAGGCACTGATTATGACCATTACATCCCTAGGTTTTAAAGAGTAACAAGGGCAAGAAATAAAGTTGGGAAATATTTTCTTTAACTGATACTACTCTGCCAACAAGTCTATTGTCATCAGTCTGAAAAACAGTGGCTGTCTTCCCCACTGTGAGAAAGTGTTTTCTGGGACTGCCTAATCTATCCTTCTTTTCTTATTTCTAACTGGTTCTTAAATAGCACTTCTTTTTCTTCCAAGTAAAATGCATTCCAGAAGTAGCCAAGAATTAACATAATGCCGTTGTTAATGGATATGTGAAATGCCCCAACAAAGACTAATCCCACCTGTTGGACTTTTCAGGCTGTTCCGAATTATCAGAAATTCTTTCAATTCATTAAGCAGTACTGAGAGTTTTCTTTGTGAAAAATATAAGAATAATCTTTATGAAACTATGTGATATCTATATTCTAACAAATACATAAATGCAATACTTGTGATGTGCTCTGGATTGGCAGCTGTCAGGCTGGTCCCCAGAGGAGTAGATCCAGCTTATCGGGGGGTTGTTGGCGTCTCTGCCGATTGGAATTGATTATGCTCCCTGAATTCCGCTTATTTTCTCCCACACTGCGACCTACTGCAGGTAGTAATCTGCTTTTTCTTCTATTCTAAATTATGGCTACCCGCCCCCACCACTCCCCAGGCGGTGAGCTCAGGGCGGCCAACAGCGCGGAGAGCTCCCGCGTGGGGTTCTCCTGTGTGTGGTGGTACTGTCCCTTTAAGGTGGCAGCGGGGAGAAACCGCGTCTCCAGCCGAGCAGTGTGGCTCGCAGAAGCTAGTGCGCTTCAAAGCATTCTCAGTTTGCTTTGTGAGTGGAAATCGCACACAAAAAAAGAGATTCAGGAGAGACCCTAGTACCCTAGTTCTAATTTCTGGACGCCACATCCCCGTTCCCTTCGCCTTACCTCCCAATTTTCTGGTCTGGCAGCAGGAGTTCTGGATGGTGCATCTTATCGGGTCACCATTTTCCCCCAATCTCCCATAAATGCAATAAATATATATGATTATATGTATATATGCTCTCAACTAATGAAAATTTTAAACTAGGTTTTGAATTTAACTACAAAATAATACATAGATGTCTCTCTCTCTCTTTTTTTTCAGGTAAATTTAGAGGTTCAAGTTATCTAATTACAGGCCTAATAAGATTTCCATCACAATTTGACAAAGTAATTTCAAAGGTCACGTGAAAATTAAATTGTTGAGATGAAAAGTAAAGAAAGAACAGTTGAGAATTCTCTCTATGAGCTAGTAAGTAGAGAATGCAGAGTTTAGTAAAAGTCAGACAGATTCCAGAATTCATAGATAATCCATGGGATATATGGGATTGAAACACACATATGAATTTAAAATGTCATATGGTTTATTTGTTAATAAGTATTAGGAAAATTATCCAATTCTTTAGAAACAAAATCTAATAGTAACCTTATTCTGCCCTGCACTGAAATAAAGTATAGCTCATTAAAGACATTAGATGTAAAAACTATATAAAAACACTCCAGGAGCTTGGACTTCTGGGAAGATGGTGACTGAGTAACACATACCAGAGGGACTCCGCAGAGATCAGCCCAGGATAGTTACTCAGAGGGAAATTCTACACTGCTGGGTTGTAGGAGGAGCATCATAAAGATAAGTAGGCACAGATCCACTAGGTTTTGAGCGGCTGGGGGCTTTTGGTTTACCACAGTGGAAGCCAGCTAGGATTTGACCTTAGCCCTGCCACTGTCTCCGCTGGAGCAGGGATAATTTGGAGTCAATGCAGGGGCTTTATCTCAACACAGCCTCAGCTTGACACCACATTTGGGCAGGAATTAAACCCCTCAAGTCCCAAGTTCAGGGCTCAGGGCTCAGCTATATTGTTACTTTTGTTTCCCTCACTTTTGTTTCCCCCCACAGTCTCTGCAGGCTTAGTCTTCTGGGGTGTTTTTCCTTTCCCTTTTTCCTATTCTTCTTTTACTCTTCCCTTTTCTCTCACACCCCACTGCTGACCTCCAGATACTTCCCTTAGCCTAGGACATTCATGCCTACCCTCCACTCACCAGGGAGCACTCCACCCTCTGCGGCATATCCTGAGGCTGGGGAAGCCTGCCCACCCTCCAACAGTGAATACTCCACCCAAATCGTTCTGGGGAAATTCCGACTATGCCCTCTACAGTACTTAACGCTTCAAGGGAAATCCTGCCTGGGAGCTCCTATCTGTCCTCTGTGTTCCCGTGACTGAGGGACCTTCCTACCGCCTGCCATACTGCCTCACACAGCCTAAGGCATCATGGCCAACACTCGACAGACTTCCACACTGCTGTGGGAAACTCTGCCCAACCTCCGTGTGATCTACCTGACCAGGGCAATTCTGCCTACCATTCACAGTGCTCCACAGCAAAGTTGGCAACCCACCAGCCTTCTGTGGCACTCCCATTGCAGTGGGAACCCCTGCACACCCTCTATGAGGCCCCAAGCTGCCGTGGGTCATGCCATCATGGTTTCTGGTGAGATCACCCAGGACAGCACCATCCTCGTGAATCCACAACAACCCAACCAGGGTCCCCTGAGAGGACCATCCAACTTACCCTCCAAATAACAGAATACTGGTTGACTAGGGAAAGAGTGAAGTCACAAGAGGATAACGTGATAAGCCTATCCCATAGTGAAATTAGCTGCAGACAGTCAGTTTGAAGAAGCATTCCTATCAATCTCCCAGAATGAGCTGTTGCTCTTTGAATCCCTGGAAAATGGCAACTGAGTCCTCTAAAAAATGCAACATGAACAGCAATCAGCCCGAACGACCTCAATGAAAAAACAGGGGAAACAAAAGGCAAAAGCAGATGTCCTGAACCTAATGACGTGCATAGAAGAAGCAGACATTGATCTGCCACAGAAAGAAATTTTAATAATGCTGTTTGGAGTCATACAAGGTATGGGGGAAATAATACAGAAAAAGGATGAAATGACAGAGGAGATGAAGTCATTACACCAAAGGGAAATATAAGAGCTTAGAGATGAGATAACAAAAACCAGTAGCAGACTCACAGACTTCACCAATCGACAGGAGGAGGCAGAGAATCGCACCAGTGACCTAGAGGACAGCTAAGCAGACTTTAACGAAGGTGAACAAAAATCTAATATAATCATCAGAGAAAGTGAAGAAAACCTGAGAGCTATGTCTGATGCTATGAATAGGAACAACATCAGAACAATTGGATTACTGGAGGACGATACAACATAGACATCATCTACAACAATAGTGAGAGAATTCATGGAAGAAAACTTCACCAACTTAATGAATGAAGACCAAAAAATAACCCAATCAAAGAATGAGCATAAGACATGAATAGGCAATTTACCAAAGATAGCATCCAAGTGGCCAACAACCATATGAAATGTTTGTGTTCATTACAATCAAAGAAATACAAATTAAAATGACCATGAGATATCACCCCCCCACTAACACTTTCAGCATAAAAATCCCCAGAAAATAATAACACAGGAGAGGATGTGGAGAGATCGGACTGCTCATACCTTGTTGGCGATACTGTAGAACTATTTAAGGAGTATGAGGCTTCCTTAAATAAATGCAAATACAATTATCTTATGATCTTACAATCCTTCTACTGGGTATATACCACAAAGAAATAAAGACTGCAACACTAACAGACATATGCAAACTTATGTTTATTGAAATATTTTCCATAATAACAAAAACACAGACACAACCCAAAACTCCGATTATAGAGGAATGGATATACGAACTCTGGTGCATTCATGCAATGGAATATTATGTAGCAATATAAATACTGATGACTCTCTTTAACACCACATAGAAAAATATATAGACAAAACTAAAGAACATTATGTTAAGTAAAGCTAGTCAATCTTATAAAGATAAATATTTAATGACACTACTATTAGAAGGAAAAGAAAAATGGTTTTCACACCAAAAGCTAAAGACTTCAAGGACTAAGAGGAGGCGGGGGCTGGAAGAAGGGAACGGTTAGAAATTGCAGAGGGAAGGAAGAAGCATGGGGATGGAGAAAGAAGAGAAACACATGTAGGGAGGGTTCAATGGGATGTTATGACTGATTTCATTTGTTGAGCTGGGTTGTGTAACTGTATAGAATATGTAACTGTATAGATATTTAAATGAGACTGAAGGCTCATAGCCTTAAAACCCCTCAAGACAGATTCCTTTACCACTTAGATCTAAAGAATAGTCTGAGTGGCTAAAAAAAAAAAAGGAAAGGAAAACTGACATGACCTTGGGGTCCTTAATGACACAGAAGTTCATTTCAAGTCTATGAAAAAGATGTGTCTCTTGCCCATAGAAACTTTTTAGATTGCAATTTGAGGCTTGGGTTTCTTTCTTCAGTTCTTTCAGCTGCATATGTGCTGAGTGTGCTCTTAGTTTTGTTCCTATCTCCAGGTCTTTGCCCATTTCATTTTGACACTTTATCTTTTCAGGCTACCTTTTGAAAATTTCTGTTCAGCTCTTATACTTTGTCACTTCTTCCATTTGCTTTATCTGTTCTATGTTGAAGAGCAAGTTTTAGAATCTTCCACTTAGAAAGTTTCTTTCTTTTGTATTCTTAGTGTCCCTTTTCACATCTGATGTTCTTCATGCTATCTCCCAGCTCTTCAAGTTTTCTGTCATGTGGTGTTGTTAGTCAAATCTGTTCTTGACCTTTTCTCTACATTCCAGTGCAATATATTCAAGGTCATATTTTGTCTTCCAAAGACTTGTTTCATATTCTCCTCAACTTCAACATTGAGGCAGTTAGTTTATTGTGCCAACCTGGTCGATAAACACATGCGGGGTTACTTGAAGCAGAGAGATAAATGGCTCAGTGAGCCTCGCCTTTCTAGTTTCTCAGGTCTCTTGCTTTCTAATGGTCGGACCAGGGTGCAGCTGCCTTAGCCAGTTCCCTGCTTCAGCTGACAGGGCTCACTTCCTGCAAGACATCCCTGAGG
>NW_022103904.1:3741820-3747756 GCF_000313985.2 Echinops telfairi
AAATTTCCAGTTTCTTCTCTTTTTTCAAAAGATGGTAATTCACCCTGCAGAGTTATTAAAACACGAGATCCTTTTTTTTTAAATGGCCATGGCATTTTTAAATTATTTTAGTCCTCAAAATGCGTTTACTCGGGCAAAAACACCTTGTGTTCATCAGAGACCTTTCAACTAATTTAGGGTGTGGAATAGGAGATAAAAATTCTGAGAACAGTGATTCTCAAAATCACCCAGAAGACTTACTCTGGCACAATGAGGGCCTCGGGCCCTGGGTTTTAGCTTCAGTAGGTAGATCTAGGAGCCCAAGGACTCCTGGTAGCACACTGGCTACTAACCAAAATGCCCAAGGTTCAAACCTACTAACCGACCTGAGGGAAGGCAATAGCAATCTGCTTCTGTAAAGATTGCAACCTCAGGAACCCAATGGGGCCCGTCGGCTCTATCCCCTTGGGTTCCTATGAATCAGGACTGACTCCACGGCAATAGATTTTGTTTGATCTGAGGTCCAGCCTGAGAATTTGACTTGGAAACAAACTACGGGGTGATGCTAGTACTATAGGAAATTCATCAGCCTGAAGAAAATAAGTTCTACAGTGAGCAGGACAAGTAGGCCTTTGAATTTTGGGGGAAGCCAAACTTTCAAGTTAGAGAAATGAAGCTATAATGGGATGATTTCAAGTGTGGCTCAGCCAGAATGTGAAAGGTGTTTGGGTTGCCATCCTACTACCTAACCATGCTCTGGCTGCCATTCAGGACTTGCTGTTGTTGTTAAATTGTTGTAAAACAGATATAATACAATACTTTCCAATTCAATATTTTATGGATACAATTAGTGACTTCAATTACATTATTCATGCTGTGCCATCATCACTAATATCCATTGCCAAATTTCTAGCACCGTGAGCAGAAACTCGACATTTCTTAAACAGTGGCTTCCCCTGCCCCTTACTCCTGCCACTAATGAACCTTGTCTCCATATATTTGTCTACTATAGTTATGACCTCCACAATCTTTTCATGCAAGATCAGGTCATGATTTTCCAGCTAGACTTTATTTTCACAAGGGCAGATCTTCTGTCTTAAACTTATATCAAATGTCATACAGTTATTTGCACAAGCAAATGTTCAAAAGAGACAGGCTAATTAAGTTAAATTCACAAACCAAGGAGAAAGAGAGCCTGTAGAACGTTCTGGGCACAACGACAGCCACAATTTATGATTTTGTGCTTAGCTCAGTGAAAGAAGGTCACTAAATCTCTATCTTTCCATTATCCCAAATGTAGCTGAGAATAAGCTGACTAAACTTGAGGTTAAAGATTTTAATGACTACAAAGCTTCTTTAAATTTCTTTGGATGGGCTCTACTTCAGATTGCCAGTAATAATGGTTTAAAAAATCATGGGACAAGGATGCTATGATTCGGTTCATCCATGTCCTCAATGAAGTTGTGGGGAAACAGGAGGGGGTATGAGAGACATTGATAAAGGAATTAGTTCTTACTGGAAAACAATTTTTCAAAAACCAACATTTCTCATGTGTCGGCTTCGGAGGTTCGTTCTGTCTTTTTTTAAGCGATGATTTCTTGGAATGAGCTCTTGAGGTTGGGGATTGAATGTTCTTTGTCGTGTTCTTTTTTATTTATTAGGCTATGCAAGGGAGCTTCAATAAGTTCATGGAGAAAATGGAACTGAAAGACAATGGAATTTCTCCATGAAATGCTTAAAGCTCCCTTTTATAGGGGTTGACTTTTATTTTAGAGACCTAAGAGAGTGTGCTATTGTCTCCTGACAAATTTAGAACTTTTCCACTCTTTTTAGTTATACTAATGTGTCATGTGTATAGATCACCTAGGTCACCCGATACTGTCCGAGTACTTTCAAGTATGGATTCACTTCAGTTTTATAACAAGTGAATACTTTCATTATGGATTTTATAGTTAGAGAATCTAAAACACAGAAATAGTAAGGAGTTTGTCCAGGCTCAGAGATCCAGGAAGTGATCGCTGGGATTCCCACACAAGCAGGCAGTCTCCCAAGTTCTGCACGGGCATAAAGCAATGAAGCCAGTGGCAGAAGGTATGGAAGAACCCATGGCCTTTGAATTCAATTGACCCATGGGAAATTCTGTCCTGTTGGTAGACCTCTATAAATCGCACTGTTCATAGCTATAAAAGTGAAAATTATAATCATGGGCTTAGAAAGTAAAAGATCTAACGCTTGATCACCACTCCTCTGTCAGGTTGTCACACTGTGATGGCTGAAAGCTAGGCCCCTGATATTTCAGATTTTAGCAGGGTCACCCAGGCTCCACCGATGCAGGCAATTTTGGAAGAACAGTCTGGAGATCTACTTCTGAAAATTAGGTGAAGGAGATCTTGCCAGTCACCAAAACATACTATTCAATATCATGTTAGAAAACAAGCCCTCTAAGTTGGAAGGGCTTAAAAATGTTCCCCAGGGGTGACATGGAACCAGGCACTGTTTCATTCTGTTCCCCTTGGGTTGGCATGAGTTGGGACTGACGCGGTGACCACAGACAATGACGTAATATTAAAACTAGCAACTGGGTTATAGCTTCTTGACCACGGTGCATACTCGGCATATAGAGGTTTACATCTCTGTTGAGAATCGTTCAGATCAGAGTACGCTTCCTGTGAGGCTCGTATATCTATCTGTTCTGTCCCCATCCTCAGAGATCCCGTAGCTGGAGAGGTTTAATGACAACTGAGGCCGGGAGATGTCTTGAAGTGGTACCTATCTGTTTCGGAAGCATCCCTTCTCGCCATCTGGAGCCCTGTGCTCTCCTGCTGATACCCGGAGGATTGTTTTTCTGTCAGAGTGCACTGCAGCTAATTTTAAAACTGCAAAACAAGGAAGTGCGTGACACAGAAGTCAGATTCATGCTTCCAGGATGACTCTTCTGCACCTCACAGCAACTCTCAAATGAGATAAGCCTTGCTCAACTCCAAGTTGACGGGGAGGGGAAGGTTGACTCCAAAGGGGCACTGCCAGCAGCAGATCAATGCCCCCCAGGCTACCCACCACCTTTCCCTGACACATTCTTCTGATGGGCCTGGAAACTCTACTTTACCTAAAGCTGGCGGAAGGAAAATTCTCACTCCCTAAACAAGGGAGACTAGATCTGTTGAAAATGTCTTTATGAACCACAGTGACTGTGAACATGGGGCACTGCTGAGCAGTTATAAAGACAACCGGTGACACAGTGCTTCGAGCACTGTGTCTACCTATGGTCAGCCACTGTCCAGTCTCAACTGCTTTACTGTTATATCAAAGCTAGTATTTCCTGGGACACTGTTCTAAGAGTGCACACAGTGAATTCATTGATTCTTCATAATGGTCCATCTCATCTCTTCATATAAGGCAAGTGTGACTCCATTAGGTTAATTAATTTGCTTGATTGGTGCTGTCAGAAGTTCACTCTCCAGTCCTCACTCTCCTGCAAATCTTCAGTAATTTCCCACTGCTCTCTGAAGGAAACTTAACCTTCATCCTGCAGCCACACAGCCTTTCATGGTCCAGTTCCTGTTTACTTCCCTGTTTGTCTTGTCTCTTATTAATCCACACTCAGCTTTTCATGAATTGCATTCAGATTTTTAAATGCCTTATATTTTGTTTCCTCATGATCCTTGAGTGTTTTCTCTGCCTGGAGTACCTCCTTCCCACATCCCTGTTCCAGGATAGCCACTACTCAGATGTCAGAAGAGACTTAGACCCAGCTTTCTCTCTGATTAGAAGTGGGTAACTACTATTTGCTTTTTAGTATGCTGCCCTTTGCATACCATCTTACTACAATTTATGATGTTGCATTGGCAAGATTACTGTCCCCTCTTGACCCGCGCATCTGTAAGGCAAGCCATTTGCCTGCCTTGTTCATGACCACATGCCCAGCACAGAGCAGATAATCTGCCACTGATAGAGAACTCAACACGTATGTTTTAATGAATGACTGCTGCCCTATCTCTGAAAATCCATAATTTAAAATTCTTCTTGATAATCATCATCACAACCATCATTAACAAATTCTTGATTGTCTCCATCCTTGCCTGAGAAGAGGGAGAAAAATAATCTCCTCTATCAAAATCCTTAGAGAACTCAAAAGACATTATAATCATGCCAAACAATAAGAAGGGAGCAGGCAAAAGAAATGGTCGTTTTTCTTTCTCTTTCAGCTTTTGTGGTTAATCTGCTGTTTCCTGGAGGCCACTGGCACTAGCATAAGTGTGGCCTCTGCAACCTCACAGTCCAGGAAGCCACATGTCATGTGCTTTGGGTCTCACATATCTCTCATGCTCAGAGATCACCTGAGCACGGAATTAGTGAAAGTTTCAAAAGACAAGTCAAACCAGATTCCCGGTACATTCACGGTCAAGGTGTGTGAACTTCATAAGATATGACACAAGGATGGTAACACTTATTTGATGGAGTAATTATAAAGATGTAAGCAAGTGACAGGTGACAAGTGTGGAAAATGATCACTGGTATTCATTTCATTTCTTTCTCCATCTCCTTTCTTTTATTTTTATCCAGAGGGATTTGGATTCAACGCTTTTACAACATCCATGCAGCAGTTACTAATCTTGACAGCAATGAATCTGCGACCCTGTTGACAGTATAGGCAGACTTGTGTATAACCACATCCTATCCTACACTGCAGTCAGGTTGACTCTAACTCGTGGCATCACAGGTTACAGAGTTCAGCTTCTCCTTAGAGTCTTCTTGACAGTAATATTTATGGACGTAGACTGCCAGGCTTTTCTTTCCTGGTCACTGGGTGAATTTGAACTGCCAACATTTAGGTTAGCAATAGAGCTCAATCTGCTGGCACTGTCTAGGCCCCTTGTGTACAGCCAGAAAGGATTTGACTTATAGAGACAATATCTATGGCTTTCCTATGGCTTGGATTGTTTTATTATCATTATTGTGGTAACTATGTATTCAACAGAATATTTGGCATTTTCCACATGCCCAATCGAGTGGCATTGATGATACGCACCATATGGTGAGACTATCACCGCTCTTTGTTTTACTGGAGTCTTAAAGGAGCAAGTAGACCTCCCAAAGTTTGAGAACCAGTGACTATGAAAACATTCTTTGTGGCTTATTCTACATCAACCTAACCAACCAGCTTGTAACCTTGAGACACCCCAGGTCATTTCAGCAAGTCCTAAAGTGCAAAAGGATGGGTAGAATTTCATTCTGTTACACACAGGGTCACTATGAGTTGGGACCAACTTAACAGCATCTTGGGACCAACTTAACAGCAACCATAAACAGAAACCATAAAAAGTCTCTTTCCACATCACACTTAAATTTGGTTGACACCCAGGGCTGTTGGCAGCAATAGAATTTCTGCCTTCCTTTTTTAATAAAATAATTTATTGGGGGTTCTTACAGCTCTTATAACATTCCATATATCAATTGTATCAAGCATATTTGTACATATGTTGTCATCATTTCTAAAAGATTTTCTACTTGAGCCCCTTGGTATAACCTCTTTTTCCTGCAGCATTAGAATTTCTTGAGTCCCATCTCAAGTTTCAAAATTCAAAGAATGAGACATTTTATCAAAGAACAATATAAATGATTGTGTAATTATAAATTAGTGTTATGATGGAAATTAACATTTTCACATTAAAAGCTTATAATGAAGGGTTTCAATTTGGCCTGGAAACATCTTTACTGACATGATGGTGCTTTATCTGAGACTAGAAAGACAAATGAAAGTGCATCTCATGGAAAGGGCATCCTAGCCTGAGGGGACAACATGTATAAAAGTCTTAGGAATAGGAGGCATGTTATGGATTATGTTATCTTCCCCCACCAGAAGGACATTGGGCCTCCACTCAAGTACTCCCTCAATGCAAGAATACTTTCTTCTATTAAATTGGCATTCTATGATGCTCACCTTCCCGACACAACCG
>NW_022103904.1:3749359-3784457 GCF_000313985.2 Echinops telfairi
TAAAACAACAAAAAAGAGACCTCTTTAGAATATTGAAACGCAAGGGCATTGCGTTCCTGACTAAGGAGTGCCTGCATCAAGCAACAGTAGTCTCCCGTGCCTCACATGCATGTGAAAGTTGGGCGTTGAATAAGGAAGACCTAAAAAAAATCGGTTCATTTGAATTGCGGTGGTGGTAAACAATATTGAAAGTACTATGGACTGTTAAATGGACAAGCCCATCTGTCTTGGGAGAAGGAAGGCCAAGTAAGTGCTCCTTAGAGGCAAGACTTCATTTTACATACTTTGAACAAACTGTCCTGAGAATCCAGTCCCTGAAGAAGGACATCATGCTAGGTAAAATGGAGGGGCCTCAATACCCCTTTCCCTTTTTCGTTAAAAAGGGAAAGGCTGTCAATGGATGGATTGACACGGTGGCTGCAACAGTGGATTTAGGCAAAGGAACAAGTGTGATGATTGCACAGGATTGTGCAGTGTTGCGTTCTGTGCACATACGGCTTCTATGGGTCAGAACATACTAAGTGGCACCTAACAACACTTTCAGAGATACACATTATTTGATCCTTACAATGCAGCAAAGTAAGTATCTTTTCATTGTCCTTGTTAGAGAAGAAATCAAAAGTTCAGAACCTTGCAATGTATCTCCTAAATAAAAACTTGTAATTTTTCAGATGAGATTTGAATATAATCTAATAAAATACCTTCTTTCAACTCTACCACAAAGTCTTAGACATTGATTTCAGAAATTAACCATAACAGTTTTGTCACATTGGATCTTGTCATTCTATGATTAAAATTGATAATAATCTTTACTAAAGATTCTGAGAGGAGTCCTGGTTAACATAGTGATTGAGTGTGAAGCTGAGATCTTAAAGTTCAAAACCATGAGCCACTCCTTGGGAGTAAGATGGGGCTATCTACTCCTATAAACAGTTACAGTGTTGGAAACTCACAGGGGCTTTTCTACCCTGTCCTTTAGAGTCATTGTGAGTCAGTATTGATTAGATGGGGGAGTCCACGGGGAGAGGGGACACTATGAGTCACTACACTAGGTTGCCTCAGTCCCAGTGATGCCACAGTTCCTAGCCGGTGCTCTCAGAGACTCGGTTTCTATCTCAAGTGGTTTATCATGGTATTTTGCATAACTTAGGTAGTTGTTTTCTACAAAAGCCAATTAGCAGGGCAGTCATCTATCAAGATCTATATAAACGTAAGTCTGTCACCTGGTAACTCTCTTTTATCCCACTCGGAAGGTCTTTTTCTTTCTTTTTCACTGTTATTTTCTAATCATGACACTCACTGTCCTTCTATCAGAAGCATATTCAAAGGTCACTTTGCAGTTTCCTCCAGGCATTGTGAAAAGCAGCAGAGTGGGCCAGATGTGTAGCCCTCTTTATTCCACTTTATTCTCTTGTCTGACTGCCCAGAGGAACTGGGACACATCCCTGGCACACAGATTTCAGATGCTTTATGTATGAGAGTCTTATAGCTTCTGTGCTTTGCTGTTAAACACAGAAAAAAAAATTCCCCATCGGCCAAAAGATGAATGTCATCTTGCACCCTAATAATCTGTCAAGTAGATATATTAATTCAAGTCAACCACTTACTGAGATGATTTTTTAACCCTTCTACACCTACATTCAAGCTACTCTGTGTCTTTGGAAGTTCAGTGGAACCCAGTTTAAAAAAAGTGATGAACTTAGAATCTGAAAATGAGAAAGATCTTCTGATTTTTTATAAGTAATAAACATATGTGGACTTAATAGGATTACATGTTATTTCAGTCACCCACTGGTTCATGACACTACTTGCTTAAGATTCTCAACTTTTAATGCTTCGCTTTTAAGTTTAGAGTAACCTGGCCTTGTGATTGAGGATGGCTTGATGTATCTTTCTGAACTATAATTATTTCCTAGGCTACCACAATGTATTCTCTCAAATCCTTTAAGTACCAATAGATCTAGACTGGATGATTGGAGATATGAGTACAATCAAATATAAGAGAGAGGGAGCTACAGAAAGAAGAAGTGATGAAGAAGAGACTGATATGGGAGAAAGTCAAGGGAAAGAATGGATTTGGATGACTCTTGGATTTAAGACATTTTCTAGAATCATCATCACTCAAATAGATGTGTGTTATTTAAGGGAACACTCAATCAGTCAATAAGGAGAAACAGCCACTATACTGAACCTGATATTCCATATCATAAACTAGAATGGCATATTCTATTAAGATCATTTTGATAAGTAAGAGAAAAAGCTTATATCTCCAAAAGGAGGAAAGGGATAATCCTAGAAACCAATATCATTATTTTCAGTCCATCCAAACACTATGTTCATAGACATTATTATTATTTGTATAAAAGAGAAAAAAATAATCTGGATTATGAGCTTTCCATTTCCACGTTAACATCCTATCAAAATTCTCACAGTAAAGTTACATTGTTTTAAAAATGTACCAACCAACTGCTGTTTTATCTGAAACTAACCTAGAAATTATTTAAGAAGAAAAAAGTCAACTGATACTTTTCTCTTTCCTTCATGCTGCTCTCTACTTCAAAACCCAACCAATCAGTCTAAATGCAAAAGAACCACTACCTAACCACTGGGTTTCATTCAAGGAAGATTGGACATTTCGACTCAGAACTCTCCAAACAATGAAACTAGTGATTCAATTCAATGAAAAAAATAAGAATGGCATTCTGATGGAAAAACAGCTGGGATTTCCATGAGTTGGAATTGATCCCCAGGCAACTAATAACAACAGAGATGAGACACAGTTCTGGGAGGAGTGGCGGGTGACCTCTTAACTGCCTTGTCAGAAGCAACACTGCCAGGGCATTGATGGTTCTGTAATAGCAGTCTTGCTTCCCTGTGGGAGACCAAGATGCACCTGGGGGCCACGCACCTCTCCTTTTGTCCTGCGAGCTTGGCTCTGAGATTGAGGACTGTGTCTGTTGTATAGAATAAATTGGTTTTCTACTTGCTGTCAGGAGCCCTAATGATATAGTGGCTACAGTTGGGCTGTTAACCACCAGGTCAGCAGTTTGAAATCACCGTGTCCTCCATGGGGAAAAGTTGAAGCTTTCTACTCATGAAAAGAGTTACTCTCAGAAAACCCCCAGCAGCAGCTCCACCTGGTGCTACAGAGTCACGGTGAGTTGCGATCGATTTGATGGCAGTGAGGTTGGATATTTTTGGGTCATATTGGAGGTAAGCTGACTTTGCCTGGTTTCATGTGGTCGTTTTCCCTCTTTCCTTAAAATCTTGGTGGGAAACACAAAGGGAGGGGAGGGAGTGTAGAAATCTAGGCATACTATTGTTTACCCAGGAATAGTAGCGAGAGTCAAAGGACCTTTCCTAAGAGAATCCTAAAATAAAAGTACTGTCGCGAGTCCCTGCAGATCAAAGCGCCTTGATAAGACGGAGCGGAAGTAGGGTTTACCAGACGTGATCTTTATGGAAGCAGATGGCTACGTGGTTTCCCACAAAGCAGCTCTTGGGTTCAAAGCACTGACTTAACGGTTAGCAGGCAAGTTCCTCCTCATGACATCACCAGAGTTCCTACAAGGGCTCGTTACCAAACCCACTGCTATGGAGTCAATTCTGTCTGAGGGCGACCCGGTAGGGCAGGTAGAACTGCCCCGGGGGTGGGTTTCCAACGCTGTGACTGTTTACTGGAGTAGAAAGCGCCATTTTTCTCCCGAGGAGCACTGGTGGCTTGAACAGCTGATCTCTTGGTTGGTTAGCAGCCCAATAGGATGAATAAAGTGAACACCGAAGAGAGAGGAAGATAGGAAAAGTGCTGTCTTTGAGTAGATCTCTGTCCTTTGAAGAGATCTCCATCATTCATAACTCCTCTGCTGTCGAAGGAAAAATTAAATGCAGAACATAAAAATCACAATGAAACAAACCTGAAATTGCGGGGGGGAAATATTTCCCCCTCTAGCTAGAACTTTAAGATTTACGATGATATTAACGAATGAATAAGAGACTTTCTGATTTCCCGAGCACCAGTCGAAAAAACTCTTAAAGGAACTGTGGTTGTATTGGAAAAAATGGTGAAATGGTAAAGGATTAAATGAAGATTTAGACTATTTAAACTAACTTTATTTCAACAGTAATTGCCTTGTGACATTAAAAAATAATTTCTTGATGTATTAAAGGTTTTAAAATTTAGACCATGTAAACTGACTTTATTTTAACAGTAATTGTTTTGTGCCATTAAAAAATAGTTTCTTGATGTGTTTAAAGGTTTGTTTTGCATGTTGTAACTAACATTTAAGGAGTACTGGTTAGGCAGTGGTTAAGTGCTCTGCTTCTAACTGAAAGGCCAATGGTCACCTTCACTGTGAGAGGACGATGTGGCAATCTCCTTACCTAAAGATGACTGTTTTGGAAACCCTTTATACTCTATCCTATAGAGTTGCTGTAAGTCAAAACCAATCTGACAGCAATGGATTGGCAAAAGTTTCAGTCTTAGTATGAAATATTACTAAAAGCTAAAAATTTGGTTTTTGTACTGTTTAAATGATAAAATATTCCTTAATTACTAGATTAAAAGTTGTAAAGGGCTAACTTTTGAATAATCTGTTTTAAATGCAAAGGTTTTATGTCTCACTAGAATAAATTGATTCGTGTTGACTTTTATGTCCATGACTAAGAAAACCACATACTGTGGTTTTGAGGAAGCTAAGATTTTTACTTTTGATTGTTTTTATTTTCACTTTGGTTAAATAGCTATCTAAATATTGTTTTCTCAGTGATATGTAATAAACTCCTAAAAATGCTGAAATTTCAAGAACATTTACAAAAAATTTACTTCCATCTGTAAAGAAAGGTGTTAGCAATACCAAGTTTCATTTAATTTGTGAGTCAAATTAAATGTGTTGTTAAATCAAGAGAAAGGGCCAGTTTTCATTGGGCTAAACAATTGTGATTGTTAATGCTTTTTTATGTTTTGCCTGATATTAGACAACTAGATTTCTAAGTTTGTAGCTTGTTCACAACTTTAACTGGGAGTTCACATGGTTTCCTTATAAAATTTCATTAGCATTCAGATGTTTAGAGATTTCATAATCTTGGTAATTCAGTATACTATTAATGTCTCTGGGTTGTTATTGTATGGTATACCTGAAGTCCTTTAAAAAGAAGATTAATCCTTATGTTTAAAGAAATGTTGTCTAAAATGCTACCTTGACTTTTTTCATTTTGCATAATGTGATGAATTTTCACTGTGTTTTTTATCTAGGTATGACTTTACCTTGTTGTTAGGTACAGTCGAGGCAGCTCTGAGTCACGGCGGCCCTGTGTTACCAAAGAACCAAACGCGGTCTGGTCCCATGCCATCTTCACGTACGTTGCCTTAATTCAGGCTATTTTAACATTTCATTGTCTCCAGATCATTTTGCTTTCCGACTTCCTAACAGAGGATTTGAACATTGGATGTTCCAGGACTCACTTTCTCAATGCAAGTGAGCCCCACTTTATAGCTCTACTGAAACTCTAATAGGTGACATCCAGATTTAAAAAAAAAATTCAGGTCATCTAAGAGCAGGCAGTTTTCTGATGCTGACAGCTCTTCTCAGACTAATACAAGAAACCAGTAGACTGCTTAAACATATTTTTGATAATGAATTTGGTGATTTTGTTTGCTTCCTTATCCCTGCTTGTTTCCCAATCTAATGGGAAAACACTGTTTTTGTTAAATTAACCCAGGCAGTAGCTTCATCAGAAAATGTGACAGATTATTAGATTTGTCACCCTCCTCCCATTCAATAGATCCTAATTCAGACCCTTTAACTTTACCTATCCTCAATTACTTAGGAATCCTGAGTGCAACTGTCAATGTAATCATCCAAGTAACATGGAATTTTAAGTATACTCTGGAATCTTTAAAATGCTAAATAAGATGTAACTGCTCCTTGATTTATTCTTGTTGAAATGAAATACACAATTGCTACCTGTTCTGAATAATTAGAATAAAATGAAGCAATTTGGCCTCATTAGAACGTAAGCCTGCTAGTTATCCTTCCACGATTTGGGCTTTGCAAGATTTGGCTTTTGTCACTACACAGTCAGGATTTTTGGTGTCCCGGATAAAACCAGTGCTTCTTCACGGAAAAGCTCTAAGCCTTATGAAAGTGCCTCTAGTCTGTCTCTAATCGCTGTGATTGGGGGGGAGGGGGCATATGTGCAATCATCTTTCTGCAAAGTGCTAAATTCAGAAATATGTTTACAATTCTCTGTAATTAATCTGTTAATAGTGTCACCAGCAGAGGTGTCCTCTGGGTTCTCAAAGGCCACAGGACTGTCCTATATCCTTCAAGAAAACTCTATCAGGCTTACTCCTGCAGAGTCCTTCAAAAACAAAGCAAAAAGATAGTCACCAGACCCTCTCTGCCATGAATTTAACGGGCCTAGCACATCCTCTTAGAAATGTTTTAGAGATTAAATTCTGAGCACCCGGTTTGCAAAAGGTTATGGATGGCAGTGACAGCCCCAAATCCATTTGCAGGGTCCTCAAATACATTACGCCTCCATTGAATCCTTTCTGAACCTTAACCAAGGATGTAGATCACCTTGTCCACAGGCAGAGTGCATTGGACAAAATAGATTACCTTTACCTCTCTCCAGCCAGTCCAGGGAGGGGCAATCTCTCTCTTTGGGGCTTGCCTGGGGGTATCCTTAATGGCTATCACTGTACTGGGGGCAGTACCGAGGATCATGCATAGTCATTCATCATGCCTTATTAGTCTCACTCTGACTGCCTTTGTAAGAGGGCCCTGTACCAATCTTGTAAGGCAGTCTATCAAACAATGTATGGTCCTGTTCCTGCTTCTGTAGTCCCCCCTATAATGTGATGCATTGATCTGCCAGCAATCATGAATTTGTGACAGTTCGCTTTGTTCCATGCCCTATTTATCTACATTCTTAATTGTGAATCCTTGGATGCCATTTTGACCTCATGCTAATGACCCCCGCATCTGAATGATGTATCTGTTTAATTGTGTTGTCTTTTTCTCTTTTATGGCTTAATAAGTGCTTTTCTTCAATTATATTTGAGATTAGGGGGTCTCATTTGTACCTTAACCACTGTTTTGCTTGGAGATTTTTTTTTGCTATAAGGCCCCCTAACAAGGTTCAGACAGTGTAGTGCAGAGAGAATTTGCCTGTAGCCATTCTTTGAGCACAGAGACAAATTTAAAAACATTTTTTTTAGAACAAACTGATGCATATATGAACTGGAAACCTGGTAGCAATATGTCCTTTATTTACCCTCACAGATAGGTTTGGCAAAAGACATTTCTATAAATTTTATTGACATGCACTACAAATATATTCATGAACACAGTAGAGGATACAAGAAGCAACATTATGAAAACTTTTTAACCTTAAAGAAATGCCACATAGGAAACAATTGATGGTCCTAAGGGCTCAGGACCATAGTCTTGGGAGACATCATGGTCCATAAAGACATTCTACTTTGGTAAATGTGAGAAGGTTCTTAAAAGTTTGTGAGTAGCCACCTAAGGTGTGTGTTAGAAAGGGTTGTCTACAGAGATAAAACCAGATTGCTGATAATTTTATATATTTATTTATAAAGATAGATATATAACACAAGAAATGAACTGTTAAATCATATACAGATAGATAGATATATAATACAAGAAATGAACAGTTTAATTATAAAGCTATACAAATGGCTCAGTGCAACTCACTCCTCTGAGAGAGTTGTGAGACACTAGCAGTTCTTCAAGTCTTGAGGGCTGCCAGGTCTACTTCTGTAGAGAGAGCTAGGCTATATAAACACGGCAGCAAATAGCAAGGCAGGTCACCAACTGTCAGCCAGCTCACCAACTGTCAGCCAGGTCACCAGCCATCAGTCCCCAGCTCCAGAGATGTAAATTTCAATCATGGGGTCTTAAAGGAATCTCAACTTACAGCGACACAGTCCACAGGCTAGGCGTCCCACAGGTAGTGTAGCCTCTAAATTGAGGCACAGAACAAGCAAGGCAGCCACCCACTGGTCCGATGATCAAAGAGCAAGAGACAAGAAAGGCGAGGCTCACCGAGCCATTTATCTCTCCACCCTTCAATTAATCCCACTTGTGTTTATCGGCCAGGCTGGCACAATAAACTATTTCAGGTGCAACTATTGGTAGGTTCTCATCTAGACCAGGCTTCCTGGTGTGACAGAGACTGGAGGACTCCTGGGACTGTGACCCTTAGATCTCTTACAAGCCTGAATCTGAACCCCCTCTCATGGTTTCACTTTCAACCGCAGAGAAATAATAGCACCAGGGAACTCCTTAGAGCAATTAATCATTTGGGACCAACAGGCAGCATGTACCCAGGGATAAAGCTCAGGAGGCAGGAAAGGACAGGAAAGAAGGACAAACAGAGATAAGAAACACATACAGGAAGTGGAAAGAGTATTGTTACATTGCAGTCAATGGCACACACAAAAAAGCATATGAATTATGGAATGAAAAACCAATTTGCTCTGTAAAGTTTCACCCAAATAATAAGAAAAAGTTTTTTTGAAAAGAAAAGAAAGTTAAGATAATATAAAAATGAGTGACCATGGTGCCTGTTGAGGTGTTTACAAACCAATTGACAAAACATAAAAGATACCAACTACCCTAGGGAGGATATGATGAATGTTATGAAAAAGGGTTTGTCTAGAATAATTATTTACAACTTGGATTTAAATTCTGCTGCTGATGCAGCTGGAAGGGGTTGTATATTTCTTGAATAACAGATTCAAATGACAAAAGAAAAGGAAAGAAAAATATTTTGTCAGACTGGAATGATTATCCCAAACTAAAGAAATGAGGTGTACAATGAACTTCTCTTTAGTCCAAAAGTTAGCGAGATAAGAACAAAAATGTAAGTAGATTAATGCAGACCATTTTAGTTGTATTACTCAGCTGCGTCATTCTTTGTGAACTAAGTCATTCAACAAACATTTATACATGGGTTTCTCTTCATTGGGCAATGTGTTCTGGGTCAAAGAGTGAAAGGAGAACAAATCAAAATGACCATTCTCACACGGACTCTCAGTATAGAAAAATGACAAAGCCATAAATAATACTTTATCAAGGGATCTGAGAAAGTACTTCATGCCAATCTAAGTAAAGAAAGCTTGGTACATAGAAGAGTAAATAATTTATCTTAATGTCAAGGAAAACTGGCTGGAAGGAGGGTAAGGTGGCATTTGAAATTGTGATGAGTGATACTGAAAATCCGTGTCAACTTTGAGAATTCAGTCTAAAACAGATGGGAAGGAATTGCAGATGGAGAACAGAGTTCATGGACTTTAGATATTTTATAATCCTTACACATTATTAGAGATAAACTCTATCTCTAATTCTCTGAAACTATGTAAATGAGGCAAGTTTCCTAAAACTCACAGTATCAAATTGATTCCAACCCACAGGGACCCTATAAAACGGGATAGAACTGCTGCTGTGAGATCTTCTTCACAGGAGCAGAAAACCATACCTTTTCCCAGCAGAGCAGCTCATGTTTTGAACGGCTGACCTTGTGGTTAGCAGTGCAACTCAGAACTCACTAAGCCACCAGGTTTCCTTCCCTCAAGACACTGGAAATTATCTCTGTTGAAACGTAATAATCAAGGATAATAAGATTCCTACATCCCAGTTCCTTGGCTACAGATTACTATAATCTCAAGTAGGGTATCTTTCCCTAAAGATACAAAAAAAATTTAGAAACTGTATCTTGAAAACCAGGAAGTAAAGGGAGGTAACAACTTAGATACATAAAGGAAAAGATTTCTTTATGTGTTTGCAATCTCCGTGGAATGACTGTGGAACACATTCTCATTTAAAGCTTATTCAATAATATGACTTTTCTTTCTCTCCTATGTTTGTAAAGAAGTTTTCTGAGTTGGAAGTAGATTTATTTTTAATGACATTTCCAAAAGTAAAATAAATAATCCAAGAGGGGCAATTGGCATGTGAAATTCCCCCCTACCCCCCAAAACCCCCAAAATCACACTCATTGATATCAAGTGGATTCTGATGTATTTTAAAACCCTTGGCCTATTTAGAATGGAGGAAGCATAGATTTAATCATGGGGAAAGGCATATAATAACCTGAAAATTTTGACTGGGACAAGGTTTTGAAATACAGTACAGTCAATACTACCGGATCTGGTATTTCTCTGTGGGTTACAACATGGTAATGAAATATTTTAGAACACAAATATGATACCATTTATACAGGTTTTTTAAAAGATGCTGTGTTAGCAATGTAGAAAAAAGACCAGAGGGCAGAAAGAGTGGTTTCAAGATATTAAATAGAGGTTGTAATTTTCCAAGTAAGAAAAAATGACTAACCTGATACTAATATTTATACAAATAAAACCAGAGCGAGCCTCTCTACTGTCTTGGTTCAAAGAGAAAATTTAAACTGGCTTTGTATTGTTTTTATTTTTTAATCTCACCCAAATTTGGGTTTTAGGATGTTTTCATTTCTACACTATCATGGTTGCTTTGTGTTTATTTTTTTCAGATTTCCAGGGCTCCATCCTTCTTTCAAGGACTTTAAAAAGTGATCAATCATTAAGAAGAAATATAAACCACAAACTCTCACTACCATCCACTAGATTCTGACTTATAGTGACCCTATGGGACAGAATAGAACTGCCCCCAGGCGTTTCTGGGACTGTGTTTATTCTATTCTGTTCGGTAATATTTTATTCTATTCTGCTACAGGAATAGATTGTCTCAACTTTCTCCTGCAGATGGGCTAGTGGTTCTGAATTGCTGACTTTGAGGTTATCAGCCAAACACATAACTCATATTGTTAACATGGACTAAGAAAAATAACACAATATCCCCGTATTACACTCCTACTGGGTGGGTGAGGTGTAAGCAGCTGTCGGTGAGAGACCTTCCTGGATGGCAAACAGAGACACACTAGTGGAGCTCTTTAACAGGATGACCATCGGCACTTAATTGAGTGGTATGGACAGCCCTCCCCATTGACTTATTTCACACACGTGTCCCTGAATGGACCCCTGTATTAGTTACCTAGAGTGGCCATAACAACAACAAAACTATACACATCACAAGCAAGTGGCTTTAAATAATTGAATTTTGTTGTCCCAGGTTGAAAACCAGGGCATGGGTTTTAGGGGAGGTTTCTTCCTGCTGGTCACCCCACGTCTTTCTTCGCTTTGGTCTCTTCTCCCTTTGGATGTCTTTTATGTCCTTATTCCCCTTCATAGGGGGCCTGGCGGTCAGCAACTCAAAACCACCAGCTGATGTGAGGGAGAAAGGTGAAACTTTCCACTTTCCTAAAGAGTTACAGTCTCAGAAAACCACAGGAGCAGTTCTACTCTGCCAAGAGTCCAAATTGACTCCATTTCAGTGACTTTATTTCCCTATAAGCACCAGTCAGAAAGAACTAGGTTTTGGACACATCGTTCTCTGGCACTAACTCATTAGCATTTCTGGTTTCAAAACAGGGTCACAATTATCTGTATCAAACTAAACTCACTGCCATTGAGTTGATTCTGGCTGAGAACCACTTTATATAGAAGTTCTGAGGCTATAAATCCTTCATCTTTCTCCTACAGGACAGTGGGTGGGTTTGAACCATCAGTCTTTTGGTTAGCATTCCAAGGGTTACCCAACAGTACCTCCAGGTACAGGGTTGTCAAAATAATCTGATAAAGCATATATCAAAATAAAGCATATAGGGTTTATTCAAGCAGTTAATTTGTATGCATACAAGGAAATTTTTCTGTCCAGAAAAATAAGAAGGCTGACCTTCAGCCAGTTACAATCAGTTTTTAATGAACAAAGTAGAAGATTAACCATTGATTAATCTTAGCATTTCAACTGGTGAGGTCCATGTATATAATCACTGCCTATTCTGTTGAAGAAAGGATATTTTCCATTGGTCTTGCAAAATTCTGTCATTTGATCTCTGGCCTCATTTTTATAATCAAGGCCATATTTTCTAGCTATTGATAAGGATCTTTTTCCAATATTCCCATTCCAATTACTAATAATTGCCAATACACCTAGATTGTATGTTTGATCAATTGGTTAAAAACCTTCAGTTTCTTCAACTTTGATAGCAGTTGTTGCTAAATTCAAATAATAATCATATTACCTGGTTCTTATTATAGCCATATGGATATTATTCAATCCACTGATAGTGTTGTTATTCAGTACAGCTTTTAAAATGTTCTTTTTGGTGATGAATTTAACACTACTCCTCTTCAACGCATCCCTCCCAGCTTAGTCAACCGTGGATTGTCTGATTCAAAGTGACCAATAACAGGCCATTTCAGCTCTAGAATGCTTAAGACATTTTCTTTATGGGTACCACCTCATGTTTGATGGCTTCTAGTTTTCCTACATTTATACTTCATACTTTGCATATTTTGATTACTGATGGATGTTGGCAACCGTTTTTTCTCATTTTGAGTCAGGCAACATCAGCAAGTGAAGGTATTGAAGACATTATTCAACTTCATCTGTAGGGTCAACTCTACTTTGAGGAGACAGCTCTTTCCCAGTTGGAAAACCAAAGAACTGATGAGTCTGAATTACAGTGTTAGCAAAAAATACTGAGCATACCATAGGTTGACAGGAACGAGCACATCTGTCTTGGGAGAAGTACAGCTAGAATGCTCCTCAGAAGTGAGAATGGCGAGTATTCACCTCAGATATTCTGGAAAAATTATTAAGAGGGACCAGTCCCTGAGAAGAACATCCTGCTAGGCAAAACTGAGAAAAGAAGAAGCCCCTAAACAAGAAGGACTGATACAGTGGCTATAACAATGAAGTCAAACATCGTAAGAATGGTGCAGTGTTTCATTCTGCTGTAGATAAGGGTCCCCAGGAGTTGGAACCGACCCAGCTCCATCAAGCAACAAAAATGTGAACACGATTGATTGAATTATGTCCACCCCTCTTTCTGAGATCAGTTGAAATCAGCTCATTTTGTAGTGTAGCCAGTCCCTAAATTAGATGCATAAATGCTCCAATGTAGTCTAGATGGTAAAAATCATAAAGGTATCTCAACTACTCAGGATATTCTAAAGTTTTATTTATTTTTCTAAATTTTCTTTAACTTTTTTTCATTTTATTGTGAGCACTTAAAGATATAACATTCCATAGTTCAATCACAGCAAGCAATATTGTACAATTGTTACTTAGTCATTTTGAAAACACTTTCTTCTTGAACTTCTTGGTATCAGCTCCTCTTTATCCCCTCCTCCCCTCTAAAAACCTTTATTATTATTTTTCCTCATCTTATACCATCCAATATACCCATTTACATACAACTCTGTTATTCATTCCCTCGAGTGGGGTTATACAGTCATCAGTACTATCAACTCCTTCCCCTCCCCAACGCCCTCCCTTCCTGTTCCCTCAAGGAAACATTACTCATGTTACTGTTTTTGAGGGGTTATCTATCTTGGCTTCCATGTATCAAACGAATTATACAAATGAACATATGCAAGTCTAACACTATTAATGAGGTAAAACAAATAAAATCCACAATAACAAGGAGAGGAAATATTAAAGAACTAGAGGATAGTTATGTTTCCCACTAGTACTATACCATATCCTGGATTTATCATCCCTTCCATGTGGCCCTTCTGAGAGGAACTGTCTAGTTAACTTGCAGGTGGGTTTTGGGTCTCCACTTCACACCCCTTCACATCAATTTGTGTATAAATGCAAGTACAACAAGGAAGCAGATAGACTTTTGGCCTCTACTTAAATCTTACCTCAGTACAAGAACAATTTGTTCTAATAATGTGGCATTGTATGATACGATCCTGACACAATCGCTGTAGACAAAATAAATGCATAAGCAAATGTAGTGAAAAAAGCTGATGGTGTTTGGCTCTTAAAAGAAACCGATTACAAGGATCTACATATAACCTCCTCTCTGGGGGATGGACAACAGAAAAGTGGGTGAAGGGAGACGTCAGACATTGTAAGATATGACAAAATAATAATTTATAAATTATCAAGGGTTCATGAAGGGGAAGGGGGGAGGGGGGAAATGAGGAGCTGATGCCAAGGGCTTAAGTGGAGAGCAAATATTTTGAGAATGATAAGGGCAAATAATGTACAAATGTGCTTTACACAATTGATGTGTGTATGGATTATGATGAATTGTATCAACCCCCAAGAAAATGAGAAAAAAAAGGTAGGGGGAAGGGGAGAAGAGGTGGGAAAGGAGAGGGGTACTGATCGCAATGAATGGCACATAACCACACACCACCATCCAGGGAGAAGAACAACAGAAACCAGAGAGGAAGGGAGCCAGTGGTCAGTGTGAGATTTGATAATAATTAACAATCTAAAATCTATCAAGGGGCCACAAGGGTTAGGGGGGGGGGTAAGGGGAGTTGATTCCAAGGGCTCAATGGAAAGTAAATGTCTAGAAAAGAATGATGGAATATATGTACTGATATGTTGGATACAATTGATACATGGATTGTAACAGGAGTTGTAAGAGCCCCCAATAAAATGATCTTAAAAAAAGAAAATGATGATCACAGCATATGTACAAATATGCTTGATACAATTGATGTATGGGATGTTATAAGAGCTGTAAGAGCCCCCAATAAAATGATTTTTTTAATGGGGGGAAAAAGATAATAGTGTCTGGAGTCTTAAAGGCTTATAGTCAAACAAGCAGCCATCTAGAAGGGAAGCAACAATTCCCACTTGGAAGAAGCACACCAGCCTGTGTGACCCTGAAAGGTCAGCGAGAAAAGGTATCAGAAATTCAAGACCAAGGAAATTCTAAAGTGTTAGAATTATTTTTCAAGAAACAAGTGAAATTACCTCAAGTTAAATTCTTTGTATAAAATAAACTCTAAACTAGTTTATGATTAACAGATGTCTAGGTCCCAAGGAAAATCTGGACAATTTTATATCCACTATCATCACATTTTATTAATCTGATCTGAGGGACATTCCACAGCAGTAAGTGATTTTTTTGGTGGGGATTTCCCTATACACTCGGAGGAATCTTTTAATGTCTCTGATCTTGGGCTTCTCTCTTTAACAAGTTAGGATTTAACCCAACTTTTTAGAGGATAAATTAAATCCAGAGCAATGATGGTCTCTATTTGGACAAGAACTGGGTTCCTTCTCAGTGTAATCTCTGTTCTTCCTCCAGGTGGGATTCCTCCAGGTCACTCAGAAAGTCACCCTGACCTTTATCCCTGTGAAGTTCTCTATCTTTCTATTGACTTCCTAACAAACTGCAGTCCTCGTTTTTATTCATAGGGCAATTTTATGTCTTTCTGTTATAAATATTTGTCTTTTGATTTAGAAAACCATTTATTCTCTCAAGTAGCTTGGTTCTTCTAAGTCAAGGGATTTAAAAACTACAATCTTTTATATGAACTTCAGGAAAATTAACAGGCTTGCACGAGTGTGCATTCCAGTGAGTTATTTTTTAAGTACCTTCCTCCCACTCTCTTACACTACCAGATTACATCTCTCTATAAAACTGACATCATCCAGCAGTGTGAGCAAATAAAGTACACCATTTTCCTCAACACACAATTTTATTGAGATGAGTGTTTTTAAACCTAGCTTGAATTCTGTTATATTAAGAAAACAAAAGTTACTAAAATGGACTCAAATTACTACATTATTACACAATAAAGATGCCCTGTTTATGTGTAAGGCCTTCAAGGATTATGATTGTAAAATATTAAGTCTCTGTATCATGCAAGTAGTTAAGCATTCAGCTTTTAATCTAAAGGTTGATGGTTCAAACCCACAAGAAGATGCCTTGAGAGATAGGCTTGATCATCTGCTGCTGGACAGCCATGCCTTGGAAAGCACAATGTAGTGAAGAACAACATGCTTTGTAAAAGGCTCTTCTGGTAGCACATATGCTAAATTTACAATTACATAGAAGTATACAGAGGGTTTCCTTGCCCGCGGAGCCTAAATGGACAGGATGGCATGAGTTTGGCATTTTGTTTCAATGGTATAAACTGCTCCTGTGTCCCAGCACCAGGTTGGCTCCATTCTTGGTTGGACAGTACTGATGTGTGCAGGCACACTTGCCAGTGACTTTGTGGACTTTAATAGGAAGGTGGGTGAGGCATCTTTGCCTATTTCCAGACATATCTTATACCAGATCCTCATTAATATATTAACAGTCCCCATTCATTTAAATGGTTAAAAGTAAATATCTCTCCTCAGAAGTTGAAGTCCTTGAAATCTGTTTTTAAGTTTAGCCACTCATTGGTCTTGTCTTACTAACATCTTTTTTCTTTTAATTTCACATAAAGATAATATTTCCAAATGAGAATGTAAGAGATAATGTCTTCCTATAAAGGGATGATAATTTCAAATAATTTTCATCTTATTAGACTGTATATTAGGTCATAGATGCTTTCTTTTCAACCTCTGATAAATCGGGTGGTGAGTGGGGAATTTCAGGGCAACAGTTTAAGCTGAGTTCTTCTGTACAATTGCGCCTCATCTTTCTGTTGAAATCTTTATTAGGATCATAAATCTCAGCTCTCAAAACAAGATGTGGGAATTAAATCTTATGATTGTTAAACACCACATGGAATTCAGCTGTGTGGACACAGAGGCAATAACTGAGTGGGGTTCAAAGTAGGGTGTGTATTTGGAACCCAGAGGAGGGTGGTGAGATGAAGATTTCAGAGCCAAGAGCAACTGTGGATGCCAAGTGCAGAGTTTTACCTTAGAGAAAAGGGAGAGGATATTTAACTTAATATATATTTATAGTACAAAATTCATAAATCACTGGCTAATTTATTTCACGATTACATTTTTACATAATAAATCTCTCTGGTATATTTATCTATTCCTTACATTCATACACCAATGTAAAAAATTTAAGCGACAGTGCAGTTGTTTTAATATTAATGTACCTAATATTACTGCTGATAACTTTGAAAGTTGAGTCATTTAGTGGAGCCATCCATAAGTTAATTGAAGGAAATTATTTTAATCTAGCCTCTTTATTCGTTTATTGGTCCAGGATTTATTTTGCACCTGGTTATATCAGTTTATTGTTTTGTTTTTGTTTTAAATCATTTTATTGGGGGTTCATACAACTCTTATCACAATCCACACATACATCCATTGTCTCAAGCACATTTGTACATATGTTGCTATCATCGTTTTCAAAGCATATTCTTTCTACTTGAGCCCTTGGTATCAGCTCCTTATTTTCCCCTCCCCCTCCCTCCCTCTGTTGATAATTTACAAATTATTATTACTTTTTTCATGTCTTGCACTATCCAATGTCTGCCCCCACCCCCTTTTTTGTTGTCCAACCCCTGGGAGGGGGTTATAGGTAGGTCATTGTAATCAGTTCCCCCTTTCTTCCCGCACGTTCCCCTTACCCTCCTGGTATGGCTACTCTCAATATTGGTCCCAAGGAGCTTACCTGTCCTATATTCCCTCCGTTTTCAGCTCTTATCTGTAACCATGTACATGCTCTGGTCTAGCCAGATTTGTAAGGTAGAATTAGGGTCATGATAGTGGTGAGGAGGAAGCATTTAAGAACCAGAGGAAAGCTGCATGTTTTCATGGTGCTACACTGCATCCTGACTGGCCCATCTTCTCCCCACAACCCTTCTGTAAGAGAATGTCCCATTATTTACAGATTGGCTTTGGACCTCCACTCCGCACTCCCACCCCCTCATTCACATTATGATTTTTTGCACTGGGTCTTTGATGCCTGATACCTGATCCCATTGACACCTCATGATCACACATAATAGCAAGACACCATTAGCTTTTTTCACCACATTTGCTTATGCATTTATTTTGTCTACAGTGATTGTGTCAGGATGGTATCATACAATGCCACATTATTAGAACAAATTGTTCTTGTACTGAGGTAAGATTTAAGTAGAGGCCCAAAGTCCATCTGCTTCCTTGTTTCACTTGCATTTATACACAAATCGATGTGAAGGGGTGTGAAGTGGAGACCCAAAACCCACCTGCAAGTTAACTGAACAGTTCCTCTCAGAAGGGCCACATGGAAGGGATGATAAATCCAGTGTCTGGTATAGCACTAACGGGACAAATAACTATCCTCTAATTCTTTAATATTTCCTCTCCTTGCTATTTGTGGTTTTTATTTGTTTTACCTCATCAATCATGTTAGATTTGCATATGTTCATTTGTTTGTTTGTTTTTAATCATTTTCTTGGGGGCTCATACAACTCATCAAAATGCATACATATATCAGTGATATAAAGCACATTTGTACGTTCCTTACCCTCATCATTCAACGCCTGCTCTCCACATAAGCCCCTGGCATCAGCTCCTCATTTTCCCCCTCGCTCAGGAACCCTTGATAATTTACAAATCATCAATCTGTCATATCTTACATGGTCCAACATCTCTCTACACCCACTTCTCTGTTGTCTGTCCCCCAAGGAGGAGGTTATATGTAGATCCTTAATCGGTTCCCCTTCTCTACCCCACCTTCCCTCCACCCTCCCGGTATTGCCACTCTCACCACTGGTCCTGAAGGGATCATCCGTCCATCCTGAATTCCCTGTGTTTCCAATTCCTATCTGTACCAGTGTACATCATCTGGTCTAGCCAGATTTGTAAGGTAGAATTGGGATCATGATAGTGGTGGTGGAAGCATTTAAGAACTAGAGGAAAGTTGTATGTTTCATCATTGCTACACTGAACCCTGACTGGCTCATCTCCTCACCGCGACCCTTCAGTAAGGGGATGTCCAGTTTCCTACAGATGGGCTATGGGTCTCCACTCTGTACTCCCCCTCATTCACAATAGTATGATTTTTTTGTTCTTTGATGCCTGATACCTCTTCCCTTTGACACCACATGATCACACAGGCTGGTGTGCTTCCTTCATGTGGACTTTGTTGCTTCTCAGCTAGATGCCTGCTTGTTTACCTTTAAGTTTTTAAGACTCTAGACATCATATCTTTTGATAGCCAGGCATCATTAGCTTTCTTCACCACATTTGCTTATGCACCCACTTTGTCCGCGATTGTGTCAGGAAGGTAAGCATCATGGAATGCCAGGTTAATAGAACAAACTATTCTTGCCTTGAGGGAGTACTTGAATGGAGGCCCAAGGTCCTTCTGCTACCTTAATACTAAACCTATAAATATATGCACATAAATCTATTTCCCCATCCTCATATGTAAATATATTTACATATGTACATGCCTTTATTTAGACCTCTATAAATGTCCTTTGCCCCCTAGCTCTTTCCTCTATTTCCTTTTACTTTCCTCATGTCCCACTATCATACTCAGCCTTCATGTGGGTTTCAGTAATTCCTCTTGGTTACATTGCCCTTGATCAGGCCCTGCCAGGCCTCCTATAACCTCCTCACCATTGATTTGCATCACTTATTCCCTAGTCCCTGGGTTTGTTGACATCCAGTTCCTTTCCGTGTCTCCCCCTCTCCCATGTCCCTCCCTGAACTGTTGTCCCATTATTCTCTCTCTCCAGGCTTCTTTATCCTGCCTATCCCACCCAGATATACATGCAACAGCAACAATAGGCAAAAATACAAGACTTAGCACAATAAAGCAACAATAGAAAATTAAAACAATAACTACAACAACAAAAAGTCAATGACCAAAAAAAACCCCACCTATAAATAGTTCAAGGTCTATTTGTTTTCCTTTAAGAGTGTTTTCCAGTCAAGTCTGATTGGGCGCCACACCCTGGCCCCACACCCTGACCCCACAGTCTATTTTTGGTGTTTCCTGGGGACTTCATTGCTCTGCTCCCCGTTCTGCTTTGTTGCATACTCCCAGCATCTCACTTCGGTGTGGTGGGGTCAGGGCAGACACAA
Source organism: Echinops telfairi (assembly GCF_000313985.2). Lineage (NCBI taxonomy): Eukaryota > Metazoa > Chordata > Mammalia > Afrosoricida > Tenrecidae > Echinops > Echinops telfairi. Next base: position 3,769,222 of record NW_022103904.1, read on the forward strand.
TTCCTGCCGTGTGCCTTCAATGTGTCCCCCATGGTGCTATGGGTCAATGAGGAACGTTGTATCTCATGGTGGGGCCGACCCTATGGTCCTCTCTGTGTATTGGCTGCTCTGAGCAGAAATATTGTCCTCGGGGCTTGGTGGGCCAGGATGTGCTTAACTCGTTTTTCCTCCCCCTTCATTTGCTCCTGTGTGCTCTGATCAGACATGCCCCTATCTTTGAGCTTTAAGGTCAGTGATATCCTCTGAAATGAATTCTTCTGGGGGAAGGTGGGGAGGGCTGTCCACTTAGTTGCTAATGGGGCCGGCCCCTCAGCCCTCTCTGTTGGTTCCCTGCTTCATGCCGATATGTTGTATACACATCTTAGAGCACTGGGTTGAAGTCTGGTCCCTCTTTCCCTGTGGAGATATAAACAACACCCTTCCCTTGGGTGGGTTAGTGTCCTGTCCCCCTGACTACCCATGTCTTTTTTTTCCCTCCCTCCTTTTTACTTGGCTACCATATGTATCCCTGGGTTTAGTCTGGCCCCTGTCATATTACCTGGACCTCACCCCAGGAAAATTTTTATACCATAGCTTCTTCCCTATGTCCCTTTTGGATTTTTTGAGCTTACCTCAGCGGACTCATGTTGTACTTTTCCTTTTGTGCTTGGCTTACTTTGCTTAGCATAATTTCCTCCAGTTCTTCCCATGCGACGATGCGCTTCATTTGTTCATCAATTCTTTTTAGGGATGCGTAATACTCCATTGCATGTACGTACCACAATTTTTTAATCTATTCGTCTGTTGATGGAAATTTGGGTTGTTTCCAACTCCTTGCAATTATGAACTGTCACGATGAACATTGGAGCACATATGTCTGGCCATGGTTTGTTTCTTGCCTCTTCTGGGTATGTGCCTAGTAGGGGGATTGCTGGGTCATATGGTAGCTCAATTTTCAACTGTTTTAGATATTGCCAGATTGATTTCCATAGTGGCTGTGGACAAGTGTTCCTATCTCTCCATAGCCTCTCCAACACTTGTTACTTTCTGATTTTTTGAATTGGGATATCTTTGAGGGTGTTAGGTGCTATCTGACAGTTGTTTTAAATTGCATTTCTCTTATGGATAGAGATCTGGAGCATTTTCTCATATATTTATTGGCCATTTGGATTTCTGCCCTTGAGAAACTTCTGTTCAGGTCCATTGCCTACCTCCGCAGTAGACAATTGTGGGGTGTTTTTTTTTTCTTGTTGTAAGTTAGCAGAGTATTGTAGATTTTAGTAATAAGGCCTTTGTCTGATGTGTGATTGCTAAAGATGTTTTCCCATGTGGTCTTTCTTATTACTCTCTTCGCAAATTCTTTCGATGTACACAAGTGTTTTATCTTTAGTATATTCCACTTGTCAATTTGTGCCTCCTCTGTGTTTGTGTTCTTCCCTATTTCCAATAGCCAATGTATTCCCTGAGTCAAAGTCCTCAGATTTTTTCCAATTCCCTCATTGATATCCTAACAGTTTGGGGTTACCTCAAGGTCTGTGATCCACCTTGAGTTTATTGTTGTGCATGAAGTGAACTAAGGGTCTTGCTTCATTTTTCAGCAGCCATGTATCCATTTTTTCCAGCTCCACGTATTGAAGAGGGCATCCAGTTCCCATACAATATTTTTTGGGTCCTTATTGAAGATCAATTGTCTGTATGCTGCTGATTTTATTTCTGGGTTTTCAATCCTTTTCCATTGGTCTGAATGTCTATCATTATACCAATACCACACTGTTTTGACCACTGTGGCTGTACAGTATATGCTAAAGTTGGGTAAAGCAAGCCCTCCAACTTTGTCCTTCTTCTTATGGAGTTCTTTGCTAATTCTGGTTTCTTCCCTCTCCATATGAAGTTGGTAATCTGTTTTGCCAATTATTTGAAGAAAGATGATGGTATTTGGATCGGGATAGCATTGAACTTATATAGTGCCTTGGGTAAAACTGACGTCTTTACTATATTGAGTCTTCTGATCCATGAGCATGGGATGTCCTTCCATTTGTTGAGTTCACAATTGGTTTCTTTTCATAGTGTTTTGTAGTTTTCCTAGTACAGATCTTTTGTTTTTTTCAGTCAGGTATATTAATTTGTGTTTGGCTATTGTGAAGGGTACCCACTTTTTGATCCCCTCTTCTGTGGCCTTGTCTGATGTGTACAGTAGTGCAATAGACTTCTGTTTTTTGATCTTGTAACCTGCTACTCTGCCATATTCCTCTATTGCTTCTAGTAGTCCTCTCATGGAACTTTTGGGATTTTCCATATATAAAATCATATCATCTGCAAATAACGATAGATTAACTTCTTCCTTCCCCAGACAAATACCTTTGATGTCTTTTCTTTGCCTTATGCTGTTAGCTAGGACCTCCAGTACAATGTTACATAGGAGTGGGGACATCCTTGTCTAGTCCCCTTTTTCAGAAGAATTGATCTCAGCTTTTCTCCATTGACTACCACATGGTTGTTCGTTTTTCATCTATAGCTTGTATTATATTCAGGAATTTTCCTTCTATTCATATCTTCTTGAGTGTCTTAAACAGAAATTGGTGTTGGATGTTGTCGCATGCTTTTTGTGCATCTATCGATATTATCATGTAGTTCTTATAATTTTTCATTTCAATGTTGCAAATAATACTAATGGTCTTTCGTATATTGAACCATCTCTGCATCCCTGGTATGAATCCCACTTGGTCATGGTGAATTATTTGTTTTATATACTTTTGTATTCTGTAAGCTAGAATTTTGTTAAGGATTTTTGCATCGATGTTCATTAGGGAAATTGGTCTGTAGTTCTCGATTCTTGTGGGATCCTTGCCTGGTTTAGGTATCAGAGTTATGCTAGCTTCATAGAAGGAATTCGGGAGTTTGCCATCTTTTTCTATGTTCTGAAAGATTTTGTGTAGGACTGGTATCAGTTCTTCCCTGAATGCTTGATAGAATTCTCCTGTAAAGCCATCAATCCGTTTATTGTTGATGATATTAGGAGCCATCAAGTTGGAACTTACTCTTAGAGATCCTACGTAAAATCAAAGAAAAGCCCCCAACCCACCTCCCCAGTTTTGCGCTATCCTCACAATAATTTTTTTATGTTTGAGCCCACTGTTGAAGCCATAATGTCCCAACGCATTTTGTCAAGGGTCTTCCTCATTTAAGCTTCCCCTCTACTTGACCATGTATTAATTTAATAGATACAGATCAGATGCCAAAGTTGGGAAACATTTCCCCATTGCTTTTTCTTCTCTTCTTAAGTATATTGTCGCTCAAGATGCCACATTATTCAGTCACAGATGTCAATCTTTTAAAAAAATTATTTATTTTTTATTGTGAATTTGGTAGACTTATGGACCATATTATGTTTTATATTTATCATTCACATTTTTTAAAATCTCATGTTGTGCAAGCTGTTCAATGTGATATCACATAGCCCATTTCCTTCCTGTATCTCTTGTTTCCATTTCACTTCTTACCTAACCTTGAGTGAACATTACCCATTTGCTCTGAAATGGTTGTCATTCTAAGGTGGGAATACCACACTGTTGCTATCGTTCCCCTTGTAGGTCTATTGTTTGACTGAAAATTGAACCAGAGTTGGGTTACTTCAAGACCTAAAGGATCAGCAAGGATCATCATTTTGGGGTTACACAGTTTTTATATAACCAGTAACCCTGGTCTCATATGATTTTAACTTCTGTTTTACATTTTCCTCCTACACTAACAAGGACCTGCTAATATGATCCTAATGAACTCACACTCCTGCCTCAAATTTCAGTCAAACAATAGATTGGCCTGGAAGGGTAAGAACAACATTAGTGAGGTATGCATACCCAGAATACCAACCATTTGAAAGCAAAGGGGTAGCATTCACCCCTAGGGAAGGGTGAATTCACCAACATTCATGAATATATTTGCAGCAAAGGTAAATGTGTTGGTCTGGTAGACTAGAGAAACAAATTCATAAATACTCATATGTGTATAAGAAAGAGCTTTACATAAAAGAACAATTGTGTATCAAGAAAACATCCCAGCCAAGTCCAGATCAAGTCCATAAGTCAGACAATAGCCCATATGTCCGATATCAATATATAAATTCCTCTTCAGAGTCACAGAAGACTTGCAATGATGCTGAAGGAAGATCACAAGCCGGTAAGTGGAAAGTCTTGTGGATCCAGTGGCAGTGGAAGCATCTCAGCACTGGCAGAGGTCTCCACCTGGCTCTTCCAGCTCCAGGGCTCTAGCGTAGCTCCATGTGTCTTGTCTGCAGGAAGACCAAGTAGAGAGTGTGAATGTATCTGGCCTCCAGTTGAGCTATTTATCTCCATGGTGCCTCCAAGTGAGGTCATCAACTGTGACCTGATTGACAGGCTAGACTCTACCCCTTTGAAAGTTGACAGATTATGTAACTGCCGTAGTAAATACCCATATATAAATATATTTTGTCAAATATATATATATTCCCATTCTCCTTTTCACACTTCCATGCAATTACTCATAAATCCCTATTATTGCTGGTTTGTGTGTATAGTAGTATTGAACTCTGTTGTCTTTAATTCTTGCATTTCTCTCAGTATCTTTTTGTTTCCTTTTTTTTTTTTTTTGCCAAGCATCTTCCTTCTTCTTTATTCACATTAACATTTCTAAATCCACTTGACTTCTACGGCATTTGGCATTCCTGTAACTATGCTTAGTAATATCTCTGGTTCCATATTTTCAGTCTTGTAAGTTTGTTATACTTTGGACACTTCTATATCGGGCTTGATTTCTGGGTAATGTCATGTACAGTGAACCCTCATTTATCGCGGTTAATCAGTTCTAGACCCTACCGTGATAAATGAAATTCCGCGAAGTAGGATTCCTTATTTGTAAATCAAATATTTTCGTAGTTAGAGCATAAAGGACATGAAAAAACACCCTTTAGTCACCATTACACTCGTATTACCCAATTTATTAAACGAAAAAGGGAAAATACAGTAAAACATTTTGGACATTACAATTATCATTTATTATTTATTATATTATTTATGGCATCTAATTTACAGTATTACATATTTCACATACAGTATTATTATACATAGTTCTTACAAATACTGTAATCAATGGCGTGCAACCTCCACGATTTTCTTGCCATCTTTGATCATATCCAAAAGTTTTACCTTTTCCTGGATGGTGAGCATCTTCCTCTGGCGCTTATTTTTATTGTCAGAAGGCTTAGAAGAAGCAGCTCATTTAGGAGCCATCATAGGGCTTAGATAAAATTTCTTAAAAATCGCAAACAATTACAGTACACTGTACAAAAGCAAAAATGCATCTGATACGTAGCTCTGATACGTAGCGATGCAGACAGAAGCGTGTACAGTATGAGCCAATCAGTGGCAGTAATGACAGAGCATGCGCTGTTATGCAAAAACCGCGATAGAGTGAAGCCGCGGAAGTCGAAGCGCGAAGTGGCGAGGGTTCACTGTATATCAATCTCGGTTTCTCAATTTTTATTGGTTCTTTGTCTGAAGAATTCCACTTAGTATTATTATAAGGTCAGTATTGTTTTGCAGATTTTTTTTGGATACTTGATTCTTGGTTGGCAATTTCCCCCCCTAGAGTTTTACATATATCATCCCATTGCTTTCTTGTCTGCATGGCTTCTGTTGAGAAATCAGAACTTAATATTGATTCTCTTTTATAAGTAACAATTTGTTTGTTCTGAGTTTATCCCAGAATTCTTTCCTTTTCTTTGGTTTTGAAAAGTGTGATTATGATCTGATTTGGGGGTTTTCTTTGGGCCTATCTTGTGCGGGGGTTCATTCAATGTTTTAATGCATATCTTCTCATTTTTTATGATGTTGAAACAAAAAACAAACTCAATGCCATTGATTCAATTTTGACTGATTAGGGACCCTATAAGACAGAATAAAATTGCCCCTGTGGGTTTCTGAGGCTGTAACTCTTTTTTTATTTTTTATTTTTAATCATTGCATTGGGAGGTCTTACAAATATCACAATCTTCCATCGTTCAATCACATTAAGCAGTATTGTACAATTGCTGCCACATCTGTTTCTAAACATTTTCTTTCTTATTGAACTCTTTGATATCAGCTCCCATTTATCCCCTCCCTCTCCCAACCTACACCCCAGGAACCCTCCCCATAATAGTTTATTTTTTGCCATATATTTACCAATCCAATATATCTATTCACATACAATTCTGTTATTCAATCCTTGCCACCACCACCTCTCTTCCCATACCCTCAGAGAACCCTGACTCCTATAACTCTTTCTGAAGGGTTATCTATCTTGGCTTTCATGTACCGAATAATCTTAAATATACAAATGAACATATACAAATCTAGCATGATTAATGAGGTAAAACAAATAAAAACCATAATGGTAAAGGGAGGAAATATTCGAGAACTAGAGGATAGTTATGTGGTTCATCAGTGCTATATCACACCCTGGATTTATAATCCCTTCTGTGTGGCTTATCTTACAGGTGAATTTTTGGTCCACTACACCACACTCTTCACATCAATTTGGTTGCTTATTTTTGAATTTCTGATACCTCTTCCCATGAACGCTTTATGATCACACAGCCTGGTGTGCTTTTACTTTGCGCGTTTTGTTGCTTCCTTGTTAGATGGATGCTTGTTTAACTATAAACCTTTAAGACCCCAGACACTATGTCTTTCAATAGCCAGGCACTATCAGCTTTCTTCATCACATTTGGGTATGCATCATTTTGTCTTCAGCAATCGTGACAGGAAGGTGAGTATTATACAATGTTACATTAGTAAAACAAAACTCTCTTGTACTAAGGTAAGATTTAAGGGGAGCCCCAAATCCATCTGCTTCGGTGTTGCATTTGCATATATATACAAATATAAACATGTATATGTACACACACACACAGCATGTATACTTGAGTATAAGCTGAACTGAATATCAGCCAAGGCACCTAATTTTACCACAAGAACTGCATAAAAATGTCCTGGAAAACTCAGCTTATACATAATTATATAAGGTATATACAAATATGTACATTTTTTCTTCATGCCCCACTATCATGTTTACCCATTGTTCACCTCTAAGTAATTCCTCTCAGAAAAACTTGATCAAACACGACCAGATAAGGTACACTCTTTTCGCCATCAATCTTAGAACACCTGTACCCGTCTTTGGTGGCTCCCTGCTCACCTACCCCCAGCCCCTCCCATGCCCCCCCGGGATCGTCAGATGAGACACTGTGAGACTGTGACTCTTTATGGCGTTGGTAAGCCTCATCTTCTTCGGTGGAGCAACTGGTAGTTTCTTTGGTTGACAGCTGATATTGTGGTTTTCTGTGAGCTCTTTCTTTTCTCTTTTTGTTCTGTAATTTCGATCAAACATGGAATTTCCCTGGCTGGTGTCTGACATAAATTGTAGGGTTTCTTCACTTTTTCCCCTGATTGTTCATCTAGCTGATTAGTTTTGAGAAATATATCTTCAAGGTCACTAATTTGACCTTCCATTGATTCAATTTTACTCCTATTCCTTTGCCGTGTATCATGTATATTTGTAATCTCAGTACTAATCTGTGTTCTATTTATTGGTTTTGTATGGTTCATTCTTGTAGTTTTTTCCTGAATTCTTCTAAACTTTTGTCTGTGTTTTCATTTTATTTTTCCCTGAAGCTTTCTCTCAGTCCATTGAAAATGCCTAACTATCATTCTTCTGAATTCCTTATCAGGTAGTTATGATGCTATCTCCTTTTCAGAAACTTCTTCTGGCTATGTATTTTGACCATGTGCTTGAGTCACTATATTTTGTTTCTTCACATGAGCTAAAATGTCCTTGTCTTTTAAAGGTTCATCACTTGTTCCCTGGTGTGTGTGACAGATAGTTTGAGTGTGTGCACAGTTCTCTGTTCTCTGTTTATACAGTGCATTTGAGGGGAGGTTTGGCTGGTGTTAGTTACTGCCTATCAATGACCACGTGGTACTGGAGTAGGTAGTGGCTCTAGCTTAGTAAGTAGGTATATAAGATGTATGAATGTGACTAGGCCGTATAGTCACAATTGTTGTCTCTTATCAGAATGGTTAAGGAAAAAGTAAAGAAAACAAGAGAAAAAAGGAAAAACAAACAACAGCAAAATAATTTTTTCAGTGGGAGAATGCTAATAAACAACAATAACAAAAATAATATAACGTCTACAAATTACAACGTAAATTTTAAAAAGTTTTTAAGGAAGAAATCAAAGCAAAGAAAAATATAATATGCCAAACTTGATGTGGTAGTTACATAATCTGGTGTCAACTTGTGAAGGGGTGGAATGTAGCCTGCCAACCAGGTCGCAGCTTGATGACCTCATTTGGAGGTGCCACAGAGATAAATAGCTCACTGGAGGCCAGATACACTCACTTCCTGTGAGACGTTCCTGTTGACAAGCCACATGGAGCTATGCTGATAGAGCCAGAGTCCTGGAGCTGGAGGAGCCATGTGGAGACCCATGTAAGTGCTGAGGTGCTTCCACCACTGCTGATCCACAAGACTTTCCACCCACTAGCCTGTGGTGCTCCTGCATTCGGCATCATTGCATGACTGTGTAAGCCTAAAGAGAAATTTATGGATTCGTATTGACATATGGGATAATATTGGTCTTACGGACTTGATCTATACTTGGCTGGGATGTTTCCTTAATATCCAATTTCTCTTTGATATAAAGCTCTCTCTTATATACATATGAGTGTCCCCCTGAATTTGTTTCTCTAGTCAATCCTGACTAACACACTTGGGAAGGGGAAAAGAGACAAGACACAGAATAGTAAACAAAAATTTGAGAAAAGACAAAAGAAAAGGGAAAAAAATGAAAGAGAGGTAGAAGAAATGGAAGAAGAAGGAGAGCAGAGGAGGAAAGGGTAACAATAAGGAAAAGGAAAGAAGAGAAAACAGGGTTAAGGGAAGAACTCAGCAACGAGAAAACTTGGGGTCACAAGACACCCCATATGCATCAGCTCTCTCGTCCAGTGAAGGATCTTATGGGGTGAGATGAGAGACGTGAGAATGGGACACCTCATCTGAGAATGAATTGTTCTTAGATTAGGGCTGTGATTAAGTGTGAACCCCAAATCAATTCATAGAACTATGGTTTGTATATGTCTCTGGCATTATCATTTTATTTGAACCATCATAAATAATCCCCATGGAGCATAAAATAATTCTTTTGATCGTATTACTAATTTAACCAATAGCATATTGAAAAAAATAAATTATATCTTTATATATGTAGTCAGCCTGATTTTTCATACTACAATATAAGAATTGTTGCCTTGTATAATTTAAAACTTAAGTGATACTATATACAAGAACAAAGAGGGTTGGGCCTAGGGCAAAACTTTCAATAATATTCATTCACAAAAGCAAACTAATACATGTCATTACAAAAAGCAAAGAGCATTAAATAGTAAATATATGGTAGCCCAGGTCATCATTCGCTGAGCACCCTCAAAGCAGAAGATCTGAACCAAATTCAATGACCACCTACTCCAGAACCTTGGGAAAGCAGTCATCTGTTTGTTCTCCCCCTGGCGCCTTTCAGACTTCAGTCCAGGAAGGATGCCACTTCTGTAAATCTACTGCAGCTAAATGTGAGGCAAAATCCGTTTGCTTAGTGGTATTTCCACATCGAATCCTTCTGGTGATCTTTGAAGGATATTGTGTGCCTTGACAGGATAGAGTCTAGAGACCCAGTTGTCTAGAGCATGTGGCCTGAGTCATCAAGGGCTGAATAGAAACTAGGTCAAAGTGTCCAATTAGGAGCATAACAATGGGCGTATTCTTCTCTTGGGTTCAATATAAGTATTTTTAAGTGTTTTAGTGTAACGGCCTTCTCTGAAACAGACGTGCCCCCCCCCCCCCCCCCCACATTTTAACTTGAATTTCCAGTAAGATTCACTAGTCATCTTTTAGGATTGACGGTGGATTCAGAGTGACCTTAGGACAATGCTGTATGGAAGCAACTGATTGCTCTTCTCCCTCTCCCTCATCCTGAGAAACTGACCCCAGCTGAGGGTGAGGCTGCCTCTGTCAAGGTGGTTATTAAGATGTAACAAGAAAGGAAGTGAGATATGGTTCATGGGCACTAGGCACACAACCTACTTTGTTGTTGGTAAACCAGATTAGAATATTAATGACCTGAGAGCAGAATCCTGCCTTTCTATTAGTATTTATCCTTAGAGTAAGGATACATGCAATATTTGGTCTCATACGGTATTTGTCCTCTTGTGATTACTAACTTTACTCAACATAATAGTTTCCAGATCCATCCATGTCAGGAGGTATTTTGTCCCCTGTTTTTGAGGGATTTATCATATTCTATGGTGTGTATGGGTACCAGAGTTTTTTATCTCATTCCAAAAGTATTTAGAAATTATACCACCAGTTTTTTATATTTTCATGGTTTGGGGATTTCTTTTATGTTGGAAGCTATGTCACTGGCAATTTAAACAGCAGTAGGGTTGCCCATGATATGTAGGTTTTATCAGGGTTTACAAACAAACTACCAAGAAAGGGATTCAAAGAAGATTCTGTAAACATATGCACTTTACATGTAAAATCTTTATATTCCTGAAAACAGCACAAGCTTAAAACAATGCAAAGGTTTTGCAAGTCTTTCGGTGATGGTATCTATGCAAAGGTGCCAGGAGGCGGATCCATTCAAGTTGGAAGCTAAGCTAAATTTCATGGACCGCATGTGGCTCAAAGCACTTGTGAGACTGTTCTCTCTCCTTTCTCGGAGAACAGAGATGAGATGCTTTGGGGATTAAAGTTGCGTAGTATCAGGAGATGTGCTGGGACACAAGCACAGAAGTTGTCAGGTTTTCTAAATGCCGATAGAATAAAAGTCTGTATTTACTTTTCCTCCATCACAACTGGAACAGAGAATTGACTTTCAGGCTTTGTGGATATGGGGCGTGTGACGATTTTCATCTACAGATGCATCTGCATAGGGTACAGAAGATCTTGTTAGTGGAGATCAGAGAACCCCGTTGGCAAGGTTAGTAGATCGCTGCACCCCTGAGAGGTTGTTCAGGGTCAGTTGCTCTTCTCTGGCCACCTTGGTGCCTCTGACCTTTGAAGAGAATAGCAGCTCTGATCGAAGAATTAGGAAGTGGAGGATAAAGTCAAATTATTCCACATCCACTATAGCCCCCTAAAGCAAAAAATGACCATTTTGATTAATAATGATATAAGGAAACTCTTAGTTCGCTTACCTCATAAATAATTACAGCTCTTTGGAAAACTTGTACTCATGGAAATTGGCAGCACCACTAAGCACTTCAGTGGTTATTATCTTAATAGCACCTGCTCTTTAGCCTTCATGCACATTTCAAAAAATAAACTTAACTAAGAGATAGAATGATTTATTGTATATTCTGATGTGTTCTTATGATCACAGCTGTGGCCACGTCAGTGTCCAGCACAATATTTCTTTGCTGACTGATTTTGGGAGGGGTGGAAAGTAGAATGGAAGAGGGTTCTGGAAAGTCTTAACAGTTGGGCGTACTCTCTCGGCGTTTGACTCCAAGGAATTCCCACTCATGGAATCCGGCCTATCATAAAGAACTTTTCTTTTCTGTACATGAGTCAACTTCATAAATCATGTCAATGGGCTCCGGTGGACAAATGCCGATTCTAACACAACAGAACTCTTGCTCTGGAAGCCCTGGAACAACAGAGCTTTTATATCTAGTTCCTTCCCACTAGGTACAGTCGTCTACTTAGCTGGATATTCTCGTTTATAATTCTTCACCTAGTTCAAGTCAAAGATTTCATTTCACTTAGATTCACAATCAAAGCCCATGGAAGCAGAAATTAAGAATCAAATAATATATTGCATTGGGCAAATCTGCCACAAAAGACCTCTTTTAAAAGTTAGAGAGCAGAGATGTCACTTTGAAAAATACAGTTAACCCAAAACATGGTATTTTCTTTTTTTTAATAACTAATTTCATTGGGAACTCTTACCAATAGTATAACAATCCATAATTCAATTAGACCAAGCATAATTGTACCATGACTGTCACCATCATTTTCAAAACATTTTCTTTCTTTTTGAACAATTTGATATCATCTCCTCTTGATCCCCTCCCTTCCCCACGCAACCCCTCAGGAACCCTTATTTATTTATTTTTTTGTGAGGATGGTACAGGACCGATATCAATGTTTTATTCTGTTGTACATATGCTCTTTATGAATTGGAGCCAACTTGGTGGCACCTAACAACAACAACATTTACCTGCACAAAGAGCCCTGGTGGCACAATGGTTAAGCACGTGGCTGCTAACCAAAAGGTTGGCAGTTTGACCCCTCACAGCAGCTTGTGCTTCTGTTTGTTTGTTTTAATCATTTTATTAGGGGCTCATACAACTCTTATCACAATCCATACACACATCAATTATGTGAAGCACATTTGTACATTCATTGCCCTCATCATTCTCAAAACATTTGCTCTCCACTTAAACCCCTGGCATCAGCTCCTAAAACATGGTATTTTCAATCACCTCATATTCATGTGAAAGCTAGATAATGATTAAAGAAGATCACAGAAGTATGGGTGCTTTTGAATTATGGTGTTAGTGATGATTTTTTCTAGAAGAATGAACAAATCTATCTTGAAAGAAATACAGTCAGAATGCTCCTTAGAATTGAGGATGCTAAAACTAAGTCTCATGTACTTTGGCCAGGCCATCAGGAGGGACCAGTTTAGAAAACAGAATCTTGTTTGGTTAAAGTGGGAGGTCAGCCAAAAAGAGGAGGACCCTCAAGAAGATGCACTGACTCAGTAGCTGCAACAATGGGCTCAAACATAGCCATGCTTGTGAGGCTGGAACATGACCTGGCAGTGCTTCATCCTGTTGTACACAGTTACAGTGCATTGGAACCAATTTGATGGCACCAAACAACACCTCACCTCAGGGACCTTAGTGGAATAGTGAATTGTGTGTTGGGCTACTAACCTCAAGATCAGCAGTTCAAAATCACCACCTGCTCCGTGGGAGACAGATGAAGCTCTCTACTCCCAGAAAGATTTACAGTCTCAGAAACTCGAGGGTAGTTCTACTAAGCCCTATATAGTTCCTGAGTTGGAATCGACTCAACCACAACGTGTTTTCTGTTTTGTTTTTCTTTAACAACACCTGCTGGTCCGTGGGTGGCTCAAATGGTTAATGAACTATTAACTGAAAGGTTTGAATTTAGAACCCTCCTCAAAAGAATTCCCTGACAAACTGCTTCCCACCCACACCCCAAAAATCAGACATTGAAAATACTACAGAACACAATATTTAACCCTGCACATACAGAGTTGCCATGATGCAGAGAAGACGCAATGGCAACTGGTTGTCTGGGTAGGGCATTTAGTATGTTTTCTCCTTTTAGCTCCTTTGGTTCTGAAATAACATTATGATGATGTCACAAGGTGACATTTGCCTAGGGTAGCATCAAGGCAAATTCTCGGCATGGAAAATTTGTCTTAAGAAACAACCCAAAACTTCATGTCTCTCCCAACAAGATTTAGAACATGCAGAATTTTTCTAATTTTTAAGAAGGATAGCCTTTAAATATCACAGTATCTCACAAACGAACAGTAATTAATATATAAAGGGCACGAGAATGAAAATTCTTATTACTTGTACCAGCATTGGTTTGTGGGCCAACTTTTCCAACCACGTCACAAACTGTCACATTGTGGTAAAAAGTCCTGTGAGGATAATTCACATATCTGGATCTCCTAAATAGTGACACTGTTTCCAAAAATCACATCTCTCTCTCTTTCCACTCCCAAACCTCATCTCTTCTGAAATCTCTTTTCCTAAAAGATTCTTTTGGTAATTTTCTTCCTCCTAGGTCTGGTGATGTTTCTGGTTAAAAATGCTTTGCTTCTTAAAAATAAAAAGGTGGAGGGTTTGAACCCACCAGCCAGTCCATGGGAGAAAGATGCCCCAGTTTTTGTACAGATTTACCTTTACAACCTTTGAAATCCCAAAGGGATTTCCACTGCCCAAAGGCAGTTCTACTCAGTCCTACAGGGTCCCTTTGAGTCTAAAGATCCTTGAAGACAAAGGGCTTATTTTGGTTTGGTTGATAAATGTGTGCATATTTTCTCTCCCTGCTAAGCATGATCACCGACATCTCCAAACTCATCCTTCGCCACTGATCGAGCAGGGTCCTGACAGTTTTGCCTCCTACAAAGCATCATGTCCTTTCTTCCACACTGCCACCAACCGAGGTCAGATACGTAGATCATTCTCACTTTGCATCATGGTGAGAGAGACCGTAAAAATAGCTACGCAAGCCAAAATCATGTGAACCAACTTATTAATCAATATTTTCAAAAACAGATGCTTTGTGGCTTTTAAATGTTAGGTGAAAACATTAAACATCCTCTTACTGTGACTTACATCAAAAAGGTAAACCAAACCCGTAGACATGGAGTCAATTCCAATTCACAGAGACACTGTATAGAATGGCTGAAATTATCAGTCATCGTGGGGACAGACAGCCCCATCTTCCTCAGAGAAAGGGACTGACAAATATCAATCACCGACCTTGCTCTTGTACAATTGCTACCACAGTTACAAAACATCAGCTCCCTTGTACCCACCCCTCCCCACCACTGTACCCCACCCCCACCAGAAACCCTTATTCTACTTGCTGTCCCTATAGATTCATAAACCCTAGGTTTCATATACTGAAAAACAGAAAAACATATAACAAAAGTTCGAGGCAGTGAGAATTTCTTAAGAAAGTATAAAAGTATTATTGTTTTAGTGCACTAATTTAAACAATTCATAATGTTAAGAATGAAAATGTTATTTCTTTGGAAAAATCTTCTCAAAAGTAGTTTAAACAATGCTTGCCTTCTCATCATTGTATAATTACAGTATGTTATAAGTATCATTGTTTTAAACTTCTTGGAGTATTTTCATGCTTTTTTCTAATTTGTAAAAAATTACTTTTACTGGAGACTCTTACATCTTTTATCACAATCCATACATTCATTCAGTGTGTCAAGCACATTTGCACATATGCTGCCATCATCATTTTCAATGCATTCTCTTCCCACTTGAGCCCTGATATCAGCTCCCCATTTCTTCCCCCTCCCTCCCCAACCCACCCTCCCTCATGAACCCTTGATAAGTTATAGATTATTATTTCCATATCTTACATCATCCTCTGTCGCCCCTCACCCACTTTTC
>NW_022103904.1:3785503-3803427 GCF_000313985.2 Echinops telfairi
TTTTTTTCCTGGGACATCCTCATTCTTTTCATTACAAACTTCAGTGATGTGTTTTTCTCCTCTAACTTTGCTTCCCCCCAGTTCCTTTGGCTGCACATCTGTTGTGGTAGTGGTGGTCATTAGGTGCCATTGAGTCCGTTGCTGCCCATAATGACCTGTGCACAACAGACAAAACAATGTCCAGTCCAGCACCATCCTCAAAATTACTCCTATTGTCGTGTGTCGTTTTCACAATTGTTGCAGTCAGCTCAGTGATGTCAATCTATCTCATTAAGGACTTTCTTTTTTTTTTAATACTGATCCACTTTTTCAAACATGATGTACTTCTCCAGAGACTCATTGCTCCACATAATATGACCAAAGTATGTAACACGAAGTTTTGCCATCCTTGCCTTTTTAGCGGTCTATAAATTTTACACCATTTACTAAATTAATGACACTATCAATAGAATTAACTTATGCTTAAGGGAGATGATTTATAATGTTCTCTACCATAAAATAATAATGCTATCTCAAAAATAAATGAGACACATATGTAAACTATAGATATAGAAATGGATTTGGGTATCACACTTAAATCTAAGAACAATTATTTTTTACATGACCCTCCTCAATGCTTACCCTTATGAAGAGATCACTGAAGATATGGATTCTATAGCAAAGTTTGGTGAAGAAAACTGATGGTGTCCCACTATCAGAAAGAACTATAAGTAGGGTCTTAAAGGTTTACCTTTAGATAAGCAGTCATATATGTGAAGTGTCAAATAAGTCCACATGGAAGAAACACACCAGCAAGGATTGTAATAATAAAACCCAAATTTGAAGAATGAAATTGTTGTTATTGTTAGGTGCCAGCAAATGGGTTACAATCCATGGTGACCCCATGTGCAGAAGAACAAACTATAGCCTGGTCCTGCACCATCCTCACAATTGTTCCTATGCCTGAGCTCATTGTTGCAGCCATGGTGTCAATCCATCTCATAGAAAGCTGTATTTTTCATTCCCCTCCTATGTTACAGAGCCTGATGTCCTTCTTCAGGGACTTGTCTCTCTGGGCAATATGTCCAAAGCATGTTAGATGGAGTTTTAACATACTTGCCTCTAAGCCTTAGAGTCTAAAGAGTATTCTGGCCATACTTCTTCCATGACAGATCAATTTGTCATTTTAGCAGTCAATGGTACTTCCAATCGTCTTCTCCAGCACCCCAATTCAAGTGCACTGATTCTTCTTCAGTCTTCTTTATTCAGTGCCCAACGTTCACACGCAGATGAGACAATGGAGAATACCATGCTTAATGCAGGCACACCTTAGTCCTTAAAGTCACATCCTTGTTTTTCAATACTCTAAAGAGCTTTTGTGCATCAGTGATGCCTAAAGCAACATGTCTTAAGAGCTTTTGAATACTGCTTCCACGAGCATTGGTGGTGGACACAAGCAAGACAAAATCCTTGACAACTTCAATTTTTCCTCCATTTATCATGATGTGACCTATTGCACAGTTTTGATGATTTTGGTCTTCTTTACATTGAGTCGTAATCCACCCTAAGGGCTGCAATCCTTGATCTCCATCAGCAAGGGCTTCAAGTCCTCCTCACTTCACCAAGCAAGGTTGTGTCATTTGCTTATCTCAGGTTGTCAGTAAGCCTTCTTCCAATCTTGATGCCACATTCTTCTTCATATACCCAGGAAAGGTGTGTGTCAGCTTTGGATTCTCTCATCACATTTGTTCAATCAGCACGCTAAGCCGAGATTCAATTAGGTGCATCCACTTTGCAGAAGTCTATGGATGGCAGCAGAAGCCTAAAGTCTACTTGCATGGCCCCCAGAGAGATTCAGTCTCTGCTGAATCCCCGCTGACTATAGTCAGGGGATGTGCATAGTTTTGCCATCATGAAGAGCCATTGTAAATCTGATTATGGCAGATGTAGTTAGGTTAAAATGTTCTAATAATACCCTATCATTTGATCTCGCTTTTGACCCATTTTAAAGTTGTTCCAGTTTTTAATATTTTTTCACTTTATCTTTGATTGAGGTGTTTCTATACTTTTTCTAGTCATTGTTTGGGGGCTATTTTTTGTTTGCTTACGTTTTATGATTTTGTATGATTTTTTGGTATGATTTTCTGTATATGAAATGTAGGATAGGTGGATGTATAGAGACAGTAACTGGATATTGGCATGACGGAGGATGGGAAGAAATGGGGACCTAACATCCATGGGTATGAGAAGAAACTCTGAAATTGATTGTGGTGATGATTGCACAAATCTTAACATGATTGAACCACATAAAATTGTATGATACGTGAAGTAAATGCCAATAAAACTATTTTTAAAAAACCTACAAGTAAACATCTTTCTGGTATCCTCTGCTTTCAGCCAAGATCTATCTGACATTAGCAGTGATAAATATTGTCCCCCTTCTGACACCAGGAATCCTTCTGCCTACATCAATCCTGGGCCTCACCGAAAAACATACAACAAAAATTCAAGAGGGCTACCCTCCATGATAAAATACATCTGAGAGAAACCCCAGTATAAAGACAATAGAAGTCCAAGATGCACTTGTGAGATCTACAGAGGGAATAGCCTCCACTGTTTCCCTCTATCCAGTTTGTTGATTTTTGGTACATTTCATCCTCAGTAATATTTACTATATGAAATGTTACATCACCCAATTTTTTGGTCTTATACTTCTCATGCCAACCTCAAAGATAAAGATGGGATTTCTAAAGATCCTGATAATAACGAAATCTGTTGCCATTATGTGAATCTAGAAGCACAGCAGCCACATTGAACAGACAAGAACTGCGCTAGGGCTTTAGGGTCTGCGATGTTTTGGGAAGCAGAAAGCCACTTCTTTCTCCCAGAGAAGAGTCTGCTTAACTAATACTGTTTCATCAGAGCTTCTAACTAATGATAAAATATAATAATAATAATTTAAGCAAGCAATGAAGTTTTTGACTTAGAATACTTGGAATCATAGGTACAGAATCCATGGTAAATCAGGGACCAACTATACTGGCGTGTAGGTTCATCAGTGGGAGACAAGCATGCATCACAATGATAGGTCTCTCTGACTGTGTGTATACAGAATAGCATATGCCTCAGCCCCAGTGGACTTTGAAAGAAGTGAGGTGGTTGGTCTCTGATTATGATGTTCTTTATATCATGACTTGTAGACTGAAGGGCTTACAATGAAGTTTGTACTTCATGCAATTGCTCACAGTTAAATTGTGGTAACTAAAATCCGAACCATACTGGGGAACAGTTGTTACTTCATGAAACCAAACTGAAATGTACATAATTCTGAATCCATGCAAGATGAGGATGGTATAATGACGACTAGGTTAGTTTTCTGATTTTTCCTTCTCATCTTCAGTGTCTCTAATCCACATGACATTCACTGATCTATCTTTTTCTTGGGGATGACTATTATCTTAAACACTCTAGGTTAAGTGTTGGGCTGGTAACTCCAAGGTCATCAGTTCAAAACCATCAACCACCGTTGGGGAGAAAGACGGGACTTTTAACTTCCACAAGGATTTACAGTATCAGAAACTCACATGAGGCATTTCGACTCTCGAGGGTCACTTTGAGTTGGAATTAACTGAAGAGTAGTGCATTCTGTTTTTTTGAGGATCCCACAGTATCTTCTATGCAGTTTGTACCCAAACTAATGAATGGTATAATTTTAACTGCTTTCCTTGTTGCTTTAAGCACTGAAACTCATATCCTGACACTTCATCTCTATTAAATTATCAGGGAGGCACAGAAATTTCTAAACTTTGATTTCAAATCAGAACCAAACCCATGACCATCAAGTTGGTTCTGACTCATAGTGATCCTATACCAAGTAGTAGAATTTCTCCTTATGGGTTCCAAAAGTATAGATGTTTACAGGAGCAGACAGCCTCTTATTTCTCCAGAGGAGTGACTGGTGGGTTTGAAACACAGACCTTTGAGTGAGCAGCCAAATCCTTATCCCACAGTGCCACCAGGTTACCTTAAACTTTGATATATGCTTACAGAATTGAGCCTGCCTTGTTGCTTTTTTGTGTTTGCTGTTGCTGTTCATGATAACATCCAGAAGAATAGATTTAGAAATAACCCTCAAATTGTAATAAAATGCCACAAAACACGGTCAACATAAAAAAATCTTCTTACCCCTTATAGTGAAATAGTTTATCTGTGAGAGGCTTATCTGAAGTCTAGAAAGGCCATTACATTGTCCAGCTTTTCATTTCCCATCTCACCTTTTAATTCTGGGCTGGAACTGATGCACTGAAAGATTTAAGATTCTTCATGACAAAAATCAAATGAGCCAACCAGGTGCATGTTACCCTTTAAACCAGTGGAAGAGAATCTGAAAACGTTAAGACCCATCATCAGTTCCTTAACCAAAGTACAAACATTGGCATCAAGGAAAAAGTCAATTATTGGTGTCAGTGAATGTAACAGTAGTTATTTATTTGCACTAATTGAATTCAACAAATTGTCACAACTAGGTAATTTTAAGTACTTAACATATCCTTAGCACATGAGTACAGTTTACTTCCCCATTCATGGGGATGTGGGTCTGGGAAGGGTTTGGGGGGAGTGTTTTACCACCTCCATAATGACTTTAACTGGGTTAGAAGTGGATTATCCCTTCCCCACAAAAACTCTTTAAAATAATGTGCTATAAGTAAACCTTGAAAACATTGGAACTTAAGGCTTTCACTCTGCTGGGTTTTTTTAGAAAAAAGAAAGAAGTAAAGTTTTCTTCATCTGGGGTGATAAATTAGTGGGCACCCTTGCTAACCACATTCTTGTCATCTTAAGACAGATAGTCTCTGATTCTCTAATATTAAGTTCTGTTTTGACCATTTAGCATAAGATAGTTGGAGACTGAAGGGAGGAACAAAAAGGTCCTTAGAGGGATTAAAAAATGAAAATAACCAAAATTACATCTTTGTTGCACAGTGGCCAAAAAAAAAAAAACTTTACACAAGCTTTTTGTGTGTTGGCAGCAGATATTGCCCTTATGCTATTGGATGTCATTGCAATCATATGGTATCAATAATAAATGAATTATGGCCAAAGCATCTAAGGTCAGTTCTTGTAGACTTTAGATCTGAGTGTCCTTTTTCACAAATCTCAGATGCATGATCATTCTGAACTCTGTCCAATTGCTTGACCTTTCCACTGACCTAAAAGGGTTTTGTAGCTCTGGTAAGACTCACACTAGTGCCTGGAACATCCGTCTGGGTGGCCAAAATATTTTCTTTATGACTGTGAGGTAATTTCCAAATCTCATTGTTTTCTTTAGCAGACCTTCCTAGACTATTGAGATCTACAGTATTTCTCAGTGTAATCACTACCAATTTCTGTCTCAATACTTGAGTTAAGCATTTATATGAGTAAACATTCTACCAATTGATAACATGAGGCTAAGTCTAAATAATTTAATTTTTCTCTCAGAACACATACACAAAAACTTTGCTCAAGAGAGTAAAATGAACTAAGCCTCTTGATAACAGGGATATTAATAAGATGTGTAAATGAGGTTTAGCAGTGATTTGGTTTCAGATGGTCACAAGCTAAACCAAAAATAGACCTTTAAAGTGAGGCAAAGTATTTAAACACTTTATTTAAATTAGATAAAATATTAACTAAAAGCCTACTTCAAACATCATACTTAATGGTGAATTTTAAAAGTAATTCTCATTAGTAAGGAAAAAAATCTTATCTCCTTTAACTAATATGATTCAGTATTGTTCTGGTGTTGTTCCCAATGCAATATGACAAGAAAAATCGGGTAAGTCTATTTCAATTAAAGGTAAAATTTTGTCAATGATATGACTTGTAGAAAATTATTTTGAATTAACTCATTAAAATTAGTTAAGGGAAGCTACAAAAGAAAATACAAAAATCAATAGTATTTTCATGAGTCAGTATTAATTGGTATAAAACAGTAAAGATAAAGTTCCTAATCAAATTGTCAAATCTAACACATCTGGATAAAAACTTCAAAACAAATGAACATAGCCTACACCTACATAGATAAGGCTACTAAATGCTACTTATGGACATGTTTAAATAAATGTAGAGAAAGCATATGACTGATGACAACACCAAATAAAATGTATATGGTGGTTATCCAAACCTCCCATCAACTCAATATGTTTAATAAATATTCAAAATGGATATTTTTGGAATTTGAGTAATCGACATTAAATTACTTATGGAAGAAAACTGGGATTGGATTTCTTTAATTAACTGTGAGTGAAGAAAGACATGTCCCAAAACATGTCCCATATCAAAACACCTAAAGCCACACAAAGCAAAGTTATGTTAGGTTATATTCTAAATATTGGCTAAAATAATTTTAAAAGGCTTGTACAGTAGGGCAATAAGCAAAGCATTTGAACATCTAAGAGAAGGAAGAGTATTAGATTTTAGTAAAGGAAAATGTACTCAACTGTCCTCAAAAAGACTTTCAAAAAGAATATTGTTTGGGTCAGTGATTCTTTTGTTTGGATCTTTCCTATTGTGTTCTCTGAGGTGTGTCAAGTTAACATGCAGCATATTTAAGGGGGAAACTTTGACCATGAAGTTAGTTGACACAACATTTTAAGGCACATTGGGCAGTATCTATAGTTTGAAAGGTTCTTAACATTAGACATAGCAATTCCATTTGTGGTAATCTTTCTCTAAAATGTAAGCACATGAATACATAACGATATATGGAAGTGTGTTTATTGTTGTATGCCATGTCTTAGCAACATTTGGAAAAGGGCTTGTGTGAGTTATACTACAGGCACGAGTAACAGGAAAACAACTGCACCTGATGTGAGATAGAGCTTCTTTTTGCTCTCTTACAGCTTACACAGGTAAGACGAGAGACGGCTGCTTGTGGCCATGAATGTAAATAAATGGAGAGAAACCATATGACCGATGACAATAAGCAATACTATTTATTCAAGCCCCACTTGCACTCGCCAGGAGAAAGAGGAGACCTTCTTCTCCAGTGGAAAGTGCAGTCTTGGAAACGCACAGGGGCAGTTCTACTGCCTCCTGTAGGTCAGCTAGACGTCAGCAAGTTTGGCTTGGCTTTGATTGGGATAACAGCCCAATTAGACAATCCAAGACAGGTATCATACTTGAATATACCAAAGCCAGAGTTCTTTACTCAGTGGGCTTCAAAATGTATGTGGTGCAATTCTCTGAAGCAGTGGAAATGAACTGTTTCCCTACATAACAACATGAATGATTCTTAAACACAATGTTGAGTGAATAGAGCAGGCATGGAATGCATGCACAATATATCATTTCATTTATATAATTCAAAAGAGACAATATGTAATGGTAGAAAGGAAAATACAATTTGTTTTTATTTTTTTAATCATTTTATTAGGGGCTCATACAACTCTTATCACAATCCATACATACATCAATTGTGTAAAGCGCATTTGTACATTCATCGCCCTCATCATTCTCAAAACATTTCCTCTCCACCTAAGCCCCCGGCATCAGCTCCTCATTTTTCCCCTCCCTCCCCGCTCCCCTCTCCCTCATGAACCCTTGATAATTTATGTTATTGTTTTGTCATATCTTGCCCTGTCCAACGTCTCCCTTCACCCACTTTTCTAACCCCCAGGGAGTAGGTCACATGTAGAACCTTGTAATCGGTTCCCCCTTTCCAACCAACCCTCCCTCTACCCTCTCAGTATCGCCACTCACACCACTGGTCCTGAAGGGATCATCCGCCCTGGATTCCCTGTGTTTCTGGTTCCTATAGAGGTGGCAGTGATAGGAAAGGCCCTTAGGGATCCTTCTGAGAAGCTGGACATGTTCTAATTCTTGAATTAGTTGCTAGTTATATGGGACAGTTCACTTTGTGAAAATTCATCAAGCTGTACACTTGTGATTTTTGCAATTTTTACTATGTGCATTACATCTTAATAATTTTGATAAAGTATATGCATAGTTCTCTAAAAATTCCTAGGTGGCACAAATGGTTTGCTCTCAGCTACTAGCCTAAATGCTGGTAGTTTGTACCCATCGAATGGCACCAGAGAAAGAAGGCACAGTGATTTGCTCCCATAATGATACAGCAAGAAAATCCTACAAAGAAGTTGTTTTCTGTAACACGTAGACCCTGTGGAAAAAAGACCTCATGATCTGCTTCCGTAAAGATTTATGGAAACCATTATGGAAACAGCCTTATTCTTCCTCCCTTGACAAATCTTTATACCACAGATAATTTAACACAGAAATAGAGATGATTGAGGTTGTACGTTACCAGGAACACCACTAGAAAACAAAATAAAACAAAAGGAAATTTTAAAAGTCAGGGTGGCTGTTAGATATAGCATCAACTAGACCTTTATGACATCTCCTTGGTGCCATAAGTCTTTCTGTAGATGAGTGAGCAACATTAGGAAGTAGTCTTTCTCTGCCACTTCGCTTTCCTGCTTGCTGGGACTCTGCTTGCCTCCGGAGGTGGCCCCGTGTGGGTCAGCCGACTATGAGAACTGTCGACATCCTATCATGTTTTCTACCAAACTTGCACCCACGTGATTTGGCACTCACCGGCCTGTGATCTGCCTGCATCCTGCCTCACTTTTCTGCATCATCGCCCTTTAGCAACATGAATTTGAAGAGGGCCCTGACTCGCATCAGACATAACAGATTTGAATTGGACTGGATTAGGGTGCCTTCTTGCTATAAAATGACTTCTTGATATAAATCTCTTTCCTATACATATATGAGTGTCACTGAATTGGTGAACCCCAGGTGACAAATTGTAGCTTTTCCACCTGCTTGTATTGATTATCTTTGGGGCTAGGGTCAAAAAAGAAGGATAACTCTTTCTTTATACGCCCATGCTTTATATGGCTAACATATTACCGTAGAATATTAATAAACGTATCTACTGCTGTAAATGTGTCTTTGAAACAAAGATGCCCCAAACTGAATCTAAGGGTAAGCAATCGATATTTCAATATAACAATATAAATCTATTATGTCAAATAGTCAAGAATTTAGCACATTTTCTGTCAACCGAAATGTCTGTGTGATGTCATTATTAGATGCCACCGAGTTAACTCTCAGCAATTCTATATACAACACATGGAAATAGTGCCTGTTTAAGATTAATTGTCACAATGATTTCTAGGCATGAGCTCATTGTTGCAATGCTGTGTCAGCCCATCTTTTTGAGGCCCTTCCTCTTTTTCATTGTCCCTCTCTTCTACCAAGCATGATAGCCTTTCCAGGAACTAGTCCCTCCTGATGATGTCCAAAATACGTGAGATGAGCTCTTCCCATCCTGTCCTCTTTGGTTATATTCCTTTCAAATCTTATCATTCCTCTGGCAGTACATGTTATACTTAATTTTTTTTGCCAATATTTTCTGCTCTTCCTTATGAATTGTCCAGGTTTTGTATGCATGTGAGGCCATTTAAAATACCATACCTTCATCCTCAAAATGAAATCTTTGATCTTTAACCTTACCCCTAACCCTAATCTCTGTCTCTCTGTCTCTATCAGTCTATTTTGCATATGAATACAAGCAAGAGAAAATTTCTAGCATTTTGTTTGACTTTGGATTTGCCAGACCCATAATCATGTAATCCAATTCCGTAAAATCTCCTGCTGTCTCTGTTTGTCACTCTCAGTGTCTCCTTTCCTTCTTCCTTGTCTTTTTCACGGCCCTTTGTTTGGTCTAATGTTAGTGATTCTATGCCACAGTTTATCTGGTTTTTGCTCACTAGTGTTCAATGTACCAAACTCTTCTTGAGGTGGTCTCTAAATTCAGGTGGGATATACTTGAGGTCATATTTTGGGTGTCATGAATTTGTTTTAATTTTCTTCAGCTTGAACTTGAACTTGCATATGTGCATTTGATTATCTGTTTCATAGCCAGCCCTTGGCCTGGTTATAACTGATGATATTAATCCTAAACTTTTCCACAGATGGAATTCATTTGACTTATGTGTATTCTGTCCAGTAAAATACACATGCATGGTTACTATTTATGTGGTTGATAAAGGGTATTTGCTAAGAATAAGTCTGGTCTTATAAAATTCTTTCATATGATCTCAAACTTCATCTCTGTCACTAAGATCATATTTTCCAGGTGGTGATCTTTCTTTGTTTCCAACTTTTGAATTCTAAGCACCGGCAACTATTAATGCAGCTTGTTTGCATGTTTGATCACTTTCAGGCTGGCAACACTAGTAAAATATTCAAGTTCTTAATCTTTGATTTGGGGTTGGTGTGTAATTTGAGAAATGGTCATATTATCACTTCTTCCTTGCAGGCATATGGATATTATTTATCACTGATAGCATCATACTTCAGGATAGATATTAAACTGATCTTTTAAACTACGATTGTGATTCCATTCCACTTTAATTAGTCATTCCCAAGATAATAGACCATGTGATCAGCTGACTCAAACTTGCCCATTTCAACTCACCATTGCCTATGATAACAATCTTTATAAATCCTGTTTCTTTTTTTTCTGATTTTAATTTTCCTAAATTCATACTTAATTCTGTCCACATTCTGATTATGAATGGATATTTACAGCTCTTTCTTCTCGTTTTGAGTCATGTTACACCAGCAAATGAAGGCCCCCAATGTTTTGCTCCATCCATGTTGTTAACATTGATTATACTTTGAGGCGGCAGCTCTTTCCCAGGTGTACTGAGTGCCTTCCAATCTGAGGGGTTCCCCTTCTGACGGTATTTCAGAGAATGTTCCATGTTCCATTCATAAGGTTTTCAGTGACCACTTTTTTCAGTCTGTATTACTTTGAAAGTTACAGTGAAACCTCTTCAACATCACTGATCCTGCTGATGTTAGAAACAGCAGCAGCACAGAGGCCACCACGGAATTACAAACTGCAGATGAGTGGTGCTCTAGAATTGCAGAGAAGCTAAAGTGAAAAGAAGTGAAGATGAAGTGAAAGAGCTGAACAAATAATCTCAAAGGGTAGCTCAGAAGACAAAATATTACAATGAAATGTGCAAAACTTGACACTAGAAAACCAAAGTAAAGGACAACTCAGCAATTGGCAACCTGAAACTACTGAAGAAAATGAGTTGCAATATTGAAAGATTTTTATGGGAAAAATATTGTTCCATGCAGGCAGCATTAAAAGAAGATGGAAGCAATGTATGGAGTCACTTTATCTAAAAGAACTGGTCAGTGTTCATCGATGTCATTCATACATACATATAAGAAAGAAAGAGATGTTAAGGAACTGGGTCACATGATTATAGAGGCAGCAGGTCCAAAATCAGGTGAAAAGTTAAAAACCACAGCACTCTAGGCAGGAGGTGAAAATTCTGGCAGATAACTGTGTGCCAGACATGAAGCAGAACTCTTCTCTCTCAAGAAACCTTGGTTTCTGTTCTTAAGACTTTCAACAGATTGTATCTATGTGAGAGAAACAGATTTATGTAACCACTTAGTACAAAGTAGAAAAATTTATTTTTTAAAGTATGCAAGTGAAACAGTGTAGTTTAAAAATAAATGCCTTCAGGGGGCGTGTTAATGCTGAATGTAAGAGTAATTTTTCAAAATCTTTCATCAGAACATTTAAAAATGTTAGATACATGTCAAAGATATACAAAAAGAATTCTAGGAGGATGAAGTAAGATGTGTGTCTCTAAAAATAAAGTAAATTAAGCAATGGCTAGCAATATGTAAAACTTTTAGTCTTGGTGAAAATATAGATCCAGACCCTAATTTTAACAGCAGTACACAAGGGTTGAATATTTTTGTATCAGCTTAATTGAGCTTGACAGTTGGTTTATTTAATATGAACTTCACAATAAAATCATCTCACATCGCAACATTTTTTAATACTGCTTGGCCTGCTGACTCCCTACAGCAAGGTCTCAATGATCATAATCAACTAAGAGTGTACTATGATCTATACAACCTTTGTCTTAAGTTGGTATGGCATAGTTCACATTTTAACATTGGTTTATGCATCCTAAATCCTGCTACAATGACTCTCATTTTGTAATGAAGTCAATGCCATTTCTAGCCAAGACTAATAAAAGTATCATGCTAATGTATGGAAATATTCTCATGTTGAAACCAAATTGTCTTAAAATAGATAACTGAAATAATTTTGAAGCTTCATTCTTCTTGGGTTTTTCCTATGAAGAGTTCTATCAATGTTATAACCAAATAACGTGTCCTCTGCTTCTATATACCACTTTCAGTGGATAGTAAAAATCTGCCAAGCATTTAGGACATGATAGTTGGAGTTCACCAGGCTGATCCTGAAAATAAGCAATTTTCCAATAAATGGTTACTTTTTATCACCAGTGGTTACTTTTATCACCAGTCATTTGGATTGTTGGACTGCCTGGGGTATGTGCTCAACCTATGGATTGTACTCAAGTGGTATATGCTCAACCCATGGATTGTGGTGTCACTGGTTCCTCCTATTTAGAAAGTTTGAATTTTAAGCCATTTAATTGACTGCTCAACCTGAAGATTCTGACCTTGCACTTGTAGATTCTAGTCCACCCAATTTGGCAGAATCCACAAGGATTTAGTCTGTAGGCTTTCGCAACCTTAGCAGTTCCCAGCTCTGACTCAAGTCTCCCAGATGCTTGAAACCTCTGTTGGCATTTGTGGTGACAAAGGTCAAAACATTTCAGATGAAAGGTCTCCTGGAATTTCAGATATTTGTGCATGTAAGGTTTCTATTTAGAAGAGCATTTACCTCGCATTAGATGCTAGAAATAAATCCTGGGAGGCAAATATTGGTCTATATGATAAATCATCTTTGAAAGGGTTGTAATTCACTTAAACCATAATTATGCAAACATCAAATAATAGTATCTTTTATGGCTATAGAGTCTCAATGAAATTTCATGAACTTTCCAATACTGCTAGTCCATTACCATGTAGTCAGTCTCAATTCATAATAATTGTGTAGGACATAGGACATAGGAGAACTCCTCTATAGAATT
This sequence comes from Echinops telfairi, assembly GCF_000313985.2. Taxonomy (NCBI): domain Eukaryota; kingdom Metazoa; phylum Chordata; class Mammalia; order Afrosoricida; family Tenrecidae; genus Echinops; species Echinops telfairi. The sequence continues at coordinate 3,798,490 of NW_022103904.1, forward strand.
TCTGAGATGGTAAATTTTCATGGGAGCAGAGAACTTTATCTTTCTCCCATGGAGTAGCTGGTGGGTTTGAGCCAATAGTCTTGCAGTTAGCAGCTCAATGCTTTACCTAATGCACCACCCTGGCTTCTATGACTGACATCTCACATTTAAATCTATTGAACGAGAGAGTGGGATTACCCTATGGTAGCCTCAACAATTCTTTTTCTCAAACATCCATAAAAACTACCCATAACCAATCACAAACCCAATGAAGGACGTTTTTCTATCACATCAGGATACCTCCTATCATGCTCGCAAGAGGATCAGAAAAGTGTCTGGAATGTGGGTGTAAAGCCAACAATCATCACAGAATGACTGGGGCTAGGATCTGAGTCTCAACACACGAAGACCTCCCACTCTACTCTGTAAACAGCACTTAGATAAATTCCCAAGGGACCTGAGCACGCCCTCCCTTCTTTCCTCTGCACTTTCTGAAAGGCAGGAAACATTCGCAGAGTTTTCTTTTATGAAATAGAGCTCTTCAACAACAATGTAATTGAATGATTGGAAAGATTTGGCACTTACAGGTGTTTACCTTCTAATACAATCTTCATCATGAGTAAGAAACCATGAGTTCTTCAGAATTTTCAAACCAAAGTTTAGTCATGGTCATCTGCCTTGATAGCTAGATCTGACTGTAATAGACATGCCTCCGGTGCTTTACTTTAAAAGGCAAAATTGAAGGTTAAAGGAATCTCTAATCTCATCTTGTGAAGTTTTCAAAATAATATGGATGCTTTATCAAAAGTTTTATGGAAATCTTGATTTACTAGCCAGTTCTGTTAGGTTCCAAATCTTTAAAATATCTGTGGATTCTAGTTATAAATTCTTACATGGTCATAGTTTGTTTCTCTGTTTTAACATCGTCTCCTGTCTTTCATGCCACCCTCATGAAATAAGAAGGAAATTTCCATATTTTTATACTTTGCAATATTTTAAGCACTGAAATTGCCAAAGACATTATAAAGAATTCACCACTATGTCTAGTTTTAGGATATTATGTGCATTTTGGTGCAGATAATTGTCTAATTTATATTATCATTTTTTGTTTATTGTTCATCTATTTTCCCCACCTGATTGCCCTAATACTTACTTTTTCTAACTAAATTTGTATTTATGCCAAAATCTCAGGCTCTCCTTTTTGGAGATCCCAAGTAAATCAGCCTCTCTCAATCCAGGAGCACACTGGATATTTATTTTCTGGAAGGGGTAGAGCAGTTAGATTTTGGACCTAGGGACCCTAGAACAAAGTTAGCTGTCGCATAGAAAGCAATTGAAAGATGATGTGAGGAATAATAAAAACCCAGATTCTTTCCCTAGAGTTGGTGGCATGATCTAGGTTTATACACTGCATTCAGGATACTGAGGGATGTATTTCTCAGAGAAGATTATTTTCTGATTAGTTAAGGGGAAAATGTCCACAGAATAGAAATTGTGGGTCACCCAACATGCTGGGCAGATCCTGCTCAGTTGATCTACAGTGAAACGCCCAAGTGATCAGACCCTATCTTTGACAAGCTTGAAATTAATATTTAGTGATATTCTATGTACAACAAAAAAGGGACAATCAAAAGTATCTAATATGAAAAGAGACCAAAATAACCAGAAAAAATGAATATAGTGAATAGAAGCAAAACATTGCCATACGGGGAAAGATCCAGGTAAAATTTAATGTCTTTTCAGATAAGAATATACTATACCCATGAGGCATGAAGCAGGGGCCATATATATGTGTGTGTGGGGGGGTGTTCAAAAAGTTCAAAGAAAAATATTCCATTATCTTCTCAATCCCCCCCCAATTTTTTGAAACACACACATATGAAATTGACTTATTTATATACATACATTTAAAAAAATCATACTTCCATCTAGTTGATTTCAACTCACAATACCCCTGCATAGGGTTTCTGAGGCTGTAAATCATTATGGGAAAGAGTAGCCACAACACTCTCCTGTGAGCAGCTGGTGGAATTAAATTGCTCACTTTACAGTTAACAGTCCAGTACTTCCCACAGCACCACAAGCATCCTACACACACACACACATACACATACACACACGTATTTATACACACACAAGGGGACTGAAAAGTGCAAGGACCAGTAAAATTAATAGGTATGGAATATTTCCAGGAACTTTTTGAAGCCCCCTCATATGTATGTATACAAACACAAAATTTTAAGAGAATAACTAGAGTATTTTGGTAATAAAATATAACACAGAGGAAGATGGTGCCCAGGTAGAATCACCAGCCCTGTGCTCCCTTTGTTAGATTGGAAAACTAAGAGATAAGGAGGCCCATAATGGGAAACCAGGTACTAGAAATAGAATCCCAGTGTCCTAGAGTTTGTGATTCAGACCTCCCCACAGAGTGATTCGAGAGCTTGCTGCGGCAATCTGACTTCTGATCAAGGGTAACGTAACTGAGAGGAATTACTGAAACCCAAATGAAGGCTGAGCATGATAGTGGGAAAAGAGGAAAGTGAAAGGAAATAGAAGAAATAACTGGGAGGCAAAGGGCATTTATAGAGGTTCAAATAAAGGCATGTGCCTATGTAAATATATTTATATATGATTATGGGGAAATAGATATATGTGCATATATTTATAGGCTTAGTATTAAGGTAACAGATGGACATTGGGCCTCCACTCAAATACTCCCTTGATGCAAGAACACTTTGTTCTATTAAGCTGACACTCTATGATACTCACCTTCCCGACACAATCGCTGAAGACAAATGTGTGCATAAGAAAATGTGGTGAAGAAAGCTGATGGTGTCCAGCTATCAAAAGATATAGCTCTGGGGTCTTAAAGGATTGAAGGTAAACAAGTGGCCATGTAGTGCAGAAGCAACAATGCCCACATGGAAGAAGCACACCAGCCTGTGTGATCATGAGGTGTCAAAGGGATCAGGTATCAGGCATCAAAGAACAAAAAATCATATCATTGTGAATGAGGGAAAGTGCGGAGTGGGGATCCAAAGCCCATCTATAGGCAAGTTGACATCCCCTTACAGAAAGGTCACAGGGAGGAGACAAGCCAGTCAGGATGCAGTGTAGCAATGATGAAACATACAACTTTCCTCTAGTTCTTAAATACCTCCTCCCCTCCCCACCACCACCACTATCATGATCCCAATTCTACCTTAAAATCTGGCTAGACCAGAGGATATACACTGGTACAGAAAGGAACTGGAAACACAGGGAATCCAGGGCGGATGATCCCTTCTGGACCAGTGCTGAGAGTGGCGATATGGGGAGGGTGCAGGGAAGGGGTAGAAAGGGGGAACATATTACAAGGATCTACATATAACCTCCTCCCTGGGAGATGGGCAACAGAAAAGTGGGCGAAGGGAGATGTCTGATAGAGTGAGATATGACAAAATAATAATAATTTATAAATTATCAAGGGTTCATGAGGGAGGGGGAAGTGAGGAGGGAGGGGAAAAATGAGGAGCTGATACCAAGGGCTCAAGTAGAAAGCAAATGTATTGAGAATGATGATGGCAGCAAATGTACAAATGTGCTTTACACATTGATGTATGTATGGATTGTGATGACTTGTATGAGCCCCCAATAAAATGCTTTGGAAAAAAGAAAAGCTTGGTTTTTGAAAGGTTTAACAGAATTGACAAACTGTTAGTAAATCTAACAAAAGATAGGAAGGAGCAGGTGTCAGAATCCAGGTTTCAGGTGAAACAGGGAAAATTAAAACAGACCTTAATGAAAATAAAGATATTAATTATACAGTCCTATAAAGGACTGTACTCAAATAAATACAACTATTTGTAAGACATGGACAAATAACTAGAAAAACAAACCCTCCCAAGATTATCTCTTATAGACGTCACGAACTTGAACAGACCCATAGCAAAAGAAGAAATATATAAGGTTATTAAGGAACTACCAACTCAAAAAAGCCATGGCCCAGATGGATTCACAGGAGTATTCTCCCAAGCATTCAGGGAATAGTTGACACAAACTCTACACAGGATCTTCCAGAACATAGAAAATGATGGTAAACTCCCAAACACATTTTATGAAGCTAGTGTAACACTGATACCAGAACCAGGCAAGGATCCCATAAGAAAAGAGAACTACAAGCCAATATCGCTAATAAATATCGATGCAAACAATTCTTAACAAAAAGTTGGCCAAGAGAACACGGAAGTATATAAAATGAGTAATTCAACAAAACCAAGTGGGATTCATATCAGGCTTGCGGGATAGTTCAACATCTGAAAATCCATCAACATTATCTTTCATTGACAAGAACCCCATAATAATATCAATAGACGCAAAGAAAGCATTTGACAGCACTCAATATCCATTTTAATGAAGAAACTCAAGAAGATAGGATGGGAAGGAAATTACCTCAGTATTATAAAAGCTGTACATGAAAAACCAACAGCCAGCATTACAATCAATGGAGAGAAGATGAAAACATTCCCACTGAAAAAGGGGACCAGACAAGGAGGCCCCTTGTCCCCACTTTTATTCAACAGCATCCTGGAGGTCCTAACTAATAATATAAGGCAACAAAAGGATATCTAAAGGATATGTCTGGGGAAAGAAGAAGTGAAAAGATCATTATTTGCAGATGATTTGATTTTACATACTGAGAAGCCCAAAGTCTCCACAACAGGAGACTGGAAACACAGGGAATGCAGGGCAGATGATCCCTTCAGGACCAGTGGTGAGAGTGGCGATACCAGAAGGGTGGAGGGAGGGTGGGGTGGAAAGGGAGAGCCAATTATAAGGATCTACATATAACCTCCTCCCTGGGGAATGGACAACAGAAAAGTGGGTAAAGGGAGACGTTGGAAAGGGCAAGATATGACAAAATAATAATTTACAAATTATCAAAGGTTCATGAGGGAAGGGGGCGGGGAGGGAGAG
>NW_022103904.1:3803527-3805286 GCF_000313985.2 Echinops telfairi
CAATTGTGCTTTATATAATTGATGTATGTATGGATTGTGATAAGGGTTGTATGAGCCCTAATAAAATGATTTTTTAAAATATTATAGCTTTGGGAACCCTATGGGACAGTTTTACCCTGTCCTGTAAGATCTCTGTTAGACTACATTGGAAAGTAGATTAAAATCTAGCACCCTGTAATTTCATCTCCCTTGTAATCCATTTAAATTTGTTCTAGTTTTCAATATTTTCTGCTTTCTTTTCTATTGAGGTTATTATTGTTAGGTTTAATTTGTTTGTTTGTTTTCTAATATTTTTCTTTATATGAAATCCAGGATAGGTAAATCTTTGGAGACAATAAATGGATTAATGGTTACTTATGTGTATGGCCGGGAGGTCTGGAGGAAATGAGCTAATAATGATGAGTACAAGAATGGAGTAACTGTTTTAAAACAGATTGTGGTGATAATTGTACAAATCCAATGTTCAGATCTGTTCTTGGAGTATCATATCGGTTTCCTCTCATTTCCTTCTCTTTGTGTCACCAGTGTTTAATAGAGTTTTATCTTAGTGTCAATATTGTAAATGATGTGACAATGATACAAAATACAATAACCTCCATCACCATTGTCACTCCTCAAAATAGAAAGACCAAAAAGGTTTACATACTTCAGTTGAAAATTAACTTATCTGGTGTCCCATCCATCCCTCCAAGTCCTTGATTTAGCCCAAATCCCTGGAGATTTGAGTCAGCATTATTCAGTTTTAAGTAGCATCTACAATTTGTTGGCATATTTTGCAGCTTCCACAATGAATTCAGAGTCTGTATTCATTGTACACAAAAGAACTGGTAAACATTCAACCATTTCAAGAGTAACATACGATCGAGAATAAGTGATAATGTGGGAAGAAATCCAACACTGCATGGATGGCATTAGCATAAACAAGCTTCCAGGAATTGTTTCAACAAGCTGATGAAGCACTGGAAGCATTCACTAGCCTATTCACTAACCAAGAAATTTGAAAGATAGCTACTTAATGAACCAACTGGAAGAGATTCATAAGTATACCCATTCCAAATAAAGGTGACCCAATAGAATGCAGAAATCACTGAACAATATCATTATTATCACGTGCAAATAAAATTTTGCTGAAGATTGTTCAACAATGGTTACAGCAATATAGGAGCATCTAGAAACTGAAGCTGCATTCAGAAGAGGATGTGGAATGAGGGATATCATTGCTGATGTCAGATGGAGCTTGGTTGAAAGCACAGAAAACCAGAAAGATGTTTACTTGTGTTTTATTTACTAAGCAAAAGCTCTCAACTGTGTGGAACATAACAAACTATGAATACCATTGGGAAGAATGAGAATTCTAGAACACTTCATTGTCCTCATGCAGAATCTTATACATAAATCAAGAGGCAACTATTCACACAGAACAAGGAAATATTGCCTGGTTTAAAATCAAGAAAGTTATACATCAGGTGTATACTTTTGCGGTGCCTATTCAAACTGTATGCAGAGCAAAAAATATCTAAGATACTGGACTATATGAAGTGCAGTATCAGGACTGGAAGAAGGTTTACTGAGAACCTGCAATATGCAGATAATACAAACTTGCTTGCTGAATGAGAGAATGACTTGAAGCAATTGCTACAGAAGATCAAGAACTGCAGCCTTGCTTGCTGGCAAGGAGTGGGGAGCCAGTGGGGGGGCCTGAGGGCTCAGCCCCCATACCAGCTACATGGACAACTTCCCCTCCCCCCAGAAGAATTTA
>NW_022103904.1:3807053-3809451 GCF_000313985.2 Echinops telfairi
TGACGGAGGATGATGTAAAATATGGAAAAAATAATCTATAACTTATCAAGGGTTTGTGAGGGAGGACAGGCGAGGGAGGGAGCGGGAAGAAGTGGGGAGCGGATATCAGGGGCTCAAATGGGAAGAGAATGCTTTGAAAATGATAATGGCGGCATATGGGCAAATGTGCTTGACACACTAGAGGAATGTATGGATTGTGATAAGAGATGTGAGAGCTCCCAATAAAAGTATTTTAAAGATATATAAGTTATAAAGAATGTCCTATTTATTACTAATTGTGAGCAAGAATCTATAATCATGATAAAACAAGGGTTTTAGACTGCTTTTGAAATTCTTTTCTCAGAATTTGATATCTTTTATATCTGGCTCAATATTTATAGTGCTTTGTCAGTGTCTCAATTTATATTTGGGAAAGAGCGTGTCCACAGTATTTCACTTCCATTTAACATAACTGATGATAAGGACTGGAAGTTTCTTTAAAGACAACATTGCTATTAAGGAGCCACAAGGAGAGAATAGGTTTAGTTGGAGTAATTTACTTGGTTTTTGCCAATTGTACACTTCTGGGTGTTGATAGGAATCATTCAACAGGTTCTTTTTAAAAATAAGTAACGCGCCTTTAGAGGATGAAGCCCCATTTTATAACATGCAATTTTGTTAACCACTCTGTTTAGAAAACCAGTCTTCCTCTGGCTTCCCAGCACCCATAGCTCCACTTGACGCATGAAGTTGGGACGGTGTCGGTCACGCCACTTTAGATGACTGGATCTCACAGGATGCTACAAGTCAGACACAGCCCAGCATGACTCATGGAGTGGGAAGTACAAAAAGGTGGTTTTCCTCACCCGTCAATTAGATAACCCACATTTTCCAGAAGAAACCCAGCATCTTGGAAAGTTCTTTAAACAGAGCGTTCTTGCTCATCGTGCTTTGGGTCATGTTTTCTGGTGAAGGGAAGGACAACTCTAGCCTTGATTGCACTCACAAATTAGCAAGTGAAATAAGGCCATCCGTTCCCATTTCCTTCCTGTGTTCATCGTTTCCCTCAGAGGAAGACACTTTCACTGTTTCTGCTTTTGAAAAAGAAAGCATTGTTGCTCTTCATTTCCCCTTCAAAGTTGTAGCTTTAAGTCGCCATATGGTGAATGAGTTATAAGTGCAGGTCAGAGTGCCGTTTCCTCTATTGTGGGTTATTCTTCATTTTATATTTTCTTTTAAGCTTTTATTGTAACCTCAACTAAGGACAGGATATTTACAGTTGTGCTGTTTTAAAAAAAAATGGTCCTCTGAAATTAAGCTGTATGTCAGTAAGAATCAATCACTGAGGAAACAATGTAAATATGCGATCCTCATGTTTTTCTGGTGCTGGCTGCTTGTGTGGTGTGTATGGAGTAAGTTTTCTCCATTACTGTAAGTATCTGTGGTTTCTACCTTCAGGTGTATCACTGTACCTAATACATATTTAGCTCTGTATTCAAAGCAGACCTGCACAGCAAGTAGAAAAAGGGGTTCCGGGGGAGGTGGGTACAGTGGGGGGGGGGTTAAAGGGAGATAATGTCAATGAGTCCATATAGAAAAATAATATGCGGAAACTGATTGTGGTATCAATTGTACACTACTGAGGTGCTTAAAATACGGAATGATATTATATATGAATTAAATCCCAACTAATTGAAAAAAAAAGCAGACCTGAATCATCATATAAAAGAGCAAATAAGGGGAAAGCCATGCAGTAAGATGTTCTGAACAATACTTCTCATTTCTAAGTCTATGCTTACTACAAAAAACTTGAGATTCAGGTGACAATGATGACTAGTTAGGGGTCAGGCAGATAAAAGTCTGGGTATAGGGAAATATCATGTATCTCTTAATGGCTATCTCCTGGATCAGAGCATTATTGGAGATTGTCACCAATAAGAACTCCTCTTGAGAATAAAAGTTGTCCTTGACTCATATGATCCCAGGGATCTTGAAGATCAATGTCTTAGGCATCTGTTGAGATAAAATGGACATAGTTTTCTTGAATTAGGTAGTCATATGTGTTACTATCAGAGGAATGACAAACTCAAGAAGAGTGGTATTACTGTCATCATCAAAAAGAACATTTCAAGATCTATCTTGAAGCAAAATGCTTTTTATAATAGGATAATATCCATACACTATGAAGAACTAACACAAATATTACTCAAATTAATGCACCAGCCACCAAAGTTAGCGAAGAAGAAATTGAAGAATTGTGCAAATTCTTCAGTCTGAAATGAATCAAACATGCCATCCAGATGCATTGATCGTGATTGGTGATTGGAACCTGAAGAAGATACACAAAAACATTTTACCAAAATGTGTAAAAACTTGGAATTGGACGTCGGACAGGGCAAGATATGACAAAATACCAATT
>NW_022103904.1:3809551-3832146 GCF_000313985.2 Echinops telfairi
TTCCGGGGGAGGTGGGTACAGTGGGGGGGGGGTTAAAGGGAGATAATGTCAATGAGTCCATATAGAAAAATAATATGCGGAAACTGATTGTGGTAGCAATTGTACAATACTACTGAGGTGATTAAAATACAAAATGATTTTATATATGAATTAAATCCCAACTAATTGAAAAAAAAGCAGACCTGCATCATCATATAAAAGAGCAAATAAGGGGAAAGCCATGCAGTAAGACGTTTTGTACAATACTTCTCATTTCTAAGACTATGTTTACTACGAAAAACTTGAGATTCAGGTGACAATGAGGACTAGTTAGGAGTCAGGCAGATAAAAGTCTGGGTATAGGGAAATATCATGTATCTCTTAATGGCTGTCTCCTGGATCAGAGCATTATTTGAGATTGTCACCAATAAGAACTCCTCTTGAGAATAAAAGTTGGTCTTGAGTCATATGATCCCAGGGATCTTGAAGATCAATGTCTTAGGCATCTGTTGAGATAAAATAGACATAGTTTTCTTGAATTAGGTAGTCGTATGTGTTACTATCCGAGGAATGACAAACTCAAGAAGAGTGGTATTACTGTCCTCATCAAAAAGAACATTTTAAGATCTATCTTGAAGCAAAATGCTTTTTATAATAGAATATAGCCATACATTATGAAGAACTAACACAAATATTACTCAAATTAATGCACCAGCCACCAAAGTTAGCAAAGAAGAAATTGAAGAATTGTACAAATTCTTCAGTCTGAAATTAATCAAACATGCCATCCAGATGCATTGATAGTGATTGGTGATTGGAACCTGAAGAAGATACACAAAAGCATTTTACCAAAATGTGTAAAAACTTGGAATTGGAAAACAGAAGGGGAAGAGCACATTCAGTATTTCTCAAACTGAAAGAACTGAAGAGCAAATGCATGCCTGTAGTTGAAATATTGACGGTTTCTATGGCGGAGATATTGTATGACACAGGAAACGTGAAAAGGAACTTGCTACAGAGTCACTATAACAAAGAGAGATGGCCACTGTTCAACCATCTCAAGAGAAGTATATGATTAAGAGCCAGCAGGACTGACAGAAGAAGTCTTAAACTACACTGGAGCCATTTACAAACAAACAAAAAAGGCTCTAGTAGTGGATGGAATGAAGAAAGAAATGTTTCAACAAACTGATGTAATACTGTAGGCAACACGAATCCATGCTTCCAAGAAATTTGCAAGTCAGTTAACTGTCTGACTTACTGAGATACATATTATATGAATTTTTTAAAATGACCCAATGAAATGTGAAAATCATTTAAAAATCATTATTATTACTACATTATTATTATGTAAATACAAGTAAAATTTTTCTGAAAAGACTTTACAAACAATTGCAGCAATGCATTGACGGAGAGCTACCAAAAAGTCAGGCTGGATTCAGAATCGTACTTGGGATTTGAGGTATCATTGCTGATTTCAGATGGATATAGCTGAAAGAAAAGAATACCAGAAAGATGTGTGCTTACACTACCCGTCCATTGTGTAGATCACAACAAACTGAGGGCAATATTGGAAAGAAAAGGAATTCAGGAACACCTGACTGTATTCATTTGGAACCTGTACATACACCAAGAGATAATCATTCAAAAAGAACAAGGAGATACTGCACAGTTTAAAACCAGGTAATGTGTGAGTCGTGGTTGTAACCTTTCACCATGCTTATTCAATCGATACCCTAAGTGTATAACCCTAGAAGCTGGACTGTATTAAGAAGAACGTGACGTCACATTACCAATCACATTCACAACCTGATATGTATGGAACACAACATTGCTTTCTAGAAATGGAGAGAACTTGAAATATTTACTGGTGAAGATTAAAAAATTATAACTTTCAGTGTGAATTACACCTCACTGTAAAGAAAACCAAAACATTCACAACAGGATCAATAAACAAAATCATAATAAGTGAAGAAAACATTGAAGTTGTCTAAGATTTTATTTCACTCGAATCCACCAACTACACGTATGATCATAGTCATGATATTAAACAACATATTTCACTGGGCAACTCTGCTGTAAAAGGCTTCTTTCAAATATAAAAACCAGCAGTGTCACTTTGAGAAGCAAGGTGTGCCTAACCAAGCCACGATCTTTTCAATTGTCTAGATGCATGTCAAAGCTGGACAGTGAGTAATGAAGACCGGAGAAGAACGAATGCAAGTGAATTATGCTGTTAGCGGAGGTGATTGACCACACCATCTACAACATAAACAACTGGATTACCCCGTGGACACAAGAATGGCGAACTTTGTCTGGAGGACTTGGCCTGTTCTCAGAAGGAACTTGCCTCTGAAATAGGACATCATCTTTGGTAGAGAGTAAGTGGCAACGAGGAAGGCTCAGCACACTGGACTGACTCAGTGCTTCCACACGGCCGCATCCACAGTGACGATTGTGAGGACAGTGCAAGGTGGGGCACTGCTTAGTTCATTAGATGGAGAGTTGCTCGGAATACATCTGACTGAAGAGCACCGAACACCAGCTTAACAAATGCATGTCACTTTCATGATTGGAATCTGCAGGTCCTGTAGTCTCCAATCACTCTTGCAATAAATGGGAATTTCAGAGAACCTTTTCACAAAATATCTTGGCAAACTCTTTCGTGAGAAAGTTCTTATCATTGTGAACAAAGGTAGTCAGCAAGGAGTAAGTACAAGGACTTAAGGTGTTGGATTTAGCCTAAAGAGAAAGATCAAAAGTTCCTTAGTGTGCCAGCAATTTTCACAGTTTAAAACCATTACATTTGAACAAATTGAATGAGTTTAATAAGACCATGTCCATTCAGTTGGATGATGTCAAACTGGAGATGACAGATGCAGTCTCAAGATGGCACAAAGCAAGAGCAGGTTTTCCCACGAGAAGCGGCGGTCTTTGACAGTTACCAGGGATGGCAAAGGACAGGCGAGCGGAGAACAGGGATGTGTTACCTCGAGTGAAAGGAAAGTCAACACACAAGAGGGCAGTTGGCAAAAAAAATGATTGAGGCGGAAAAAAACACTGAGGTTGCAAGAGTTCATGGTAACAGAGGTCGGTCCTCTTTCACAGACTAGCCTCCAATCATGACCATCTATGAGGTGATGCGCTGATAAACAGCCAGGCCGAATGGCTGCAGGAAGACTAGTAGAAGTAATCAACAAATATATATTTATACCATGTATATACATAGATATTTACCTTTGCTGCAAATATATCTGTAAATGTGTAGAATATAGAGAAGGCAAAGTTGTGAAAACCTCTAAGACATAATTAAATACTTGAGGGAACGAATGGCTCCGACCATGACACGTCAGGGTCAAAGTCTCAGAGGATACCTAGGCCAGTTGGCACAAAAGAGTCCAGAAGGACGATGTTCTACATTCTACTTGAGTAAGTAGTGACTAAGGACTTCAAATTCTTGAGAAGTCACCTAAAAAGCAGCTTATTTCCCCCGAGGAATGAAGCGTGGTAACATCCACAGACATGGAAATGGCGTCCAACGGACTAATGGACTTCACAAACATCAGCGCCAGGTCTCTTAGACGACAACTACATGGTGATTGGCCAGCACTACCAAGTGCTCTGCAGGAGACCACATCAGGAGACTCTAAATAGAGTGAGATACAAATGTGGCACAGAATTCTAAATAATAAAAAAGACCAGACTTGTTGAATAGAGATGGAAGGACTTTATTTTATGCCTGTGAATCTTAATTAACAGTCTCCCCTTGATCTCTGGGTTCTAATAGCCATTTCAATGGCTACACAGAACACACGGACAAAATTCATGATTGAAGAGTTTATTAAGAACTTTAACAAGTTGCAAGGTCAGTGGGAAGTGCTCAGGGTTGAGTTGCTTATCAGGATGTGTTACAGAGTTCTTCAGGTGTGCTAAGAAAGGTCCAAAAAGGCATCCTTCTCTGCGGTAAACCCCAACTCGATTCAAGCTCCAGGGTCTACAAGCCCAACTTCCCCAATTAAGTGCCCAGAGACACCCAACTTTACAAGCCAGCCTGCGGCACAAAAGCATCCTGCGTTACTTGCCCCATGGTTTGGGAAGAGCATCCACTCTGAGGGGTTGCTAGGGGTCCTCTGATGGGATTGCTCTCTTCTGGATCCAGGAGGTTCCCAGCACAGGGCTTTCCAGACCAGAGAAAATGCTCCACTCCTGCCTCCTGCTGTTAATGAGATCCCTCCTCTATCTACCCCACTTGAAATAGCAACTTCAGGGAACAGCGAAAGGAAAATCAAGCTATGCACAAATAAGAATGATTAAAAAATCAGGAAATTGTTCTGAATCATTATTAATGCCACACTATGTTGCCACCTAGAAAATGAATCTTATGTTTTCAAAATACATAGATAATACTGATAGTTATTTTTTGTTCTTTTTATATAAGTTGTAAGGTGATTTCTAGTAAAATGATGGAAATTTTGTCATAAAGTTGTTATAGTCTGCCCTCTCTGGCCATGCCTAGTGGAAATTTAATAAACAAATTCCTTCCCAAAGATAAGGATGCTGATGTAATTTGGTAAACTAAAAGTACTATGATTCACTTGCTGGTACTTTGTTGTTTCAGAAAATATCAAGAAATACATTCACTTCTTTAATTAAAAATGATTCAACGTCAATGAAAAATTTCATCAAGAAAATGGCAGCCCCAAACAATTTAAGAGAGAATTTCTACTACGTATTTAAGAAAAAAATGTCCATTTTTCATAGCCCTTACAAAATTATCCGATTTCATTTTATAAGGCTAACATTTTGATATCCATACCTAACCAGAACCATTCAATTAATAAAAATTATGTAACAATCAAACACCTGGATCAAAAATTCAATATTATTCATAAATATACTATAAGAAATCAAGTATACACTACGATACAATTTTGAATTGATAAAAGAAAATCCATTTATGTGTTTTATCACATAAACTAAACAAAAGTAAGGGTAGATGGTTATCTCAATAGATGCAAAAATTATTGCCACAAATTATTTAAATCTGCTTTGGGAAATTCGAATTTTTTTCCAAAACTTTTTACTTTGTTAAAAAAGCAACTAAAAACAAGCCAACAAGAAAGTAGAATCAGCATTGTGGTATAGTGTTAAAAGTATTTTCTGTGCAATCAATGTCTTACTATTTTAGGACTGCCAACAAAACAACAAAATGGGTAGCTTTAACAGAACAGACAGCCTGTGTGGATTTCCATTGTATTCACAGTCTCAACCATATGGACTTCCTTTGAGGGGTGTGGGAGAGGTGTCTCACTCCTAGTTTTCTTACGGCTGTCCCAGGTGTTCTTTGCTGCTTTGAATGAAGACACGCTGCCTTTCTCACTGTGTGTGTGATGATTTCTAGATCTGTTTTGCTCTTTTCCAAACCCACTTTCTTTTTTAACTCCACTCAGAGGGATTAGAATTACAGCTCACCCTATGGCAGTATGGCTTTGTTCATTTAACTGATACATTTGTAAACACAAATTCTATTTCGACAAACAAGTTCACATTACCTGGTACAGGTCTTAGACTTTTAACTTGAGGTTATATTTTTGTACATAATAAATGTAGATATATATATGATTGTTAACACTACTTCTATTTATCCATCAACTGGAGTATCTAGTTAATGCAATGAAGCAGTAAAAAATCAACAGAAAAAACCCAAACTCAATTTTTTTGCAAATAATATCATTGTCTATATAGAAACCTTTTAAAAGCTATACAAAAATTAAGAAGTTTAATACAAAATTTTGGCAAATGTTTTTAGTTTCTTAGGGCTGCTGTAACCAAGAACCATAAACCAGTGGCTTAAAACAACATAAATATATTGTCACAGAGTTCTGGAGGCCACAAGTCGGAAACCAAGGTGTTAGCAGTGCCCAGTTGTCACATATTGTGGATATGATTGTGGGTTGATTTGCCACCCGCAGAATCTTGGCCAAAAAAACTGAGGGTTTAGAGTGATTTAACAACACAAAACACAGAATACTACCTACCATTGACTTAGACCATGGAACCACTTGATAGGAAAAGTGGTACAGCCCAGGGGGATCCATGGAGACCATGTAAAATACACTATCCAGAATAGAGTAATTGAATGGCCATTTGAAAGTACAGCAGAGGCATTAACTTGAAAATGATAACGTAAAAAGGTGGTGTGTCATACTCCAGGAGGTGGAATACACCCTAGGTCAACAATCACTTTAGGATGCCATGTTCCCAGTAGTTATAATATGTATATATATATCAACAATCACTTTAGGATGCCATGTTCCCAGTAGTTATTATATATATAATATATAGCCCACATACAATAATTAGTCATTGTGGGTATAAATATATATATATCAGTCTAGGAATCAAGAGGTACCAGTGGGAATGACCATATTTAACTATCACTCTTAGTTTCTCACTCAACAAATTTACACTTCTCCTATCTGCAATTCTAGTCACTGCAGAATTTTTTGTGTCAAAACAACAAAAAAAGGGATAATGAACTCTGATCATTAACAAGAAGAGGATGGGCTGCTATTATCCAATGTGGGCAAGATAGAATGAATGTGATATGTAAGTGATCCAATGGAACAACTTCTGCCATTCTTTTGATCAATTTGGACTCTAAATGGATAAATTCAGGAGCCACGTCCTACAAAGAGCATGGCGACAAAAGTCTCAAATCCTCAGGAACAAGGCCTGGGGCATTCACTCTTAAATCATCTCAACTGGCAAAAATGCTATCAAAGGGTGAGAAGAATCTAGAAAGTGTCTTAGAAAAGCAGAATGATGACTATCATTGAGTTACACCCTCGATCCCAGCATCAAGGACGGAATCTGTAGTGGATTCCATTTGCCTTCCTTCTGGAAATTTCCCCAGGAAGAGAGAGCAACCAGAATCCTGAAGGAGTTTGGCTACAGTGGGTGCTGTGGTGTACCACCCAGATCCTTTCTTCAAAAACAAGGACTCGTTCCTGGAGCTTCCTGGAATGCTGGCTGACAGCTCATAGGTGAGTCATGGAGTGAGAGTTGCTTTTGATTTATGGGAGGTGAATTGCCCAAGGTTATAACCCCTTTGTTGAAGTAGCCCACATACAATAATTAGTCATTGTGGGTATTAAAAGACCTACCCCTTTAACTCAATTTGAATGATCTCTGAGAGCTGGAGTTCTCTGTGGTATTTGATTTAGCCTGATGCACTGCATTGCCCTTCAACATGCCTTTTTTTCCATCCTGCGTCCATCACATCCTGTGATGGAATCACCATAAACTTCCTGCACATTTATTCTCACCATAAAGTCCATTTACCAGGAGTCCAAGCTCGGTAAAATGTTTATGATGGGACTTGAGAGGCTAACTCTCAGATTTCTATGAAAGTCAGAAATAGCCAATAAATTTCTAAATGAGAACAAAATTTGAAAATGAGTAGCGGTATTAGGGGAAACCAGCCCTGCCAGATATCAAGATTTATTATAAAACTAAAGCAAATGAGAGTATGATTCTTCTACAGCACTGAGTTAATAAGAAGCAATAGAAAACTGCAATACAGTCAATTATAGATGAAAATTTGATTTTTAAGGGTGTGGTTCAGTGATCATTTGAGAAATGATGGGATGTTTAACAATTGTGCTGGGAGAATTAATTGTTTTATGCTACACACAAAAAATTAAATGCAAGTATATTAATGACAAATGCAAAGGGCAATGGCTTTTAGATGATAACATAAGAATATCTTTATGACATCAGGGGAGGATTCTTAAAAACACATAGAAAAATCTAAATCATAAAGGAAAAGATTTATAAAGACTATCAAAATTTAGAACTTTTCATCAAAATATAGTGAACAAGTAATACACAAAGTAAATAAAATATATTTGAAATTAATACAGCTACAAAGGGTTACTATTTGTAATACATAAACACACTAAAATTTCCATTTTTAAACAAAAATTTTCAAAATGCATCTCTTATTACTTTAGTATTACACTTCTAAACACAATTTATATAAAATAGGAAATAATTTAAAAAAACAAAAAATGGGAAATATTTCAAAATCCTAATCCAATATATACAAGCAGTATATACACAGTCCTTACATTTTCATATTCTGAATGTGTATCACCATTCATGCTACTTGTTCATACTCCTTGTGATATTTAGATTTTGGGCCAACTTGTCTAACTGGGGTTTAAAGTAGTTCGGTAGTAATCCCCTATGATGTAATCTAACACAGTGTAAACAGCTTCATGATGGGTTCTGCATAATGTAATCAATCCTATGAGCAATCAGCAGTTGTAGTGGAGCAAACCTTCCTTGGTTAGGTCACAACCTTGATTCAAGTGGAAGAAAGACTGCTTAAGGGTATGACCTGCTCCACTGTCTTTGTTTCAAATCATTTTACTATGAGTTAATATAGATCTCATATCATTCCATAGTTCAATCACATCGAGCAGTATTGTACAACTGCTACCACAATCAGTTTCAAAACATTGCTTCCTTGTTGAACTCCTTGACATCAGCTCCCTTTTAACACGCCCCCACCATTGTACCCCCCAGAAACCCTTATTCTACTTCCTGTCTCTGTAGGTTCATCAGTCCTGGGTTTCATATACTGAAAAATAGACAAACATGTAACAAAAACTCAGTAGGGTCACCCCCAATGACAAAATGCATTTGACATAAACCCCAGTAAGAACAAAATTCTAAAAACCAGATCAGGCCCAATGTGTATCAGAAGGGAGATCAACGGACACGGTTTTAACCATTCAAGTCAGGTTTACCGTTTTGAGCTTCTGTAGTCATCTCTCCAGTGCACTTTGGTAACCAGTTTCTGCCCATACTACTTCTGCAAACCAAATTCTCACAATTTAGGCTCTGATAATATTCCCTCCTTTGGCTTCAGATTATATGATCTATAATCCTTTTGGTCACTGATATTCATGTGCTTCTTCCATGTAGACTTAGTTGACATCTCACTTAGATGGCTGCTTGTTTGCAAACAAGCCTTTAAGACCCCAGGCGCTAGTTTATCTGATAGCTGGGCACCATCTAATTTTTTCACCACACTTTGCTATAGCACCCATATCTTCTGTCTTCCCTTCCTGAGGGCAAGTGTCAAGCAGAGCCAAGATGTAAGAACTAATTGTTTTAAATTGAAGCTTGGATTTTGTGTAAGTCCAAAACCCATTCCTATATCTGTGTTTATTTATCTGCCTTTGGCTCCCTTTCAAAACCTCCTTGTTAATTTACGATCTAGACTGTTATTGCTCATCCTCCTTTTTAAGTAGACTCCATGAGAAAGCTTGGCACTTCTGCTGGCCCGGGGTCCTACATCTGGTTTACTGACTTCCTGCCATATTGCCTACCTATCCCAGGAGCCATCAACAGACTGCTGATCTTGGATTCATTTGACTCTGCGTCCACCAGCTTGTGGTTTTCCTGCTTCCTGGTCCATCAGTTCCTGTAGCTCCATGAGTCAGAAGAAGCCTCCAGTTTACCCTCTAACTCGTGGATTAACTTATTTCTACAATTGTGTGAGCCACTTCTTGATGTAAAACTCTTTCCGTAAACATACACATATAAGCAGCACTGGTTTTGCGCCTCTAGAGAACTCAGCCTAACACATTCCTTTATACTTTTTAAGTACTAGTGTGCTTAGTAAAATCGCATCTTAAAAAAAACTTCACATATTATTTAACTATCAATCAAAAACTATTTTCGTCACAACTAGACACTTTTTAAACAAAAAACTTTAATTATTTCAATGTGTTTAAGTAAGAGCCATTTGTGGTGGTTAGATTTGGTAGTACCTGGGTGGATTCCAACCTGTCAGTCAGGTCCTAGCCTGGTGATGCCTCCTTAGGGGGGTGGCCTTTTTATAAGGGAGACCATGAGACCATCTCTCTCCCTCTTCACCTTCCTGCTTGCTTGTATTCTGCATGTCTCCAGAGACAACCCGATTGCATGCGCTGCTCACTCTGGAGATGTCGGTGTCCTGCTGTGCTCCCATCAACCTTGGATCCACATCATGCTGCCTGATAATCTCCCTGCCTCTTGTTTTACCTTTCCATTTCCTCAGCCTGTAACTCCATGAATCTGAAGAAGGCTCTGACTAGCCTGGGGCCCATGGACTTGAGTTAGACTTGGCTTCTTGATTTAAAGTTGAATGTTTTCCTGATATGAAGTTTATTCCTATGCATGCATGAGTGTCACTGTTTGTTTTCCTAGATAGCCCTGCCTAACATGCCATTGTGAATTTGTGTGTGTTTATGCATTTACAATTTCTATACATTGTAAATATGAGTATTTTGTTTTAAAAATCAGCGTTCAGGGAACTTTCAATCCAATTCACTTGAAAAGCAATATGAACTTCCAACAGGGCAATTCATGAACAATATGAAAAACAATAGGGAACTGCAACTAGAAATGGGTTATTAGACGGCCTTTTCCAGGTGAGCTCTCATTCTCAACTACTTCAGAAAGATCAAGCATGTTACCCATATGCTCCTTCTTTTATACTCAATCCTTGGCATCTTTCACGAACCGATTTAATGTGTGTGTGTGTGTGTGTGTGTGTGTGTGTGTTTCAAGAGGCCCTCTCCATCCAATTCTCTTCCACAGAACTCCAGACAGCTACTACTAATTTATTGGAATTGAGAAACCAGATGAAATCTATTTGCTGGCTCTCCATTTGACCAAGAACTATGACAAAGTAAACATTCTTTTTTATTTTGCCCTTCTGGAATGTTCCATCCCCTGCAAGTAATAGAGGCAACATGTTTTCTCCCCTCCATGAACACCCCTACTTGTAAATTTGAGCACCAAACCCCCAAATCCGAAAGACTGGCAAGCACTGCCATTTTCTAATGCCAGAAGGGTTTGTTTTTGTAGAAGCTCCTCTTATTTTTGTCCTAGTCACTTTAGTCACTGTAACCAAAATTATATAAACCTTCTAAATAGACTAAATATTCTAAAAATACAATAAAACACCAACCTCCCATCAACCAAGTCACAATATGGGTGTCTGACCTAAACCCACAAAATGAGAAAATGACGGGAAGGTCATTTATCAAACTGCAGTAACATTCACCATCACTGTTTCAAAAGCAAAGGGCACCAAATGGCTGTTACTCATAGTAATTCCATTAGCATTGGGAAAGCACTTCATACCTGCCTATCTGTAAATATTTAAACATATTTGACCTTATGTTTTAAGTTTAGTAATTATATAAATTTGTTCTTTGACTTTTTTTCATACTTTGGAAATGGTAAAAAAATATTCCCAAATTTGTAACTAGGTTTTCAAAATCTTTCTTGAAGAAATAGAGTATGGAGTATGAAAAATAATTTGCTTCTACCTATGTGTTACTATGTACAGAGTAGCCTTAGGTATTTTAAAGCCTGATTAAACTGCTTTGACTTATATAGAAACATCTATAAAGTGTTTTTTGTATTCACCTATAGACCTTGGACACTTGATAGGATCTCTCAAGAACTAAATATCCAACCCACTGTAGAACGTGGACTCAGAGTTACCACCCACTGTAATCAAGTGGATTCTGAGTCATAGCAATCATATATAGGGTATCCAAGACTGTAAATCTTTATGGGAGCCGATAACCTCATCTTTCTCCCAAGAACTCAGGGTTAAGAAATCTCAAGGAAACCTCAAAAATTAACTAACTAGTCTATGCTGAAAGATACACACTAACTTCAAGGTATTTACATCAGAGAGGGATAGGGAGGTGTGGTGTCAGGGGATTTAGGCTGCTCAGGTCAATGATTATTAGTTTTATCTGTCTTGCAATTGTATTGTTATTCCACTTACTAAACACAATGTACTGCTTTTGATATTTGAACATATATAAATCATGCATATTATAAATTCTAGATATTGGGACCATTTTCTTGTTATTGCTGCTGAAAAATTCAAGTTATTAATCATGATGTGACTTTGAAGGAAATCATTTGATGGGAAGGAAGGTGAAAAGGAGATTAAATAAAACCTTTGTTTGTGTAATTCACTTTGATGTTTTTGGTCTTTTTGTTCTTGACTGGGGCTAGAGTAAATATGACTTAGGGAAAATATGAGGTGGTAGAAAAATGGAATTGTATGATTTAAGGATAAATAACCCAGTAAACTGGCCCCAATAAGAGCTACAGATGAGGCTGAGAGAACAAGTCTGAAGACACACAAACTGAAAGCGAGCCCATTTTTACTGTTGTGGTTCCTGCGCTTTCACCTCTTGATTCTAGAGTTGTGTATGAAACTGCATTTACCCGTCTAGAAAACTAATCAATACAGTACAAAGACGTGTCTTTATTTCAAACTGAGTGTGTGTACGTGTGTGTTTGTGTTGTGGCCAGCTACAAAGACTTGTCTTTATTTCAAACTGAGTGTGTGTATGTGTGTGTTTGTGTTGTGGCCAGCTACAGACTCTAATGAGCTTTTAAAATGCATACCAACTGGTATCTGACCATAGTATCAATGTTTATCTATCTCTCCCATAACTAAAATCAGATGTCTAACCACAAGAAATGGGTGAGGCTTTGCTTATCATAATAACTACCTTTAAGCCAACTATCTTCAACCTAACACTTAAGGACCACTGGCTCCATAAATCAAATCAAAAGGGAGAAAGAAGAGTGAGTATCAGAATCCAGTGTAGCCATTTCAGCTAACTCCATGCTTTACAAAAACATCCATACAAATTTTAACCTCAAATATTTTTCTTTCTACATCAGGCCCATCGAATTACATGTTAGCTACTAATTCTACTTGATTGAATAATGCAAAAGACAAAACTGTTACAATGATTTGTCTGAAGTTCAGTTATATTTGGGAAAGTCACCTAGCTGTCTTCATTCATGTTATGAATAATCATGTATGGTGACACTCTTAAATATTTAATTATCCACCACTTTGTAATGTTTTCAGGCATTAATTAAACTCTCTATTCTGTAAAATTTAAAGCATTTAATCTGATTTCACTGAGAACAGTGAGACAGAAAGAAAGCAGTCAGAATTAACTTCTCAGACTACTCCAAAGAGAATGTAAATCACAATCAGGTTGATAATAGATTCAAAATCAGAAGAAAAAAAAAATCTGAGAATTTTTTCTCAAGTGAACAAAAGTCAATCCAATATTCTGTATGATAAATTCATTAATTTACTGTAGGGTGGGAAAGATTTAAAGTGTTGGCAGGAATAGCCAAAAATACAATAACTTAAAAATATAAATTAAATATATTGTAGATAAATGGTTACATTCAATTGTTCTGTTAATGGAAATATTTTGGATTCCCAAATATAAACTTAGTATTTGATCTCTCAAGTCTGGTTAGCTTTTATTTAACAAGTCCTGCTTACCCCATTCCATCTCTTTTCTTTATTGGTGTAAATAGATTTCTAGATATATACACAGACACATAGATGAATATAAAAGTAATATCATCATAGATTTTGTTATAATGCTACATTAGCATTAGAGGTTATTGACTGAAAATCTCACTATATCGATGTTTGGTTATTGTGTTTTCAGGTTGCCCACATCTTTCTTTTCCCTTTTAGACTGAAGTCCAATATACTAACAATTCACCTCCTGTATTAGTCTAGGTACTTTGGAGAAACAAATCCACAGCGACTCATGAATAAGAGAGAGTTTTATGTAAAGAAAATGTGCATCACGAAAACATCCCAACCCAATGCTGCCCAAGCCCACAAGTCCAACATTAACCCATTACCAACACGAGTCCACAAAGTCCTCCACCTCACAAAACAGAGGCAATGATACCGACTGCAGGAGGAAAGCTGAGTCAGTGAATGAACAAGCATCTCAGCACTAGCAGGGGTCTCCACACGGCTGCTCCAGCACCCAGGGCTACGTCGGGATAGGTCCATGTAGCTTCTCCTTGGGGATGTCTTGTAGGAAGTCAATCTTGCAAGCTGAAGCAGGGAACTGCTAAGGCAGCTGCACCCGATGCAACCATCACAAAACAAGAGACCCTAGAACTAGAAAGGCGAGGCTTCACCACCCATTTATCCCTCTGCCTTTCAACCAGCCCCACATGTGATTATCGGCCAGGCTGACACAATTAACTAACTCACCTCCCAAACAACATTTCATAGCTATAACTCAGTTTGACTTAGGAGGGCATGCTCTCTAAACAATCATATTAAAATAATACTGGAGATAAAATTAATACAATTTTAGATACATCCATCATAAGAGAATGGTATGTGTCTGATCTAAGCTCTCCTACAAAACACCATACATTACTATATCTTTTGTCTTCAATAAGAGAACTATTTGCAGATATGAATTATTGGTTAAGTGAACGAAAGGATTTTATTCAGAGGTGCCGTGTGTATGGTAATTAAATTATGACCAATCTAATAAATGTTCAGCAAAAGAACACAAAAGAGTGCCCAGTGCCCACTAAACACAACCCAATGATGGCAGGAAGAGATACCCAGAGAAGAAAGAAAATGAAACTCATTGATGTCGAAATGTCGACAGAAGTGTTTTAGTTCAATCTATTCCTAGGAAGATGCTATTTAGAATGAACCCCTATAATGTTACTTCTTTTCCAAAGTTCGTGGAGCAGGTGATACATTTGCATTGGGATCTTAATGATATTTATAATGAAAGAGTTCAGTCCCCCTCCACCAACATCCCATAGTCTAGACTTGTAAATTCAAGATTTGCTTTTCGGTGATAAGTCCTATCCTATACATTCCTCAGTTCATTGTTAATTATCCTGTAACAAGATTAACATACAAATATCTTACCATACGAAAATTAATGTGTTTCAGGAAAAAAACATTTTGCTTCAAAGTATTAAGTGTGTAATGTGTAACTAGAACAGAAGCTTCTGTTTTATAAGGAGAGTACAGTAATTGATGTCATAGCAGGGTTCATCAACATTCTTTTGGCATCAAGCCTCTTTCAGGACCAGAGTTTGATTAAATGTTCACCTTCTGATTCAAAATTACATATCTAAACTAAAATTAGATGAGACTTCTTATAAATCTTCCTTTCACACCAACATTTCAAAAAATAACTACGGAGAAGTTGGGACAAGTTACAAAATTAATGCATGTAATAAAGCCGTTGACATAATTATACTGATTGTTGCAAGGATGAGCCACAATTTGACTCATATTCCTAGAAGCCAGAGGTAAAAATAGAAAGCCTCGTTATGATGAGTCTCATCAAGAAAAGGAAACATAGCACTTAAATAAAGCAAAGTTTTGCCTAGCAATGAATTCTAAATAATTTCCCCTGAGACTGCTTAGTAAACTTTCCTTTACAAACTCTGCATATTAAATGCAATCATAGATTGCATGTGATTTCCTATTTTGACCATGCAGCCAAATAGGAGGCAACAAGTAGGTTGTTTCTTCTTTTCCTATCTTCAATAAGACGGATGCATTAAAACTTTCCAGAGGACGGATGCTTGAATGACAACTATCCAAAGTTCAACTTTGTGTGAAAAGTGAAATGTAGTGGGTGTAATCCAAGGATAGAAGTGATGATATATTGAGTGCATATTCTTTATGACAGGCTGCCTGCTTCCTAGTAACTTCTAATAACCTAGTTGCTACTAGTTTCTAATACCTACCCTCAGAACCCATATTTGGAATTCTTTATTAAATTAGCTAAAGGTCCTTGGAGAAATAGTTAATTCCATTTCTTGGGCAAAGAATACACAAAATCATCTTAGAAATTCTTCTCATACCAGATAATATTTGAACTATTAAAGACTTGGTTTGCTTTGTGACAACAGGACTTAGACAAGAATTTGAGGACAATGTTAAAAATGAAGCAATCTGCAAATCAGTGGGGCTAAAACATCAAAAGATTAAGACATGTTAAATAAGCTTAAATCCATGTGCTTGAAATGATATTTGAAAATATAGCATGTCACCCATTGGAAGATAAAGGTGAACCAATTAATTATTTTCCAAATTTATGAACACTAGAACCCTGACATTCAAATCATAAAGATGATATTGTCTTCATCATGGCATCTGAACAAAAACGAAAACAAATGAAAAAGAGAGATAGAGATAAAATGTCATCATTGTGCAACCTACAATGAATGAGGGCATCTAGACATGGAGCATCAATGCTGACTGATCTGTGAGAGAGAATGATAACCAGACAATAGATGCCTCCTGATAGATGATCAAAGCATCTCCTTCTATGGAGTCTTTTCAGATCAATGAAATCTAACTCTGATGAATCAATCCTATAGATCAATGACTAGTTAATGAAAAGTAGAGAGGACAGAGGAACATGTTATAAGCAATCAACACATTCGTAGAGGACAATCAAGTTTCTTTAGCAAATAAATTTCAAGGACAAGTAAGAGGTGGAAGATGAAGCCAAAAGACACGAGAACGTTTCAAATGTATTAACCAATCATTCCACGTAGGCTTTACTTGGCTTTTGATTCACACAAACTCAAAAAACTATGATAGAATAGAAACAATAGAAAATGTGAACAGTGACTGAGATCTTAGTGGTATTCAGAGATTATAATGCTTTAAAGATAAAATCATGATATCGTGGTTATATTAAAAGAAGAGTTCTTTTCTTTTTTATAGTTACATATGGGAATGTTTGTTGGTAAAATAATACCTTATATGGAATTTGCTATGAAGCAAAGAGATGTGGGTAATGGGAGCCATAAAATAAGTTTGCTGATGCTTGGTATTGGTACATTTGAAATTTTATTATCATGTATTATACTCTATCTCCCTACCTATCTATATATAAATATATGTTAGTTAGCCAACTAGTTAGTCAGTTGCTATGTAGTTGGGTCTTCAACGCCAGTCTACCCCATGTACAAAGGACAAAACATCCATTCTTTCACTATCTTCATGATTATTAGTATGCTGCCATGCATTGTTGCTGCTACTAAATATTTTGAGTGACTTCCAACCTACGGGGCCCATCTTGCAGCACTGCTAACTTGGCAGAAAATATTCTTGCGTGATCTCTAAGGTTTTCATAGGCTAATTTGTGGAAGCAGATCACCAGGTCTTTCTTCCTAGTCTGTCTTAGTCCAGAGACTTTGCTAAGCCCTGTTTACAATGGGTGACCCTGCTGCATTTGTATACCGATGGCAGAGCTTCCAGGGTCATAGCAATACATAAGCTGCACAGATGACAAATGGACAGATTCTTGATGTGTGTGTGTGTGTGTGTGTGTGTGTGTGTGAAGATCTCAAAAAATAAAGTATTTAAAACAAAAGCATGCATTCCCTTCATCTCTATGCCCTGGTGGTACCTGAAAGATGGGCCATTTTTCCAGTAAGAAACTTTATTCTTCCCCATTGTCTGTGTAAAGCAGTCATGGATTCATCTGAAAGCAGCAAGGGTTCAAGAGAACCAACAGCTAATGCATCTGGAGAACATTAGTTATTTTCCATGAAAAAGTAACCGGAAGGAGTAGCTGAATACTCTATGGTCAAACCTTGAGATCGTCTGAATTTAAGAACTGTGATTTAGAGTCTAGCAAGGGCCATGTTTCATTTGTTTGGTTTGGGATTTCTTCAAAACTGAATACAAGACTTCTGTTTTTTTGATAAGCAATTTCAAATGTTTCACATCACAACACCTTTTAGGACAAAATACAAAAGACGGCATCTATAATAGCAAAAATTTAATGTCTTTTGATGTTCCTATGCAGCAGAAATTTTCATTGCTAATATATGTGGGTATAATAATACTTATTGCAATCTTCTGATTAGTAAAAAAAAACTATAGTATTTATTTATTATGTAGCACTTTGAGAAGTATTATGGAAGCATTATATAATTGTGGGAGTACTGTCTCATGGAAAGAATCAGTTTTAAATCAAACAAAAATTGTTTAATATCTTGACTCTATCATTTCACAGCTTGTACTTTTGCATCTTAAGACAGAACCTGAAGAATTGTCAAAATCCCAACCTCTCTGCTGGTGAGTCAATTCTGACTCACAGAAAACCTACGTGACAGAATAAAACTACAATCCTGGGTTTCTGAGTCTATAAATCTTTAAGGGCGTATAAATCTTTATCATGTTTCCACAGAGTGACTAGTGGTTTTGAACTGATGACCTGGTGGTCAGCAAGTCAACATGTAGTGAAGCCTAAAGGATTAAGTCCATAGTATACAGTCAATAGGAGGAAAATATGCTATTTTTACATCTGCTCTCTTATGGGTCATCAATTTCCGTCTGTTGCCTTTGAGTGAAGACTGTCAACGCTGCCAGTCTGGAGGTGCAGTGGGATAAGTGTGGGACTGCTAACTGCAAGTACGACAGTTCACACCTGGCAGCAACTCCTTGGAGAAAGAGGAGCCTGTTGGCTCCCACAAAGATGACAATCTCAGAAAACCTCTGTTTCGTCCCTATGGGTCTGAAATGACTTGATAGTGGTGGTGTTGGATATGTGCTTTCTCGGTACACAAGCTCAATCTTTTCAGGGGGAAAAAAAAAACCCCACCTAAACCAGATCAGTAATTACAAATTCGTTTTCATCTTATGATAAGGAAATGTTAATTAAAAGTGAAAGACCCATAAAGTATTTGAAAGAATTATGAAGTGTTGATTTTAATCTATTAGTATATTGATATTTAACTGCTGTTAATGTTGACGTGGTTCCTGAGTCTCCAATCCTGATGCGACATTCTTCTTCATATAGTCGAGCTTCCTGCTTCCATTCCATAATGTTCAAAAAGCCAGTGCACCAGGATATGTTGCTTTTTTGTATAAGCAATCCAAATTCATTATAGAAATATTATTTTAGGCGGTAGGTGATGGTGGGTCAGTTCCAACTCAGAACCAAAAAGTACCTGGTCCTGCACCAACCTCTCCATGACTGCTATGTTTGAGTCCATTCTTGCAGCCAATGGGGCAATTCATCTTGTTGAGGGTCTTCCTCTTTTTTTGCTGACCATCTACTTTACCAGCCATGATATACTTTTTCAGGACTTCCTTTTTCCTGATAACATGTCCAAAGTATGTGCGATGGAATGTCACCATCCTCACTTCTAAGGAGCAATCTGTCTATACGTTATCCAAGACATGTGTTTGTTCTTCTGGCAGACCATAATATAATCAATATTTTCCATCAACACCACAATTCAAATGCTTCCATTCTTCTGTTGGATTCCTTATTGATTGTCCAACTTTCACATGCATACTAGGGAACTGAAAATACCACAGCTTGGGTCAGACCCTCCTTAGTCCTTAAAGTAACACTCTTACTCTTCAACACTTTAAAGGGGTCTTCTGCAGTAGAGTTATCCTTAGCTTCATCTTCCAAGAGCATTGGATATAGTATCATGCAAGGTGAAATCCTTGACAAGGTCAGTCTTTTCTCCAACTTCTATAATGTTATTTACTATAATGTTATTACTGTTATTTACCAATTGTAAGAAATTTGGTTTTCTTTAAATTGAGTTGTAATCTATACAAAAAGCTGTAGTATTTGAACTTCATCAGCAAGTGTTTTGAGTTCTCTTTACTTCCAGCAAGTAAAGTTGTATTATCTGCATATGGAAGATTGTTAAAAAAAACATCTTTCTCTGGCTGCTTGAGTTTGAACCACCAATATTGCTATTTTACCTGATGGTGCTACCTGGAACCCATTGCACCAGATTGATCATATCGTATGTTACCGTACCTGAGCTTAAGGGAATATTTATCAACTATTTGTTTACCAGTTCCTAGTTATGTTATTTGTATTAGTTTATTTATGCCCTTGTAGCAATTACTGATGTCACAATTGTAAAAAAAAAAAAAGTTGAAAGAGGAAATCATAAATTAAAAATATGACCAGTACTCTTACAAACACCAGATTCCTGGTTCTAGCCTGTGGGTACTAACTAGATAAGAATTCCAGCCAGCCATCTGTGCAGCCCTTGAAGCAGGGAGCCAACTATTACATTGTTGACAATAATGCACTCGGGAACATTTCTGGATGAACTAAGGTATAATGCAATAAAAGCTTACTAGGCCAAAGGAAATTGAAGCATAAATTGTATGTAGTATCCCAGTAGATATACTTAGAGGTGGAGACATTTCCAGTGCAGTCAATAAAATAGTGTGTTTTTGTGAAAATATACACTGAATTTTTCAATAATGCCATTTTTATAATGCAATTATAAATGAAGAGAATTCTACCAAGCATTCAGGGAAGAACTGACACCAGTCCTACACAAACTCTTCCAGAGCATAGAAAAAGATGGCAAACTCCTGAACTGCTTCTATGAAGCTAGTGTAACACGGATACATAAAGTGGGCAAGGTCCCCAAAGAATTGAGAATACAGACAGATATCTCTAATGAACATCAATGCAAAAGACCCTTTATAAAACACTGGCCAATAGAATACAAAAGTATATAAAATGAATAAGTCACCATGACCAAGTGGGATTCATTGCAGGTGTGCAGGGATGGTTCAGCAGCCAAAACTCCATTAATATTATTCACCACATTGACAAGAAAAAGAGTAAGAACCACATGATAATATCGATAGACGCAGAAAATGCATTCAACAACATCCAACATCCATTCCTGTTTAAGACACTCAAAAAGAGAGGAATGAAAGGAAAAATCTTCAATATAATACAAGCTACACATGAAAAACCAACAGCCATCATGAAAATTAATGGAGAAAAGGCAAAAACAATCCTACTGAAAAAGGGGACCAGACAAGGTTGCCCCTTGTTCCCACTCTTATTTAACATTGTACTGGAGGTCCTACCTAACAACATAAAGCAAAGGAAAGGTTTTAAAAGGTATTCATCTAGGGGAAGAAGAGGTGAAACTATCATTATTCTTAGATTACATGATTTTATGTCTGGAAAGCTCCAAAAGTTCCACAAGTGGATTTCTCAAAGCGATAGAGGAACATGGCACAAGACCAACAAACAGAAGTCTAGCAGACTGCTATATACATTGGATGAAACCAAGGATGAAGGGATCATAAAAGCAGTACTCTCCACCACAGCCAAGAACAAATGGAAATATCTAGGGATATACCTAACCCAAAAAAGAAAGATTCGTATGAAGAAAACTATAGAAAGCTACTACAAGAAACCAAAAGTGACCTCTACAATGGAAGACTATCCCATGATCATAGATCAGAAGACATAATACAGTAAAGATATCAGTCCTACCCAAGGCACTAAGTCTAATGCTATCCCAATACAAACACCAACATCTTTCTTCAAAGAAAGGGATAAACTTACTACAGCCTTCTTGTAGAGAGGGGAGAAGCCCAGAATTAGCAGAGAACACCTCAAGAAGAAAGATCACATCGGAAGGCTTGCTTTACCTAACTTTAGTTCCTATTATACATCCACAGTGGTCAAAACAGTGTGGTACTGGGATAATGACAGATACTAAGACCAATGGGAAAGAACTGAAAGCCAAGAAATGAAATCATCAGCATACAGACAACTGATCTTCAATAAGGGGATCAAAACTATTAAATGGGAAGCAGATGCCCTCTTCAACAAGTGGTACTGGGAAAAAATGGATATCAACCTGCAGAAAAATGTAGCATGACCCTTACTCCATGCACAAGAATAAACTCCAGGTGGATTAAAGACCTCAAGGTAAAACCCCAAATTATTAGGGCCATTAATGAGGGCATTGGGACAAACCCAAGAACTCTGGCACAGGGGATACATAGACTGTCAGAAATAGGGAAGGATACAAATACAGAGGAAACACAAATTGACAAGTAGGATATACTGAAGATAAAATACCTGTGTACATTGAAAGAATTCACCAAGAGTGTAATAAGAGAGACCATGGCCTGGGAAAACATCTTTAGTCAATGACACATCAGACAAAGGCCTTATTACTAAAATCTGCAGTACTCTGCTACCCAACAATAAGAAGAAAACAAATAGCCCATTGAGGAGGTAGGCAAAAGACCTGAAATCTGAAGGGCCAATTACATATGAGAAATTGTTCCCGATCATTAGCCACTGGGAAATGCAAATCAAAACAACCATGAGATACCACCTAACATCCTCAAAGATAGCCCAATTAAAAAAATCAGAAAGTAACAAGTGTTGGAAGAGGTGTGGTGAGATAGGAGCTCTCATCCACTGCTGCTGGACTTGTAAGTTCAACCATTATGGAAATTGATTTGGTGATACCCAAAACAAATGGAAATTGAGCTACCATGTGACCCAGTAATCCCCCTACTGGACAAATACCCACAAGAAGTAAGAAACAGACCATAGCCAGACATTTGTGTTCCAAAGTTCATCATGGCACAGTTCACAATCACAAAGTGTTAGAAACAACCTAAATTTCCATCAACAGACAAATGGATTAAAAAACTCTGGTACATATATACAATGGAGTACCACACATCCCTAAAAAGCAGGGATAAACACATGAAGCAAATTGTCACATGGGAAGAGTTGGAGGAAATTGTGCTAAGTGAAGTAAGCCAAGCACAAAAGGACAAGTACAACATGAGCCCACTGAGGTAAGCACAAGGGGAATAAGGGAAAACCCACTAAAGGCATAAATTCCTGGGGCAAGGTCCAGGCACTCTG
>NW_022103904.1:3834661-3836276 GCF_000313985.2 Echinops telfairi
CAACCTGTGGGTCGCGACCCCTTTGGGGTCAAATGACCCTTTCACAGGGATCGCCCAATTCATAACAGTAGCAAAATGACAGTTATGAAGTAGCAATGAAAATAATTTTA
Organism: Echinops telfairi; assembly: GCF_000313985.2. Lineage (NCBI taxonomy): Eukaryota > Metazoa > Chordata > Mammalia > Afrosoricida > Tenrecidae > Echinops > Echinops telfairi. Next base: position 3,834,772 of record NW_022103904.1, read on the forward strand.
TGGTTGGTGGGTCACTACCACATGAGGAACTGTATTAAAGGGTCGCAGCATTAGGAAGGTTGAGAACCACTGCTGTAAATAGTTCTCCCATTGTTGTCTGCCACCTCTGCTGTTTCCCTCCTATCCCTCCCCCTTGTTTCTCTTCTGCACTCTGGGGTCAGCACTAAGAAATTTCATTACTGACAGCAGATCCCCAACTCTAGGATGCCACCTTCATCTCCCCTCCTTCTCCCACTGAATCGGGCGTCTGTCCATCAGTGTCCCACCACTGACTCCTGGCGGACTCTTGTGCTAAGTTGTTGGAAGCACGCTTTGTGGCCAGTGCATCAGTAAAATGTTAGAAAATGCAGAGGAGGGAAATTTGTGGGATTCTTTTATTCTTAATCTCTCTCATCAGGAGAAATAAGTCTGGGAAAGAGAAAAAGGTCAGTGCAGATCGCTGTGTTTCTGGAAAGAGAGGATTGATTATACAGAAAGCCAGAGTGGACCAGAGAACTTGGTTTTGTTCAACCACAAAGGGTCTATAGCCCTTTCTCTGTGATTGACCCCACTTTCCCTCTCAGGCTACTACTTGCAGTGGTTGATAAGATTGCACACCTACACTTAGGAGCTTTGAGCTACAGTCAAGGGGCCTGCTAGATGAGAAGTTATAATCCTTGATTTAATGGGGAACCAAATCTGATATGACTCAAAAAATTCATTCAACTAAAATATTATCCAATCAAGAAAAATGTCAAGTACATAATATGCATTTAAATAGATAGTCTCAATGTGCACCTTTGCACAGTATTTAAGTTGTTAAGTGTCATTATGCTGGTTCCAACTCGAAGATCCCACAAACAATAGAATGAAACAGCGCCCACTACCGGACTAGCCTCACAATGGCCGCCATGCTTGAGGTCATGTTGCTCTCTCTTAATCTGTCCTGTGAAGGGCTTCCTCTGCTTTACTGATCCTCTACTTAACAAACTTGATGAGATGACCTTTCCCAGGGACCAGTCTTCTGATAGTATGTCCAGAGAACACAAAGCAAAGTCGCCTCATGTTCACTTTTAAGGAGCATCCTGGTTTTACCTTTTCTAAGGAAAAAATTTTTTTTGTTCTTTGGGCTGTACACAATACATGTAATATTCTTCTCCAACATCATAATTCAAATGCACCACTTCTTCTGAATCCTTCCTTATTTATTGTCTAGCTTTTGCATACATATGAAACAATTCAAAATACCCTGGCTTGGGTCCAGTTTACCTTAGTCCTTAAAATGGCAATTTTGCACCTCAACACTTTAAAGAGGTCTTATGCAGCAGACTATCTAACACACCATTTCATTTCTTAACTGTTACTTCTAAGAGCAATAATTGTTGTAATAGGCTGGGTACTTTAGAGAAATAAATCCACAGAAACTCACATGTATAAGAGAGAGTTTTATATAAAGGGTAAGTGCACATCAAGAAAACATCCCAACCCAGTGCTGCCCAAGCCCACAAGTCCAACATTAACCCATT
>NW_022103904.1:3837214-3840994 GCF_000313985.2 Echinops telfairi
AAGTAAACGTATTTCTGTTATACGCACAAAACCACTGTGGAAAATACTCTCATATTTAAGAAACTAGCGACTGTTTTCATCTCCCACGAATAGTTCGCTGTGAGGGTAGGCTGACTCCAGACCATGGACAAGGCAGGGGCTGCGCGTGGGGGTCCTCTCAGGAACTGGCACAGTAATGCGTGGGCCACCAGGCTCCTAATGATTTTAGGAAGTGTTCATTGAAGGAGTTTGCATGTTCCAGCACCCATCTCAGTCATCTCCTCCAGTCTTCGATGTGGCCTCCAAGGACAGTGATCGCCTCCTGTTGACCTGGTTTGTGCCTCATCCTATAGCCTCCTCATTGTCACTTCTCCAGTGAAACCACTACCGACCCAGTGTCCCTCACAGAGCTTTGATGGTATGAACTAAGACATTTACTTAGCATCGTTATTACAGTTTTCAGTGCTCAAAGCAGCCTTTCTTTGCTAGTTCATCTGAACTGTGTTTGCTCGCACATTGGGCAAAACTGCTGCATGTGAATCGTGAGCATTATGATGTTTCAAATCCCTTCCCCTGCTTCGGTTTTCCCTTTCCTTGGTCACCCTTTATTTCCTGTCACTTTAAATGAGAACATTCCATGTTGTTCTTCCCTTTGTACTGTTTAGGAAACAACAAAAAGTTAGCTCACATTTTTTGGTAACAAAGAGCAAAAATAACTTGTGGGGATTTTACGAGGTGGCATCCTAACCCAGGCACAGGACTCCAGCCTGGGCCTTTGTTCAGAGAGCAGTGTTCACACACTGCATCTCCACAGACGGCCCTCTGGTCCTGGGAGGCCTCTGCGGAGAGACAGACAGTCAGCGGCTGTGGCTCCTGCACACGAGCACCCCCATTTGTACTCTCCTGTTGCTTTCAGGGAACCAGAGTAGAATTAGAGCTCTGTGCTTTCTTTTCAATCTCAGTTCCTTTCAAGGTTCTTCTATGCAGTCTAATAATTAAAAAATAATCGACAGTTGAGTGTTAATTGTAGAAGAGCAAGAAATCATCTAAGCAAAAAAAAAAGTTCACCTTAACTTTGCCATTATGTTAGTGCCTGTCAGAAGGATTTCTATGTCACCGCACACAAATGTCTTTGCAAACAGGATGTTATTATTTTCTCTCATTTTCATTGGATCTCTGTTTTACCAAACATGATGTTTGGTTTTGGGGTTTTTTTGAGCCTTTCTTCTTTTTTCCCCTAGGGGTCATAACAAATTATTGTGTGATATATCTTATGTCACAGTATATATCCTATCCCATTTTGGGTGTTGATGCATATAAAACCATCTTGTATTTCTCATTGTACTCTTTTCCTTTTTCTTTCAAAACACACCCTATGCTTTCCCGCCCAAATGTCCATAAACAGGAGAGTGGCTAAAGAAACCAGGGTCCACGTATGGGAATCGTGCTGAACAGTGAAGAGGAGTGAAAATGCTAAGCATACAACATGGAGGAGTGTCAAAATCAAGGCTTAGTAAAAGAGGCTGTATCCAAAAGGTTGTGCACTCATATTGTAGGAGTCTATTTCTACTGAGAGGTAGAACAAGGAAAGCTCATCCATACAGGTGGGTGAGAGGAAACTCATACATGTAGGTGCTTTGGGCAGGTGGAGTAGGGAGTGAGAACAGGGCAGGAAATCATTTTCTGGGGTGATTTTAAGTTTTACATCTTGATAGGGTTTGGGGTTACACAGATGTACACACATCTCAACCTTAACAATGCTATCCTTAAGATTTGCGTGTTTCAATGTACATGCATTTGTCTAAAAAGCAATAAACAAACATGGAACTCTATACACTAGAATCCGAGGTAAAATATTTGTTGCAGATGTTGGTAGATTTCAGCAAGTTGTGTCCAACTCATGGCCTTCACACACAAAAAGGAAGGTAACACTGCCCAGTCCTACCCCAGCCACACAACTGCTGCTGTGTTGCAACTGTGTGTTAATCCATTCCACTGAGGATTTCCTCGTTTTCACTGACTTCCTACTTCACCAGTCTCTCTTCAGTGACTGGTGCTTTCGCATAGCATTTCCAAAATAGTTCAGGTGTTACAAAATCTCACCATCTTTGATTCTAAGAAACATTCTCTTCTGGCTGGGCTTCTTCCAACTGAAGTCTAAATCTTACTCTGAAATTCGAGAATGAATAGAGGGAAACACAAATGTATAGATTTGTGGTTTATAAAGCACAGTAAAATTTTAATTATAGAACCTGCCATAGGCATGTAGGTATTCTCAGCTAAATTTCTTCAATTTTTCTCTAAGTTTGAACTATTTCATATTAAAATATTGGCTTATAAAAAAGACACATGATGTGTTCCCAAATCACACATGCTTTCACAAAATCTAGAGAATGGGACAGGGTTCAATCGATGTTAGATATTTATATTGTTTAAAATTCAATAGTATAGCAATTTTTCATATATTTGGATATTAGACTCATGCTATTAGATACTTAGTATAAATCCCTATGAGCATAATGTCTGAGTCAAGGGACAGAGACTTAAGGCTGGGTTCCTATTAAATTAATTTGCTCCAGAAGATTTGGTACAATTTTTTTTATTACTAACAGTGTTTAAAAATGTACATTTCCTCACATTTCCGTCTAATATAGAGTTTGTTCTTTTTCTAACTTTGCCATCAACTTGACACTTTAATTAAATATTCTTACACTTTTTTTTTCTTTCTCTTCAGCACTCTAAGAACGTGGGGGGGTATGGAATGGAGACACTGAAGGGAGAGATTTCAATGCAGAAATAAAAAGTTGAATGCATAAATAAATATCTGAATTTCAGTAATCCAAAAAGCAATGTTTCTAACCCATATGCATGGTGTGAAATTGAGTTCATGGGGAATCAAAGACAACCTGCCTGCAAGCAGAAGCAAGTTTCTAGCTCTTTTATCTAGTCTTTTCTCTCTGTGCACATTTAATAAATGTATACAAGATATAAGCAAATAGGAGGTGTTTCCATTTATACCAAAGCATCACAGAAAATCCTAACGTGAAAGCTACAGGTCCGAGGGCTTTGGGTTATCACCAAACTATATGAAAAACCCACTCAATGCCAAAGGTGGGCCACTCATTTCTAAAAGATGATGAGAAGCCCGTATGATGAGTGAACCACTTCAGAGGCAAGAAGAGGCAGCACCCAAGCAAAACACTCACTTGGCAGACTTCTTCGGCTCATTGTGGTGTGGACCAGAGTCCTGTTTTATCCCTTTCTTTTGGCTCCTTCTGCATTGAATGAAACCACTGAAGCCACTCAGCAGACAAACACACCAGCTCACGGGCCCAGAGGACAATTTCCCTTTCCCAGCAGCAGCACATGGCCCTTCCCTGGACTTTCCAGATGGCATTTATAGTAGCATCCGACTTGTTGAATAATTCTTATTTTGATAACCTGCCTAAACAAAATAACAATGTAGCCCTTGCCTGCTCTAAAAGTATGGAATTTAAACATTATATCCAACTCTCACTTGGTTTTGATTTGAAAACATGGGGACTTTTTAAAAGACAACAATTACTACAAATGTGTATTTTGTTCTTTAAAAAAAATCATTTTATTGGGGGCGTTGTACAACTCGTATCACAATCCATTCATCCATCCATTGTGTCAAGCACATTTGTAAATTTGTTACCGTCATCATTCTCAAAACATTTTCTTTGTGCTTGACCCCTTGGTATCAGCTCCTTATTTTTCCCCCTCCCCTCTCCCCCTCCTTCCCTCACGAACCCTTGATAATTTATAAATTATTATTTT
>NW_022103904.1:3841679-3844220 GCF_000313985.2 Echinops telfairi
AATACCAGTTTAATAGAATAAAGTGTTCTTGCATTGAGGGAGTCCTTGAGTAGAGGCCCAATATCCATCTGCTACCTTAATACTAAACCTGTAAATATATGCACATAGATCTATTTCTCCATCGTCATATATAAATATATTTACATATGTACATGCCTGTATTTAGACCTCTATAAATGCCCTTTGCTTCCTAGTTCTTTCCTATATTTTCTTTTACTTTCCTCTTGTCACACTATCATGCTCAGCCTTCATTTGGGTTTCAGTAATTCCTCTCGGTTCCTTTACCCTTGATCAAGCCCTCCTACACCCTCCTTGCCATCGATTTTGGATCACTTGTTCTCTTGTCCCTGGGTTTGTTAACACTCACTTCCTATCCCCCACTTGCCCCTCCCCCATGTCCCCCGAACCGTCGGTCCTGTTGTTTTCTCCTCCAGATTTTGTATCTGTATTTTGTTCTTGTGTAGGTTTTACCTGTTGGTGAGTAAGACGTTTACTTTACAGTTCCCCAAAACAATATTGTCAAGCGAATTCTCTATAATACGTCAATATTTACCTTGGAATGGGCCAGTCAACTAGCCTATTAGAAAATCATGTTAATTCTCGTTTCTAGAATTTTCTTTTAACCATTGATAACCTGTTGATGTTTTTTTCTCTTATTGATTTTTTTGATACTAAATTTTCTGTTTTCCCATCTAATTCTCTGAATTTTTAGTTTCTCTCTTGATTAGCTGATATTCCTTTTATCTCAGATCCTAAAAACAGTTGTTGCTCAAACTTCAGTTCTATGTTCTAGCTCCATCCTTTCCGAATAAAATTAGCAATAAATCAGTTCAAAAAATTGTTGATGGATTTATATAAGTGGAATTTCATTTTAAAACTCTACCAATATGTACATTAGCTGGTATACCTTATTTATAGGAAATTTTGTATTCCTACTAACTACAGGAAAATAACAAATTTCCTTGAGTACTTGCCAAAACAAATCTCTCTTCGTAGTTGTTAGAGTCTCATTGGCTATTCATATTTCTTGCCCATATTTAAATTGATTCATATGCATATATATACTTATGTATTTCTACCTGTTCTTTTTTATATTATCAATAGATAAAGCATAATATGAATGTTAAAGTTACATTTTGATTTTTTTTCTTTATCATGAATAACATTTAGTGTCCTCAAATAATCAGTCTGCTTTCTATGAAGTAAAGTATATGGCTGTGTAGATAAGATACCTATTCTTAATGACAATGTGAAAAACCATGGGCATTGTGGGTATCAAATGAAAGAAATAACTGGAACATTGAAAACATATGTGTGTGTTTGGTATGTGTACATAAAAAAAGTCAGTGTTGAGAGCCCAGCTGAGGTTGAAGATCTTCATGGCTTTGTATGTTAGTCTGTGTTTTTGTATTCTGTGATAGACACACTGATTTAGTACTCAACATTCATGCCATTATCCTTATAGTGTATCTTCTGTTTCTGAAGATTCTGGAAACCTTAAAGATTGATCTTCTAGAACACTTTTTATCTATATCTGTTCATCTGACTTAATTCAGTCAATCAGATGCACTTGTATGAAATTTGGAAGACAAGAGCAAATGTCTTTAAGTTTTCTATTTGGTTTTACTCTTCAATTGTTTGCAAATGACATCTCTCTCCCTTTCCTCACTTGACTTTCTCTGAGATTCTTGGATCTATGGTTTGGTGTCTTTTATTAATTTGGGGGAAAAGTTGACCATTGACTATTCTGCTCTTTGCTTGCATCCTAGCATCCAATCACACATACTTGCTATTCTCCCATACTTCTTGAATACTCTGTTTTAGACATTTCAAACTCCCCCCCCCACCCCGCTTATCCTCCCCGCCCCAGCACATGCTTTTCTCTATTGGTTAATGAAGACATTTTTTTAAAAAACTGGCCGTATCTTTCTTTCTTTTAAAAAAATCATTTTATTGGGGTCTCTTACAGGTCTTATCACAATCCATCCATCCATCCATTGTGTCAAGCACATTTGTACATATGTTGCCATCATCATGTTCAGAACATTTTCTTTCTACTTGAGCCCTTAGTATCAACTCATTCCCCCCTCCTCCACCCTCCCTCCTTCATGAGCCCTTGATAATTTTTAATTTTTTTTTCATATCCTACACTGACCATGGTCTCCTTTCACCCACTTTTCTGTTTGTTGTCCATCTCCCTGGTATCACTACTTTTATTATTCGTCCTGAGGGGTTTGTCTGTCCTGGACTCCAGCTCTTTTCTGTACCTGTGTGCATGCTCTCGTCTAGCCAGATTTATAAGGTAAACTTGGGGTCATAATAGTGTGGGGTAGTGAAAGCATTAAAGATCTATAAGAAAGTCGTATGTTTTGTCAGTGCTATACTGCACCCTGATTGGCTTATCTCTTCGTTGTGAACCTTCTGTAAGGTGATGTCCAATTTTCTATCTATGGGTTTTGGGTCCCAATTCTGCCCTCCCCCTCATTTACATCAGCATGATTTTTTTGTTCTGGGTCTTTGATGCCTGACACCTGATCCCAT
>NW_022103904.1:3845148-3849704 GCF_000313985.2 Echinops telfairi
CTCTTAGTTCTTTCCTCTATTTCATTTTACTTTCCTTTTGTCCCACTATCACATTTGGGCTTCATTCAGGTTTCAGTAATTCTGCTCGCCTACGTTGTCTTTGATCAAGCCCTACCAGGCATCCTACACTCTCCTCGCCATTGTTTTTAGATCACTTATTGTTCCCTTGTCCTTGGATTTGTTGACACCCTCTTCCTTTCCCCCACCTCCCACTCTCCCATGTCCCCCCAGAACTGTCAATCCCATTGTTTTCTCCTCCAGATTGTTTATCCCACCTATCTTATCTAGATAGACACGGAGAAACAATAATAAACACAAAAGCAAAACAGAGCAAAAGAAAACAAAAACAACACAACAACAATGAAAAGCCAATGCCAAAAAAAAAGAAAAGCCTGTAAATAGTTCCAGGCCGCCTTTTGACCTTTAGAAGTATTTTCTGAGTGTGATGGGTGCCATGCCCTGGCCCCAACGTCTATTTTTGGTATTGTGTTAGTCTGGTGGACTAGAGAAACAAATCCACAGAAACTCATATGTATATAAGAAAGAGGTTTATATACAAGAGCAGTTAAATATTGAGGAAACATCCCAACCCTGTCCAGATCAAGTCCATAAGTTTGATATTAGCCTATATGTCTGATACTAATCTATAAAGTCCTCTTCTGACATGAAACACATGCAATGATACCGAATGCAGGAAGATCACAGGCCAGTGGGAAGGAAGTCCTCTGGGTCCAGTGGTGTTCTAAGCATCTCAGCGCTGGCAGGGGTTTGCACGTGGCTTGCCCAGCACCAGGGCTGCATCAGGGTAGTTCCATGTGGCTTCTCCAGCTCAGGGAACTAGCATAGTTCCATGTGTCTTGTTAGCTGAAAGGTCTCCCAAGGATTGAACAGAGAGTATGTCTCCCACCTCCAAGGAGGATTTAGCAGAATTCTCAGGAAAAGGCCCACACAGAGGCCTCATTGGCTGTGACCCGATTGACAGACTAGGCTCCACCCCTTTACTCTTATTCCTCTCAAGTCCCAAATTGACACCAGTTGTGTAACTACCACAAGTATTCCCCGAGGACTTCATTGCTTTGCTCCCCTTACTGCTCTGTTGCACACTCTTAGTGTTTTGCCCTGATGTAGTGGGGCCCAATCAGACACAATTCCTGTACTGTGTCTCCAGTATTGTCCCCATAGTACTATGGGTCAGTGAGGTTCATTTTGTCTCATGATGGGGGCCAGCCCTCTAGTCCTCTCTGTGCATTGACTGCCCTGAGCAGGAAGTCGTCAAGGCTTGGGGGGCCAGGATGTGTTCCACTCTCTCTCCTTCCCTCTTCGTTTGCTCCTGTACACTCTAATCAGATGCACCCCTCTTCCTGAGCTGTAGCTTCAGTGCTGCCCTCTGAAGTACATTCTTCTGGGGAGGGGGTGGGGTCCACGTAGTTGGAACTGGGACCGGCCCCACAGACCCCTCTATGGGTTTGCTACTTCATATCATTATGTGGCATTCGCATTTTGGCATACTGGTTGAAATCTGGTTCCTCTCTCCTTCTCCTGTGGAGATATAAACAATACCCTCCCCTTGGGTGGGTTAGTGTGAAGACATTCATTATCTCTTTTATTGTGTTTCTCATTTCTATGTGATACTTTTATAATCTTTCATATTTTTGTTAACAAAATGAACATGCACATTGTCTACATTTCCCTATCCTTAGTTATTTATATATATATATATAATCATTTTATTGGAGGCTCGTACAGCTCTTATCACAATCCATATATACAACCAATGTGCCAAGCACATTTGTACATTTGTTGTCATCATCATTTTCAAAACATTTGCTTTTTACTTGAGCCCTTGGGATGAGCTCATTTCCCCCCTCTCCCACCCTCCCTCCTTCATGAACCCTTGATTATTTATAAATTATTATTATTGTTTCATGTCTTACACTGACCAATGTCTCCCTTCACCTATTTTTCTTTGTCCATCCCCTAAGGAGGGGGTTAAATGTAGATCATTGTGATCAGGTCCCCCTTTCTCTCCCCACCTTCCCCTTCCCATTCTGACATTGCTACTCTCATTATTGTTCTTGAAAAGTTTATCTGTCCTGGATTCCCTGTGTTTCCTGCTCTTACCTATACGTGCTTTATACACACTCTGGGCTAGGCAGATTTATAAGATAGAATTGGGGTCATGATAGTGGGGAGTGGGCGGTGGGGAGGAAGCATTAAAGAACTATTGGAAAGTTGTATGGTTCATAGGTGCTATATGGCACCGTGACTGTCTCATCTCTTCCTTGTGACCCTTCTGTAAGGTGATATCCAATTGTATACAGAGGGGCTTTGGATCTCCATTCCGCACTTCCCCTAATTCACATTGATATTTTTGTTCTGGTTCTTTGATGCGTGGTGCCTGATCCAATCAATACCACATGATCACATAAGCTACTGTGTTTTCATGTGGACCTTGTTGCTTCTCAGCTAGATGGCCACTTATTTATGAACATGATAGTGGGAAAAGAGAAAAGTAAAAGGAAATAGAGGAAAGAACTAGAAGGCAAAGGACAATTTTAGAGGTCTAAATACAGGCATATACCTATGTAAATATATTTATATTTAATGATAGGGAAATAGATCTATGTACATATATTTATATGTTAAGTATTAAGGTCACAGACAGACATTGGGCCTTTACTCAATGCAAGAACACTTTGTTCTAATAACCTGGCATTCTGTGATGCTCACCTTCCTGACACAATTGCTGAAGACAAAATGGGTGCATAAGTAAATGTGGTGAAGAAAGCTGATGGTGCCCAGCTATCAAAACATATAGCATCTGGGGTCTTATTTTAAATATTTTGTCTGATGGTTATACCATCTTTATTATTGCCAATTCTGATTCGTTTGCATTCTTTCTCTCTTGAATATGAGTAGTAATTTTCCTGCATCTTTCTATGATCATTTTGTTATTCTTGTTGAAAATTAGACATTTTGTTTAGGAAAATTAGACATTTTTTAGGTACCATTGAATCAGTTCCAACTTGTAACAACCCTATGCATGACAGGACAAAGCACTGGGCTTGTCTTGATCCATCCTCACATTCATCGTTTTGTCTGAGCTCATTGTTGTAGTTAATGTGTAATTCCATCTTTTTGACCGTCTTGCTCATTTTCTCTGCTCTTCTGACCAAGCAAGATATCATTTTCCAGGAACTAATCTGTTCTGTTAACATGTATTTTAGGTAAAGTCTCACCATCCCCACTTCTAAGCACCATTCTAACTGTACTTCATTCAAGTGAGATTTGTTCTTCTGGCAGTTTACAATACTTTCAATATTCTTCACCAACACCATAATTCAAGTGCCTCAATTCCTCTCTGGTCTTCCTTATTCATTGTGGAACTTTAACATGCTGTGTTAGGTTGGGTTTTCTAGAGAAACAAAACCAATAACACTCATATCTGTATAAGGAAGACATTTATATCAAGAAATAAATTTATATCAAGAAAGTGGCCTCTACAACCGCAGAGTAGTCTATCCCAGTCTAACTTAGGTCCATGGGTCAGATGCTAGCTTGATGCCCTTCCCAACTCATGCACCTGTCAGAGCAATGAACTAGGAAGCAGGAATACGACAGGCTAATGGAGGCAAAGTTGATCCAACATTGACAGGGAAACTGGCAAGCCAATGGCAGCCCTAGAGTCAACAAACCACACGATAATGGCCACCACAAGAAACCAAATGAAGGATCCAGGACAGTAGTAATAAGAAGAGAAAGAGCCAGATATCCACATATCAAACAGACCACACACCCATGAGTACATATTCATTGTCCTTAAAGAGAGGTTGGACTCCACCGATATCTTCTTCCAAATCCAGCCAAGTGAACACAAAACTTAAATGTCACAGATGTATATGAGACTGTTGAAAGTACCATGGCTTGGGTCAAGTCTACCTTAGTCTTCAGAGTTACATCATTGTTTTTCACCACTCTAAAAAGGGCTTGTGCTGCACATATGCCCAATGTAATATTGTTCTATTTCTTGACTGCTGTTTCCATGCACCTTGATTGTGGATCCAAGCAATATGAAATTTTTCACAACTTCAATCTTTTTTCCATTTATCATTATGTTGCCTAAAAGGCCGTTTGTGAGAAATTTAGCTTTGTTTACATTGCATTGTTATCTGTGGTGAAAGCTTCAGCCCTTGACTTTCATCAACAAATATTCCAAGTCCTCCTTGCTTTCAGCAAATAAAGTTGTGTTATTTGTATATTGAAAGTTAGTAATGAGTAGCTACAGTAGCAGATGAATCCAAGCTCAACAGATCAGGCTTGTGGCTACAAAACTGAATGACCCTAAGGTCAGTAGGTCAGGCAATATGGCAGGTTATTTGGCTCAGCTCCAAAGAGCTGGAGGCCAATGAAGCAGTTGAATCCAGACTCAGCAAAGAACAAACCTTTCTACAGCATCCACTTATATAAGAAGCAGGCTGTATTTCTAAAAAAAACTTCCTTTCAACTGGCTGCCTTAGGGCTGCAACCTGAGTAAGGATGTTGAATTGCACCCTAAA
>NW_022103904.1:3850014-3856826 GCF_000313985.2 Echinops telfairi
CCCAGGGAGGAGGTCACACACAGTTCCATGTAATCGGTTCCCTCTTTCCTACCCATTCTCCCCACCCTAAATTTCTTACAACTGATTACCTACATATAGTAGATCCATTTATAGAGCTTATTACTTTGTATAAGATCACATCTTGAAATTAATAGATATTGACTGAAAAACCATTGAAACGGCGCCAGCCACATTTACACAAAAACCTATCACAGCAAGTCATTAAGACTTTTCACTGAAACCTTCTTACCACTTTGTACAGTACCTAAGCATTTTCTCTGGGCCATAGGTATAAGGTCAACTGGCTGCCCTGTAATATTAACCGCTTTTGCAAAAAAATTCACTGTGACCAGAGAGAACCTTCCCAGGTGACACCACTGGGTACACTAACTCAGAGTGAGCTGCTTGATGCTTGCCTAGCAGAAAAAGTGCGAACTGCGAAAGCTCTGCTCCACCCAGCACAATTCAGGTTTTGGGGGGTACCCCTCAAATTTAAAAACTTTGTCTTTACTTGAGGATAATCTAGACACAGAAAATAATTTTCCATGATTTTTGTGAAAGGGAACAAGTTAACTGTCATCTTCATATACAGTAAATCATTAGATTTTTGCCCCGTTTCATGTCATTGGAAGTATCTTTGAGGTACCATGCACAAATTATAATATGCCTCCCTGAAGTGTGGAACAAAAAGTGTGAGAGCCACAGATCTTTTGGAAACAGACGAGATACAACTTTTGAAAGGAAAAATATATTAGAGAAATAGTTTTAGGTTGACTCAAATCTTCAAATTCCTTCAATATAGAAGATGCTAACTCATATTCACAGCTGTACTGTTGTGAGCTAAAGGGTTAAGACCTTCATCGGATATGGCTGACCTGGGTTTGTTATTAATGGCTGGTCACATGGCCTTTGGCAGGCCAAGTGGTAACATTGGCTTCCAGGAGAGAGGATGTTTTGGAAAATGATAATGTATGTGACTATCTGTTCCAGTCCACCCCATGTTGGCAGAGCTTCCCAGCCTACTGTCTATTTCCTCTGGTTTGGTTTAACCTATTTTTCGCTATCGTCCGTTCAAGTTCTTTCCTGGACTCTGTAAAGGGAGATGCATTCTTTGCTTAAGATCATATGAGACTTTATTGAGAAACCTCAAACCATATTAAATTTGATTGTTCTGAAACATGCCATTGACTGTGTATCCCAGGGATCTGCTTAAATGTTGCCTCTTCATCCAAAGTTTTCCTTAAAGGAAATAGACAATTTTTCAACCCTCAAATTGTGAAACCCAAGTAGTTGGGTATTCATGAAAGGGCTACTATTTAGCACTCCTTTTATATTTCTAAGATTTGTGTTAAGTCAGAGACAAAGTTTGGGGGTATAATTTCTCTAACCGTTAAGAGATTTACATCTGGGCCTGCGTGGTGAAAATTGTGATATCTATAAGACTTTCTAAAAATTGCTATTTCATCAATGACAGTGACATCAAAGGGAATTATTTGCCCAATTTCTGCTTACTCATTAATGAAACTTCTATAAGCTACATTACCTGGAACTAACAATCAAATGCTACAAACAACTCCTTTCCCTGACCATGTCATTGTTCCAAAATCAAAAAGTCCAACCCCTTGCCATTGAATGGCTTCAGATTCATAGCAACCCTCTTCTGGGAGCAGACGGCTTCATCTCATTGGGCCTCATTTTCTCCAAATTTAATCTCTGAAAAGCTAGTGAGTTTGAACTGCTAACTGTTCACTTAGCAGCCCTTGCCTAACCCACAGCACCACCAAGCTCCATGCTTCATGGTTAGCACATAAGTACTGATACCAAGGCACCCTAATCTCAGTCACCCTGCAAGCATGTAGGATATACACAGTCACTTCCAGCATTATGAGGGCTAAGAGGAGTGGAAAACGGCAAGCCTAGTCAAGGATCACAGTACTCGAGCAAGTTATTTTACCTCTCTGGAACCTCGAGTTTTTCAACAGTGAAGTGAGGATGCTATCTATCATTCACGTTTTAAAACCTGAGAGTGATCAACCGATAATAAGGTGATGAGGATCTGGGGGTAAGAATTTTCAGCTTGAGCCTGAGATGTATGCATATAAGTGCTTCTTCCTGATAGGTCCATTAGACTTCTTTCTAATACATCTATTAGAAGAAGACCATGGAGACTTTTCAAAAGCATTCCAAAAAGAAGCTCACAACATGCTGGGCATGCTCCAGTAATGCAGCCTAAGACAAAATACCATTCTCTGAATCACTCCTACTCTTTGAGATTTCTTCTTACCCACTTCCCTGACTGGACTCAGGACTAAGAATCTCAGAGAGATGGAGGAATACATTTCAAAATAAAACACTAACTGACAATAGGGAAAAGGCTTCTCAGTTGAGGGTCCACACAACTTATAGTAGGTAGATATATGCCACACCTGAACTACATGAGGGCTTTGTATTCACCTGGGAAGTAGAGCCCATTTGAGGCAGACTATTTCTGTGTGTGCCTGAGGCATCCCTGAGGATGCTCCTCCCAGAGAAATTGAATAGCACTACGGTCCTGTGTTAGAGAGGTAAGGGCATTAGCCTATGAAATGTGGGCTATTGCTGTTTAATATGAGCTCATTTCTACCCACCGACTAAAAACACAGAATAAATTTCATTATATATGTCATAATGCGTTGAGCATAGCTCATAGTATAAAAATTTTATTCCCTACTGATTAGTGCAATAAGGAAGTCATTAATTTATGAGAACACAGATAAAGTAAGTAGTATGTGCTGAAACAGGTAGGAAATGATGAAAGGACTAAGAGGTAGCTAATATTCATTGGTACACTGAAGCATAGGATCTAATAAGACTCATGACTCATATTGTCCACCATTTAGTGACATTTATTCTGATCTTACATGTTTATCGAAGAAGTGAAAAAAAATGTGTAGCTTCTTATTAGGATCGTTGTTGAACTTGTCCAACACTTGTCCCTATGTCTCTTCAATAGAACAACTATGTGTATGATTAGCTCTAGACAGCATTCATTTGCTGATTCTCCTTGTTCACCCTCCACTCTGGTCCCCACATCCCTACAGTCAACAAGAAAAGCTAATGTATTAGAAAGAGAAGCAGGCAAATATGAACATCAGTTAACCAAAAATCCAAATAGAATGGTTTTTCAGCCCTATTTGCACCTTATTCTAAGTGTAGCAATCTAATACTTCTCTTTCTCCTTGTTTCTTGCTGTGTGCTTAAAAATAATTTGATAAGTGGTGTGACCTTAACTTGGTCTATGAACCTTGGGCGGGCAGCTTGTCCAAAGAGTTTATTTGGAAACCTTTCATTACATCAAGAAAAACCACCACGTGAAAATTAAGGTTACTAATATGCATATATCATTAGGAAGAAAGTGGTAAATAGTAGATTAGAGAATGAATGATCAGAAACAAAAATATGAACTTTTCTGAGTTGGTATCTTTGAAATTGAGAAAACACAATATGCCTATGGCAGGACAGGGAGGATCTGATGTGTTTATCTTAGTACACAATTGGGCGTGTTGGCTGTGTCCAGTGGCATGGTGCATCTTCAAAAAGCTAGACTCATGGTCATGGATTTGGAAGTCTACTTTGGTTCAACTCTCTTGCTTTCAAGTTGCCCAATAATTGGCGATTTAAGACTACCATATACTTGCTATTTTCATACTTTCTTTGCTTTTTGTCACATGTCTTAGTGCTACAGACATAGTTTGCTGTAGTGAATGAGCGATATTGAATGTTTGCCTCGTGTTTAACCCTCATTCCTTTCTTAAACGGTGTTCAGTTACTAAAGTTTTCAAACTGTATAAGTGAACATCCCATGAATTTTAGTCTAAAAACTTCCCTATAAATGTAGAATAAATAGTACTTTTCTCAATAGTACTTTAGACTCTGTACCATTGGCTGGATTAATGATACTATTATTAGAATTACCAAATGTCTCATTCGAATTTACTTAAATTATTTCTCAACAAGCTGATAATGCTGTCTCTAAAATGGACCAGTGATATATATATACACTTTAGATATACATACTTTAGATATATGAATGGATGTTGAGCTTGCACTTAGTCACCTGCTATCATTATGTCCAAGGATCAAGCACAAACTCCTTGTTGTATTTTTTTCATATAAAAATTGTGTTGCCCAATTGCTGAAGACAAAATGGGTGCATAGTAAATGTGGTGAAGAAAGTTGATGGTGCCCAGCTATCAAAAGATATAGCATCTGGGGTCTTAAAGGCTTGAAGATAAACAAGCAGCCATCTAGCTGAGGAGTAACAAAGTACACATTGAAGTAGCACATCAGCCTATGTGACCATGAGGTGTTGATGGGATTGCGTATAAGGCATCAAAGACCCAGAACAAAAACTCATATCAGTGTGAATGAGGGAGATTGCAGAGTAGAGACCAAAGCCCTTTCACAGACATTGGACATCCCTTTAGAGAAGGCTCACAAGGAAGAGATGAGCCAGTCACAGTGCAGTATAGCACCAATGAAACATACAACTTTCCTGTAGTTCTTAAATGCTTCCTCCCCCCACTATCATGATCCCCATTCTACCTTACAAATATGGCTAGACCAGAGGATGTAGACTAGTACAAATGAGAGCTGGAAACACAGGGAATCCAGGACGGATAAACCCCTCAGAACAATAATGAGAGTAGTGATACCAGGAGGGGAAGGGGAAGGGGTGGGGCGAGGAATGTGAACTGATAACAATGATTTACATATAACCCCCTTCCAGGGGGGATGGACAACAGAAAAGTGGGTGAAAGGAGACATTGGTCAGTGTAAGAAATTAAAAAATAATAATTTATAAATTATCAAAGGTTCATGAAGGAGGAGAGAGGAAAAAAGTGACGAGCTGGTTCCAAGGGCTCAAGAAAGAAAATGCTATTAAAACGATGATGGCAACAAATATACAGATGTTTTTGACACAATGGATGTATGTATGGATTGTGATAAGAACTGTATGAGTCCCCAATAAAATGATTTTTTAAATTTTATTGCCTACCTATCTATATCTTATCTTGAACTTGATTTTTTAAAGCCTGAATCGACTTTTAAAAATTTTACTAATCGCTTTGTCAGTAATAATTTCCTAAATCCTATTTATATGTTTTATAAAGTCAAAGATAAGTAGTGTGAACAAGGATCTATAATGCATATTCAAGATTAGGTTTTCATAGTATGCTTCTTTGGGATTCAATTCTTCTTTTCCCCCAAGAGAATTTTCCTCAATTTAAATTTTCATTTGTAATACAAGAAGGAATATCATTTATAGGAGCACTGGTGGTATAGTTGGCTGTGCATTGAGCTGCTAACCACAAGGTCATAGTTCAAATCCATCAAACCATTCCATGGGTAAAAAGATGAGTGTGTATGCTCCTGATTTACAGCCTTTGACACCCCAGGGAGCAGTTCTACTTTGCCCTATAGCGTTGCTGTGAGTCAGGATTGACCCAATGGGAGTGAGATTGGTTTGGCTTCTTGGTATATAATTTAAGAATTATTTAAGGTTGACAACACACAAATAAGACTTAAAGGTACAATGGTTGATATTTTTCTTGGGTGATGAGAACGCTCGCTGGCATGGTAAGATTTGATAACACAAGGATGTCAGCATCAAGGCTCCTATCTTGGTTTTTTCCTCATGGACCAAAATGGCCACGGCAGCTCCAGCCACCATCTCTTTATTTCCAGAAAGGGGAGCAGAAAGGCAAAGAAGGAAACAATCCAACCAGCTAAATAATAACTGCTGTTTACAGAACTTTCTCATAAATCACATCTGGTAGCTTCCATTACAGATCATTGCCCAGCCATATATATGGGAAAGGTTTAGAAATATTTGTTGTTGTTGTTGTTTGGGGTGGGGGCTTGTTGTGATTTTGTCTTAGTTCTTGTGCTGAAGAACACCCCTAACCACACAGAGCTCTCATTACTAAACAAGAAGGGGAAATGACGACTATTGGGAACACAACTGGCACATAATTAACTGCTATCATTTATACAGTATATTCTATTTGCCTGGCACCATTCTAATACTTCACATGAACTTATCTAATCACTACAGCAATTCTAGGTATACGTGTTTTTAATATCTCCACGAGAAGAAACCGAATCAAACAGAATAGTGTCCCAAGGTTGCAAACATACTGAATGTCCGAGTCAGAACTAGAACCCTGTTACTCTCTAGATTGCATGTTCTAGATCGCTGTAGGATGCCTGGCATTCACAGGAGACAGAGCCCAGATTCACTCCTACATCTTTCACTCCTTTCCTTTCATAGGCATCTGGTAACTTTAATGTCACCTTAAATTCAATATGATTAAAGCTAGATTTTATAGTTGTTCTTTAACTGGCTCTCTACAACTGTAGCTTCTATTGCCATTCAGATGCTTGCTGATCACAAGACCTGCAAGAAGCAGGAGACTTCTTTCACTGGAATCATAAAACGCTGACATTGTAACTTGCCCCAGTGTGTGGTAATTTGGTATGGCAGTCCTAACAATTGACTATTGATACTTCATCAAATTCTTACTGAAAATAATTTGCAGCCTACTATTTTTTTAAATTTCCATGGTGAGCTCATCTGATTCCCCAAAATCTTCATGTTACAGAAGAGAATGAAAGAGCTGAAATAATTTTGATTTACTTCACATTTAGTGAGTGCTCTTTACAGCATCTAAACCTTTAACTTGGTCTATGAACCTTGGGCGGGCAGCTTGTCCAAAGAGTTTATTTGGAAACCTTTCATTACATCAAGAAAAACCACCATGTGAAAATTA
>NW_022103904.1:3856926-3859835 GCF_000313985.2 Echinops telfairi
TTGTTGTTGTTGTTTGGGGTGGGGGCTTGTTGTGATTTTGTCTTAGTTCTTGTGCTGAAGAACACCCCTAACCACACAGAGCTCTCATTACTAAACAAGAAGGGGAAATGACGACTATTGGGAACACAACTGGCACATAATTAACTGCTATCATTTATACAGTATATTCTATTTGCCTGGCACCATTCTAATACTTCACATGAACTTATCTAATCACTACAGCAATTCTAGGTATACGTGTTTTTAATATCTCCACGAGAAGAAACCGAATCAAACAGAATAGTGTCCCAAGGTTGCAAACATACTGAATGTCCGAGTCAGAACTAGAACCCTGTTACTCTCTAGATTGCATGTTCTAGATCGCTGTAGGATGCCTGGCATTCACAGGAGACAGAGCCCAGATTCACTCCTACATCTTTCACTCCTTTCCTTTCATAGGCATCTGGTAACTTTAATGTCACCTTAAATTCAATATGATTAAAGCTAGATTTTATAGTTGTTCTTTAACTGGCTCTCTACAACTGTAGCTTCTATTGCCATTCAGATGCTTGCTGATCACAAGACCTGCAAGAAGCAGGAGACTTCTTTCACTGGAATCATAAAACGCTGACATTGTAACTTGCCCCAGTGTGTGGTAATTTGGTATGGCAGTCCTAACAATTGACTATTGATACTTCATCAAATTCTTACTGAAAATAATTTGCAGCCTACTATTTTTTTAAATTTCCATGGTGAGCTCATCTGATTCCCCAAAATCTTCATGTTACAGAAGAGAATGAAAGAGCTGAAATAATTTTGATTTACTTCACATTTAGTGAGTGCTCTTTACAGCATCTAAACCTTAATGCCTGAATTATGCAGATTCTCCACATTGGTTTTGCATCAAAAAACATAGTACCCAAATAATCTTATCACATATAGAAAGTAGCTGGATACCTATGGTAATTTATCATGGGTACTATTATTTGTGAGAATCACGGTTTAAAGGTTTTCAGGGATCACAAACTTCAAATATAACATGCAATTATATTGATAAACTATAGATAAGCTGAATGCCCTTTTTTTCAACCAATTTCTTCTTCAGATTTTCTTCTCCTTTTAACCTGTCTCAGCAAGTGTTTTCACTCAGATGGCTTCTATCCAACATCTGGTTCTGAAAGGAAGCTACAGAAATCCATCAAAACACATTTGCTTGATTCCTGCGGGTTTTGGGTGGGGAATAAATGTAACCTCTGTGTGAACCTAATGAGTATAAAATAAGCAAGTGAAGAGAAATAAAACGTTAGGTTTGGACTGAGAAAAACCTAAACTGTTAGGTTTGACCTGAGCCCTTCATCTTTGGTAGGTCCCTTCATATTTTGGGGTCCAAAGAAATTGGTTAGCTATACAGTACAACTTATCTTGTCATATATGGTATTTATTATTTATTCCTTTAAAGATCATTCATGTCCTGCCTTTGCCAATTTGGATGGGGACCTAACCCCATTCATAGGGCATACAATCTACAGAAAAGTGCTCTTCTCACTTCTTCATCCAATCACGGTAATCCTATGTACAGCAGAATGAAACGTTGACTGGCCCTCTACCATCTTCTTGAGGACTGGTAGGTTTGAGTTCACTGCTGAAGTTATTGGGGATTTCTCATGTTTTCATTGACCCTCTAGTTTACCAAGCTGGATGTCTCTCATTAGTGTTGGGTCTTTCTTGATAACACATAACTAAGTCAGTCATGGTTGTGTCATTCTTGCTCCTAAAATGTGTTCATTTATAACTGATCTAGTTACATTTTATTTCTGAATACAGCAATGTCACTGATGTTATTGTTAGGTGCCCTCAAATAGGGTCCATGTCAAAGGGACCCTATGTACAACAGAACAAAGCACTGTCTAGTCATGTGCCATCCTCACAATTGTTCTTACATTTGAGCCCACTGTTTTCGTCACTGTGCCAATCCATCATGTAAAGGAACGTCCTTTTTTTCAATGCCCTTTCACATGATATCCTTCTCCAGGGACTTACCACTCCGGATAATATGTCCAAAATACATGAAATGAAGTTTCACCGTCCTGGCCTCTCAGGGACATTCTGGCTGTACTTCTTCCAAGACAGATCTATTTGTTCCTTTGGCAGCCCATGATACTTTCAATATTCCTCACTAACACCATATTTCTAAGGTGTTGATTTTTCTTTGGTTTTCCTTATTTGATGGCCAATTTTCAAATGCATATGAGGCCATTGAAAATGCCAGGGTTTAGGTTGTACTTTAGTCTTCAAAGTAACATCCTTGCTTTTCAGCACTTTCAAGAGGTCTTGTGTAGTAGATTCACACAATGCAGTGTATCGTTACTGCTGCTTACATAAGTATTGATTGTGGATCCAAGCAAGAGAAACTCCTTGACAACTTTGATCTTTTATCCATTAATCATGATGTTACCTATTGGTCTAATTGTAAGGATCTTGGTCTTCTCTACATTTAGTTGTAGTCCATACTGAAGACTGCAATCTTTGATCTTCATCAGCAAATGTTTCAAGACCTCCTCACTTTCAACTAGCAAGGTTGTGTCATCTGCATATCTCGGGTTGTTAATTAGCCTTCCTCCAATCCTGATACTGCGTTCTTCATATAATCCAGTGTCTCTGATTTGCTCCACAAACAGAATGAATAAGTATGATGTGAGGATACAACTGTGATGCATGCCTTTGTTGATTATCATGCAGTATTCCCTTGTGCTGGTCCCACAACTGCCTCTGGTTCCATGTATCGGTTGCTGGAGGACAATGGAGTGGTCTGAACTCCCCATTCTTATTAAGGCTACCATAGTTTATTATGATTCACACAAACACCCTTACATAGTCAAAGAAACATATCTTTCTGATATTCTCTGCTTTTAGGCATGGTGCCTGTGAAC
>NW_022103904.1:3861793-3862708 GCF_000313985.2 Echinops telfairi
ACAGCCCCCTTCTTACACCCCACCTCCCCTCTCCTATGTCCCCCCCAGAACCATTGGTTCCATTGTTTTCTCCTCCAGATTGTCTATCCTACCTATCTTATACACTTTTCATCTTATCATAATGGAACAAGTTTTTTTTTTCTTTTTTCATTTATTCTGATTATTCCACCACCTAATCTCTGGATCCTACCCCTTCCCAAGCCCCATGGACCAGCTATTTTTTTGTTGTCATTATGTCTCTATATATAGTCACAAGCTTTCCCTCCACTGTGGCATTTCTAAAATTGTGTCCTTTAGTAAATCTACATCATATTCATTTTGGGGCACTTGGTAAAACACAGATCCAGTTGTCCCACTTCAAATCTACTAGATCAGCAACTCTGAAGTATGTAACTCAGAATGTTATAAGTATCTCTGATAGTGCTAACTTTGCTAGTTGACTTTTGATAGCTAATTGTTTACTCTTTGTGCGGGGGCGCATTTTCAAATCTTATCACCCACACACCCAGTTCCATGAAAGCACTATTCATATTAGTTGCAGAATACACCAAGAATCACAATCTAGCTCTCACTCTTCTGAGAAATTAAAAATATTTCTTGGAAGTCATCATGACCCTTTTGTACTCAATCCAAAAGATTTTTTGGTCTTCTCAACTCTCTTCACTAACTTGATTGCTTTAATAACTCATACTGATGTTTTCCGGCACTTGGCTTCTGTTTCTTTTTCAGTTCTTCTAACTTCTTTGTTTCATCCCTTGATCGCCTGTTCTGATTTATCTACCAATATTTTACCTATTGATATATCCAGGACTCTAAGCCTAACTATTTCCTTATCTTCCTACACACTTCTAAGGTAATCTCTTGGAACTCTATGTCATTACCTATCACTTACATACTAAAGTTTGCCAAGATGTT
>NW_022103904.1:3863861-3870791 GCF_000313985.2 Echinops telfairi
GACATGAACTCCTTACGTTTCATTAAAACTTATAAAACTACCATAACAAGAGAGTGGATTGTTAGTAACCAAGCAATCAAAATGTTGTTGTTAGCTGTTATCAAAATAGATCCGACTCATAGCAACCCTGTACACCAGAAGGAAACACGGCCTGGTCTTGTGCAATTCCCAGAATTGTTATGTCTGAACTCATTGTTGCCGTTACTATGTCACTGCATCTCATATTTGTTGACTTTCTACTTTACTAAGCATAATGTCTGTTTCCAGGGACAGGTCTCTCACGATATGGGAGAAGAAGCCTCCCCATCATAGCTTGAAAATGTTCCTGGTTGTACTTCCTCCAAGACAGATGCTTACTCTTCTGGCAGTGCCTGGGGCTTTTAATATTATTTTCCAACACCATACTCCAAATGCATCAATTTGTCTCTGGTCTTCTTTATTCACTATCCAACTTTCACATGAATATGAGGCGATTGAAAATACCTTGGAACGGATCAGGTGCACTGAGTCCTCAAAGTGGCATGTGGCATCGTTGCTTTGTAACACTTCAAATGTATCCTTGCAGCAAGTCTGGTTTTAATTGATTTCTTAATTCTTTCTTGATTGATTTCTTAATTGTTTCTTCGGTGAACATTTGGCTATGGATCCAATTAAAATGAAAGCTTTGAAACCTCCAACTTTTCCTCACTTATCATGATGGACATTGGTCCAGTAATGAGAATGTGGTTTTCTTTACAATGAGTTGCAGTCCATACAGAAGGTTCCAGTCTGTGATCGGCATCAATAAGTGCTTCAAGTCTTTTTGGCTTTCAGCAAGCAAAGTTGTGTCTTTTGGAGTGAGTGTCAAATGCATAAAATCTATTCTTAGGATGGCCTTTAAATACAGTCATAGAATACTCAAAGTTGTATTTTGCCTCTCTGTACATGTTTTAACTTCCTTCATCTTCACCTCGAATTTTTCTAGGAGCAATTGCTGAGAGAAATTGGCTCCTGGTTAGTTCTGGCTGATGGCACTGAGTTTCTCTGTCCTCTATTCCCACCAATATAGTCCATTTGATTCTTGTGTATTCCATCCGGTGAAGTCCGTGTTTCTCATTGCTGTTTACGTTGCTGGACAAGGTAATTGTGACAAAGAAATCGTCGATCTTGCAAAATTCTATCCTTCTTCAGCTTTATTTCTATCACAAAGGCCATATTTCCAACTATGGATCCTTCCTCTGTGTTTCCAACTTTGAATTTCAGTAACTTACAATGGATTCTTGTTAACCAAAAGGGAAAAAGGTTTTTCAGAAACTCACAGTCTTTCTGAGCTATAGAGCCCAGTTCTACTATGCACACATCCTATCTACTAATCAGCAAACAGCAATGGTGATCTTTATGGAAACATACTTCTAGACTTTTCTTCTGAGGCCACACCCATCCACAGCCCCTCTGGATCCTTGACCTTGGGAACCCTGTGGGCAGGACTGCTCTGTCCTTAGGATGGTTATGTGTCAACATGAACTCAACAGCAATAGTTTCCTTCACTTTGTTGTGTTACGTTGATTGCCTGTTGAAGTGATCATTTCTTCTCTGTGCTGTGTTAAATAATATGTGAACATGAAAAAAAATCAATGTATCTTGATTATATGTTTGATCAATTTCAAACTGAAGGAGCTGGTAGAATTTTTCAATATCTTTATCATTGGCTTTATTGGTTGTTGTATAAATTTGAATAATAGTTGTATTAACAGGTCTTCCTTGTAAGCATATAGATATTATGTTATCACATGCAGCATTTTACATCCAGATAGGTTCTTAAATGTTCTTTTTTGATGATGCTTGTGACACCATTCCTTCTAAATTTCATATTCTTGGCATAGTAAATCACATGATTGTTAAATTCAAAATGACCAATTTCAGCCCAGCATATCAATGTGCTCCATGTTAGTTTTAACAATTTCCAAATTTCCTAAATGCTTACTTCATGCACTACACATCTTGATGATTAGTTGGTGTTTGTAGCTATTTCTTCTCCTTGTGAGTCATGTCCCATCAGCCAACGAGGACACTGAAAGCTTTGCTCCATCCACAGCATTAAGTTTGATGATACTTCCTCAGTTTTATTTTGACTATCTTCCAACCTGAGAGGCAAATCTTCTGGCACTTTCTCAAATAATATTCCACTGCTATCAATCAGGTTTTCAGAGGCTGTTCTCTCAGAAGTGAACATCTTATTCTATCTTACTAGTAGAATGTTTTCGGGCTGTACGCTCCCCTGAAGTCTGCGTAACCGCCCTGGTATTTACAATACTGATGACATCATTTCTAGGTTCACAGCAACCTGCAAGCCACCAGAGCACAATATATTGACAGACGAGTGGTGGATAGGTCACAGATAGGTCACAGATTAGTAATATTCCCACACACATGAGGGTAATTAAAAAGTACTATTATGGAATCATAATCACTTTTGATAAACGAATCTTTCAAAATGTATAGCTACTGTTTTTCAACCTACCCCTCATCTAGGTCCATACACTTCTGAAGCTCTTGCTTTCATTCTCCAACCCATCCCCAAAGCATTCTGCACTCTGATTTATACCACATCACAATGGCAGTTTTGCAAATTTTGAAGGACTCAAATTGTAGTCCTTTTAAATGTTCTTTAACTTTGGGAAACAAAAAGAAGTCTGAAAAGACAAGATCATGCCTGTAGGGTGAATAGGGTAAGGTTTGCCAGCAACATTTTCTTGGGATGGACCTTGATACCCTTGAAGAATGAGTAGCTGAATTTTCACAATGGAAAATTCCTCAGCACAAGTTCCTGGCTTTTCTCAACAACACAGTTTTCAATTTCCTTAAAACTTCTCCCTAAAGAACCTATGTGATCTTCCTGTATACTTTGTATGTTCAATTGCCTCAGAGGCATGAGAAAACTGGACAATGCACAAGGAAGACTGAAGAATTGATACCTTTCAATTATGCATTAGACTGTTGACCTCAAGGTCAGCAATTCTAAAACACCAGCCACTCCACAGAAGGAAGATGGGGTTTACTTACGTAAAGAGCTACAAACTGGGAAACTCACAATGAGTTTCTTTCAAAAGATAAAACCCAGCCAAATTCACTGTCCTTAAGTGATACTGACCCATAGTCACCTGTGGTAGTTACATAATCTGGTGTCAGCTTGAAACTATTAAGAGTGAAGGGGTAGAGTTTAGTCTGTCAATCAGGTCGCAGCTTGATGACATCATTTGGAAGCACTTCAAAGATAAAGAGCTCACTGGAGGCCAGAAACAAGCTCTTCTGGTGAGACATTCCTGTTGACAAGCCACAGGGAGCTATGCTAATAGAGCCAGAGCCTGGAGCTAGAGGAGCCATGTGGAGACCACGCCAGTGCTGAGATGCTTACAATGCCACTGGATTCACAACACATTCCACCCTTTGATCTTTCTGCATTCAGCATCATTGCATGTGTTGCGTAAGTCTGAAGAGGAATTTATAGACTGTATTGGACATATGGGTTAATATTGGACTTATGAACTTGATCTGGACTGAGCTTGGATGTTTTCTTAATATACAAGTACTCTTTATATCAAGCTCTTTCTTATACACATCTGAGTGTCTATGAATTTGTTTCCCTAGCCAACCCAGACAAAGACACCACCCTATAGGACAGGGTACAACAGCCCCCATGAGTTTCCAAGACTATAACTCTTTACAGGAGTAGAAACCCTCATCTTTCTCCCAATCTCTTGAGAGAGGCATGTTTAAATTCAACACTGTAATTATAGATTTGTCTTTTCTCTATTGTTATTGCAATTTTATTTCTAAATCTGTTATTAGATATATATACATTCTATATTGTTTCATTCCACAGAGATTTACCTTTCTAATGTTATGAAATATCTTTTTCTCTTAGTAATCTTTCTTGCTTTAAAGTGTACTTTAATATTAGTAGAGCTATATACCTATAATAAGTTTTTACATCCTTTTACAATCACGATATTTATGTTCTCATATTTAAATTAAAGACATAAGAAATAAGGAAGACCAGAGTGGACTTTGCCTTACATCCTGTGGACATGATATCAGGAGAGACCAATCCCTGGAGAAGGTCATCATGTTCGGTAAGGGGGAGGGGCAGTGATAAAGAATAAGGTCCTTAATGACACACAGCAGCTGCACCAATGAGGTCAGGAATAGGAACAATTGTGAGGATGGCACAGGACCATGCAGTATTTCGTTCAGTCGTGCATAGGGTCACTATGTGTTGGAGCCAGCTCAATGTCACCTAACAACAACAACAACAACAACAACATATTTAAATTTTAAGTAGCATATAACTTTATGTTGTTTTTTAATTCAGTTTGACAAGTGTTATCTTTAAATTTTAATATTTCATTCATTCATAATGCAACTATAGAGTTGATTTTATATATATCACCTTACTATTTGTTTTCCATTTGCATCCTTTGTCTTTAGTTTCATCAATCAATTTGTTTTTTCATTATAATCTCTATTTGTGGAGAAAAATATCTTTATATACTATGCTCCAAGGAATTACAATATGCTCCTTTGATTAGCATTTTATATAATAGTTCTTGCTCCATATTAGACAATGTGGGAATGTTATGACTTTTTGTGATAGGTTTTATGTCAACTTTGCTTGGCCAGGATTCTCCCATGATATGACCTGGCATAGTGTGTCCAGCTGCATAATGGGATTTTTGTTGAAGCAGCCAAACAGTTTTGGGAAGAATAAGTGTGTTTTGTCTCTAAAGAAACAAAACCAAGACATTTATGGATAGGTTTATACAGCATGAGGAATATAAGAGTTAATTATTCCACACAGCAGTACAGAGGGCTCAGTTCAACTTACTTCCATGTATTAGTTAATATACTGGAAGTCCTTCAACTCAAGAGCACCTGCCGGGCCCAAGGTTAAGGAAGCAGACAGCTAAATCTTCCCTCAGGCAATGCAGGCAGAGTCTCCCCACAGGCAGCAAACAACAGGGCAGGGCATCAACAGTCAGCAGCAGCTCAGGAGCTTGGTGAAACAGGCCCAGATGAGATACCGAACTCACGCAATGCAAGATGACCACCAACCTCAAGCTCAAGCAATGTACACACCAGCAGTCTGGCTAAACAGGTCTTGAAGGAACCTCAAGCTCTAGCAACAGGATCCATGGGTTGGCTTGTCCTACAGGTAGTGCAGGTCACAAGTTGAGGCAGAGAACTATCTAAAGCAGCCTCACACTGGACTGATCACCAGAGAGCAAGACAGAGAGAGAGGGGTGGGCCTTGCCAAGCCATTAATCTCTTTTCCCTCCAATCAATCTGTGACCTGATTAATCCCACATGTTCCTATTGGCCAGGTTGACACAATAAACCTATCACTATAAGGTAGAGTACCACTTCTGCTATCTGGTCATAGTCTTGATACCATTGAGGGAGGTTTCATTTGGGATGGAGCCTTCTCTTTGTATAGATCAACATGGTGCAGGAACTAGTTCACTTCTTCTCACAGCATCTGGTTGTCAACCTCCATCAGTGGATGCTAACCTTGGATTCATTCGGCTGATCGCAGATTCATTCAGCTTGGCATCCACCAGTCTGTGGTCTTTCTGATTCATCTTCCTGATTCCTGTTGATCAGTGTCTGCAGCTACATGGGTCAGGAGAAACCCCTAACTTACAGTGGACCCACTGACCGAACTAGACTGGACTTACTCATTTCTACAATGGCGTGAACTATTTCTTGAATGAAATCTTTGTGTGTGTGTGTGTGTGTGTGTGTGTGTGTAAATGGCACTGATTTTGCTGCTCTAGAGAACCCCTCTCAACACATATTTAAACTTTTAACTCCTCTGTCTTTTTATGCTATTGCTGTCATATGTTTTGATTTTGCCTGTTTCAAATATCTCAAAATAGTATTAATCTGTTTTCTTCATTATACTCAGTATTATTTTAGATTGATTCATCAATACAACTCATCTTTTTGCCCTTTCTCTACTTCTGTGCTGTTTTTTTTTGGGGGGAGGGGGGTATCATTTTCCTTATGAGAAGAACTCCTGGTCATCTTTGCAGAAGTCTTGAAATATTACCTCTTAAAATTGTTCTTGCCCTTATTCTCTCTACTCTCCTTATACAACTTCAATTTTATGATAGATCCTCACTGAAATATATTTAAATGTAGTTCCAGAAGCAGAAAATACAACCCAAAGGAAGAATTGAGAAAAAAGATATAGTGAACAATAAATTAACTGAAATATATAGAATATTGTATGAATAAAACATGCCATTAGTAGGGTAGGAAGAAAGCCACAAACTGGGAAATATTTTTGATGATGACATATCAGACAAGGGATGAACCTTCTAAAATGTATAGAAAACACCAATAAATCAATAAGAAAAAGATGCCTGCCCCCCAAGAAGAAGTTATTTCAAAGGATGGCACTGAATCCGCAGCTTTGGGAGAAGGATATATCTGATCAGCGCACACAGGAGCAGATGACAAGGGAGAAGGAGAGACTGGAGCACATCCTGGCCCACCAGGCCTTGAGGACGATGACCCCAATTAGAGCAGCCCGTCCACAGAGAGGACCACATGGCCAGCCCCACTATGATACATGATGCCCCTCACTGACCCATGGCCCTGCGGAGGACAACACCAGAGACACGGTGTGGGAATTGCACCCTATCTGATCCCATCACACTGAGGCAAAGCACTGGGGGAGTGCAGCGGAACAGCAAGGGAACGGAGCAGCAAGGTCCCCAGGAAATGATGAAGGTGGACTTTGGGGCCAGGGCATGGTGCCCCAACAGACTGGACTGGAAAACACTCCTAAAGGCCAGCGATCCTTGAACTAACTACAAGTTTTATTTTGTGTTGTGTTTTAATTTGTTCTTTGTCAATGGTTTGTTGTTGTTGCTGTTTTGTTGTACA
>NW_022103904.1:3872278-3882421 GCF_000313985.2 Echinops telfairi
ATGATGAGGGCAGTGAATGTACAAATGTGCTTTACACAATTGATGTATGTATGGATTGTGATAAGAGTTGTATGAGCCCCTAATAAAATGATTTTTAGAAAAAAGAAAAAGACAAATAATCCAATTAAAAAACAGAGGCTATGAAGAGATTTCTCACTGAAGGAGACTTTCTGTTGGCCAACAAACATATGAAGAAACACTCGTAAGCACTAGCCATTATTTTAAAAAGCCATTAAATCTTTAATTTAGGTTTGAGTCAGCAGCCTTGCAGTAGCAGTCTAACAGTTACCCAACAGCGCCACCACGTCTCTGTTAGCCATTCCAGAAATCTCCAAACTCAATCATCAATTCAATTTTGACTCATAGAGACGTTGTTAAAGAGATGCCAATAAAAAACAAAAGAGCTGTCTTCTCACTTCAGCATGAATGGTGAAGTTTTAAAAAGGAAAAGAACAGAAAGCAACAAATGCTGATGAAAATGTGCAGAGACTGGAACCTCACACATTGCTAGTGGGACTGTCCAATGATGTAACCACTGTGGGATATGGCAGGGTGTTGCCATTAAAATTTGGAAATAGAAATAGGATATGATCCAGGCAAACTTGGGGTATAGGCTTGGACGAACAGTTCCCAATAGCAGATAATTCAGTTTCAGAGAACAGAAATGCCAGAAATTGGAGGAATAAACATGAGAAAAGAGTGGACCTTCTGGAGACACTGTGGTTACGAGATTGAAGTACTTTATGGAACAACTGCTTGTGATAAAAGCAGTTCCCAAAACTGACTCTCCTAGTACTCATGGCTAATTATTTAGGAAACATTGGAAGACATCAATGACCACCAATAATGAGCAATAAAATCTAAGCGTAAGGGAACATTTTATCAATGATTCTCTTAATTTTAATTCATAGCACTAGGTGGCACACATCCAAAATTCTATTTGGGCCTTGCAACCTGGCATGGGCAGTATCAAGTACTCAGATGTCTTTTGCTTGATACAGGTTGTTGTTGGGTGCTATCAAGTCTGCTCCAATCCATAGCAACCCTATGTACAAAAAAACCCACAAAAAAACGAAACACTGCATGGTCCTGCACCAGCCTCACAGGTATTCCTATACCTGCGCCCATTTACAGCCACTGTGACAATCCATCTCGTCACGGTCCTTGCTCTTTTTTGCCACCCCTCTTCTTTACCAAACATGATTTCTATTTCCAGGGACTGGTCTCTCTTGACAATATGTCTAAAGTATGTAAGACAAAGTCTTGTCATCCTAGCTTCTAAGGAGCAATCTGGCCTTACTTCTTCCAATACAGATTGGTTTGTCCTTTTAGCAGTCCATGGTACTTTCAGGATTCTTCTCCAGCACCACCATTTAAATGCGTTTATTTTTCTACGCTCTTCCTTATTCAATGTCCAACTTCACATGCATATAATGCGAAAGAGAATACTATGGCTTGGGTCAGGTGCGCCTTAGTTCTCAACATAACATCCCTGCTCTTCAATACTCCAGAGGTTTTGTGCCAAAGATTTCCTTAATGTAAATTAGGTAAATGACTGCTGTTTCCATGAGCATTGGTTATGGATCCAAGTAAGACAAAATCTTTGACAACTTCAACCCTTTCTCCATTTATTATGATGTTGCTATTAGTCCAGTTGTGAGAATTTTAGCCTTTTCTACACTGAGTTGTAATCCGTACTGAAGGCTAAAATCCCATATCTTCATCAGCAAGTGCATCCATTCCTTCTTACTTTCAGCCAGCATGGTTGGCCATCTGTGTACCATAGATGGTTAATAAGCCTTCCTCCGATCCTGATGCAACACTCTTATAATCCAGCTTCTTTCATAAATTGCTCAACATACAGATTGAACAAGTGTGGTGAGAAGATACAACCCTGATGCACACCTTTCCGGATTATAAGACATGCAGTATTCCCTTGTTCAAGTCACAAAATTTCCTCTTGATCCATGTGCAAGTTCTGAATGAGCACAATGAAGTGTTTCAAAATTCCCATCCTTCTCAAGGTTATCCACAATTTATTATGGCCCACACAGTCCAATGCCTTTGCATAGTCAATGAAACACAAGTAAACATCATCTATATGATATTATCTGCTTTGAGTCAAGATCCATCTGACATCAGCAGTGATATCTTTTGTTCCACATCCTCTTCTGAATCCAGCCTGATCTTCTGGCAGATCCCTGTCAACGTGTTGCTGCAACAACTTTTTCCAATACAGAGTAGTTGGTCTCTATATTTTTTCATTGAATTACTGTTTAGAGTTTAATAGTTTTACATTGTTCTACCCCCAGCTGTTCTCCGGGGAAAATAAGTTCTTTGGAGGCAGGCACCTCATACACACTCTAAGTCAAGAAGAACTCCCTCTGCCCGGTCCTTTTACCCCACCCTTCAAGCCCTTACCGGGTATCCTTCCCTCCACAGTTTTCTCCCTACCAAGCACTACCCTCCCCGACACACTTTCTCTTCCTCCCTGTGTTAGTCCAGAAACAAATTCATAGACACTTATATGTGTATAAGAAAGAGCTCTATATACAAGAGCAGTTGAATATTAAGAAAATATCCCAGTCCAGATCAAGTCCGTAAGTCCTATATTAGCCCATATGTCAATACCAATCTATAAAGTCCTCTTCTGACTCACGAAACACATTCAATGACGCCAAATGCAGGAAGATCACAGGTCAGTGGGTGGGAGGTCTTATGGATCCAGTGGTAATGTAAGCATCTCAGCGCTGGCAGGGGTCTCTATGTGGCTTCTTTAGCTCGTAGGGCTCTGCTGCATCAGGGTAGCTTCATGCGGCTTCTCGTCAGAAATGTCTTGCAGGGAGTGAGTGTGTGTCCCATGTCCAACAAGCTATTTATCTCCTTAGAGCCTCCAAATGAGGTCATCAAGCTGCGACCTGATTAATGGGCTAAACTCCACCCCTTCACTCTTAATCCTCTCAAATTAACAACAGATTATATAACTTTCCACTTCATATTTTCTCTCCTTTGTTTACCTTTCTTTTTTCTTTCCTCTACTTTTCTTTTCCCTTTTTCCCCTCTTGCTTTTTCTATTCTATTATCTTTTCTTCTTCCCTCCCTAATCTTGGTCAAGGAACTCTGATGGCAGGAGCAGTTAAACACTGGGCTGCTAAATGCAAGATTAGTGATTCAACCCTATTGATCAATGGCAGAAAAAATGAACCTGTTGGCTCCTGAGAAATTTTACAGCCCCAGAAAGTCTAGGGATCAGTTCCACTCTGCCCTGTGTTCAGGTTGCTTCGAGTTGTAGTCATTTTTATGCTACTTTTCTCTTCTTTTGTTTTAATTATCCTTGCCTTTCTTTTTATTAAATTCTTTTTTCTTGTTGCATCTACTTTGTTTCTCCTGCTGGTATTTTTCCTTTATTATTTCCTTTCTCTTTTTCTATTTTTCCTCTTCTTTGTCTTCTTTATTACACTCTTGGGAGATAGCAACAGTGCCCTCATATGCCAGCCACTTCCATATATCCTACAATTCCACCCACTAGGCAAGCACCCCTACTCCAGCAGTTCTCAACCTGTGGGTCATGACCTCTTTGGGGGGGTCGAATGACCCTTTCACAGGGGTCTCCCAATTCATAACAGTAGCAACATTACAGTTATGAAGTAGCAACAAAAATCATGTTATGGTTGGGGTGGGGGGGATCACCACAACATGAGGAACTGTATTAAAGGGTCATGGCATTAGGAAGGTTGATAACCACTGCCCTACTCACTCCTATACCACCTAATCAAGGTAAACAGTGGTCACCATCAGACTAACCTACCCTGCACTGAGCTATACAAGCAATGGATGTGGGAAAGTGAGGACCTGTAAAAAAAGTGCATGTGGAAAAATTCTCTACCCTAAAAATAAGAGTCTGGAAGGCCAAGACTGTGATGGAGGAAGGCTGTGTTATTCCAATGGGCTAGAGAAACAAATTCATAAACATACTCAAATGTTTGTAAGAAAGAGGTTTATATACAAGAGCAATTGAATATTGAGAACATTGAGAAAACATCCCAGGCCAGTCCAGATCAATTCCATAAGTCTGATACCAACATATAAAGTCCACTTCTAACTCACCAAACACATGCAATGATGCTGACTGCAGGAATATCAAAGGCCAGCGGGTTGGAAGTCTTGTGGATCCAGTGGTATTGTAAGCATCTCAGCACTGGCAGGGGTCTCCATGTAGCTTCTCCAGGTCAGGACACTAGCATAGTTCCATGTGTATTGTCAGTAGAGCATCTCCCAGGGAGTGAGCAGAGAGAGATTCCCCCAGCCTCCAAAGAGGAAATACAGCAATTCCTAGAATCCTCAGGGGAAGGCCATGCCCACAGCGGTTGTTGGTGGTGGTGGTGGAGGTGGGGATTGTGGGGATGGATTTTAGTCAGGAGAATGTGATTGGGATTCATCACCTCACAAACATGAAGGCCTTTTTGTTTTAAATCATTTTATTAGGGACTCATACAGCTCATCACAATCCATACATACATCAATTGTGTAAAGCACATTTGTACATTCATTCACTCATCATTCTCAAAACATTTGCTCTCCACTTAAGCCCCTGGCATCATGTCCTCTTTTTCCCCCCTCCCTCCTCCCTCCCCACTCCCTCATGAACCCTTGATAATTTATAAATTATTATTTTGTCATATCTTGCCCTATCTGATGTCTCCCTTCTCCCACTTTTCTGTTGTCAGTCCCCCAGGGAGGAGGTCACATGTAGATCCTTATAATCAGTTCCCCCTTTCCACCCCACTCTCCCTCTATGCTCTCCGTATCGCCACTCACACCACTGGTCCTGAAGGGAATCATCCATCCTGGATTCCCCGTGTTTCCAGTTCCTATCTGTACCAGTGTACACCCTCTGGTCTAGCCAGACTTTGAAGGTAGAATTGGGATCATGATCATGGGGGACGGAGGAAGCATTTAGGAGCTAGGGGAAAGTTGTATTTTTCATCATTGCTACATCGCACCCTGACTGGCTCGTCTCCTCCCCGAAACCCCTCACCTCCATGATAGATCGCTGAAGACAAAGGGGTGCATAAGCAAATGTGGCGAAGAAAGCTGATGGTGCCCGGCTACCAAAAGTATAGCATCTGGGGTCTTAAAGGCTTATAGGAAACAAGAGGCCATCTAGCTCAGAAGCAGCAAAGCCCACATGGAAGAAGCACACCAGCCTGTGCTATTACGAGGTATCAAACGGATCAGGCATAATCAGAACAAAAAATCTTACCATAGCGAATGAGGGAGGGGAGTGTGGAGTGGGGATCCAAAGCCCATTTGTAGGCCACATGAAGGCCTTTGTTGCAGTTATATAACCTGTTGTCAATTTGAGAGGATTACAAGTGAAGGGGTGGAGTCTAGCCTGTCAATCACTGTATAGCTTACAAGGCCTCTCTGTGGGAGTTTATTATGGAAGCTAATAGGCTACCTCAAGTCAAGATCAGCAAACAGTAAATTATAGTGATTGGTCCACAGCCATACTTCTTCTCATGTAGCAGCCAAGTCATTCTCTGGTCCTCAGCCTCTTAGCCACAGAGTTCCTTAGTTTCTGCCGCCATCGGCCAGGAACCTCGCCCACTGCTGTGCCGCTGTGTCTCATGCTCTCTGCACTGCTCCTCTGTGCTGTCTCCCGATCTCCCTGCTTCGTCCCCTGGTTTGGGCCTGGTTCCTTGGCTCTGTCCCATGGTCTCTGTGCGTCAGCCTCTCGTGCCTCTGGTCTTGGCCTTCGCCACTTCTGAGAGAGCTCTCAGATGTTTTCCACTTCTGGTGGTCTTGGGATTTTGCTCTGTGTGCCTGAGATGGCTCTTGTACACAGAAAAATGGTTTTAATGGAAGTTTGACTTTTATCTTTCAGCAGACCATACCACCAAGGAAACAAAGGATATGATTTCGTTGCCATCATCTACTAAGGTTGAGACTTAATACCATCTTAATCTTGTCCATTAACATAGCAGAGAATATCCTTCAAATGGGACTATACTCACAGGCATAGAGTCCAGAATCTATAATACATCTGTAGTAGTTAGATGATTTTATGTCAACTAGACACTCCTGGCTAGGGAATGGGGTCACACTTGTCAATCAGATAATACCTGATCCTGTGTCCTTGGGGGTGTGGCCTTCTCATAAAGAGGACCCTGAGAGCCTCCTTCTCTCTCTCCCATTCCACCTTCCTGCTTACTGGGATTCTGGTGGCCACCTTGAGTTGCTAGTGCCCTACCGCATTTCCACCAGTCTTGGACCCACATGACTTTGTACCCACTGACCTGTGATCGTCTTGTATTCTGAGTCATTGTTTGTGGCTCCATGAGTTTGAAGAGAGACTTACGTGCTAGTATTGGACTTATGAACTTGAGCCGGACTGGGCTGGGACACTTCTTGATATATAATTACTTCTTGATATAAAGGTCTTTCTTATACATAGAGGAGTGTCACTAGTTTTGTTTCTCTAATCAACCTGGCCTAACACAACATTACATAAGGAATTATGGTTAGAAGGGCCATAGTAATTGACTACATCTCACACTCACATTCTCTATCACCCTCACTAGGATACAGGTAATGGGTGCTTGAGAACACACCAGCATACAATCTCAAATTAAAGATAAATACAATACCACAGTGTCTCAGAGACAGCAGGAAATTTTAGTTCACACAGAAATATAAGCAGTGTGGCTCCAATAAGTGTAAAAAAAACAGATTCATAAAACCTTTCTAAAGAAGAAATAGAATTAGAATTACCTGATAAGTAATTAAATATATATATATTTATTAAAATACTTCCAATAGCTTGAGGAAAAGATCAAGAAAGCTATAAATTAAATCAGAGAAAATACAGAAAAAGTTTAGAAGAATTCAGGAAAACACCACCAGAACAAGCTGACAAGAGTAATGAAAAATTAGAAACCATAAAAAAATAAGAAATAGAAATTAAAAGACTTAGTATTAAGATTTCAGAACTAGATAATGCATTGAAAGGGCCAAAGAGTAGAATTGAGTTATTGGAAAATCAAGTTGGATAATTGAGAGGACAAAGGCAAATCTAGGAACAATTGAAAAAGAACAAGAAGAAGAAAGTCTAGGAATCTAACACACTCTGCCAAGTTGACTTCAGAGACACAGAAAATCCCCCCAAACAATAACAGAACATACTTTTTTTTCCTAGTGGGCATGAAACATCTCCAGAATGGACTGTATGTTAGGCCCAAAAGCAAGCCTCAATACATTTTTAAACATTGAAATTGTACAAAGCATCTTCTCAGATTACAGCGCTGTAAAACTAAAAGTCAACACTAGGAACACCAAGAGGGAAAAAATAAAATGTATAGAAGTTTAGCCCCCACCCCAGCCCGAGAAAAATAAAAATTTTAAATTCTTCGACTCACACAAGAATGAAAGCACAACCTACTAAACCTCTGGGACACGGCAAAAGTACATTCAGAGAGCAAATTATAGCACTGCACATGCACACACATAAAAAAAGAAGAAACAACCAACATAGCACTTTACCCAACATCTCCCACTGTTAGAAAAAGAGCAGGAAAGCAATGATAAAGATTTAAATAAACAACATAACAATCACTGCCGACAAGGCTGCTCTGACTCCCATGGACTCACTAAGGTTCGCAAGGCTCTGTAGTCTTTACTGAATCTGACAGCTGGATCTGTTTCCCAAGAGGTGGTCGGCGGGCTTAAGCCAGCAAGCATACAGTCTGCAGTCCATTACTTAACCTCGGACGGTTCTCTCAAGTTTGGAGCAGACAGAAATGGAACAGAAAACAGAAAAACAATAGAAATAATCAATAAGACTAGAAGTTGGTTTTTTAAAGGATTAATAAAATGGGCAAATCACTGGCAAATCCAGCAAAGGAAGAGGTGCAAATGACATGACTAGGTAATTAAATGAGTGACGTCACAACAAAACCAACTAAAATCAAAGGGAGAATACCAATACTATGAAGAATTGTACTCCATTGAATGGAATGGATCACTGATCTGCTCTGTAGACCTTCACTTACTTAATTGTTCATAAAAAAGTTTTTTTTTACAGAATTAAAATTTCCACGTTCTAAAACTTTATTTCTTGTTTCTCCTGGAAAATTGAAGCTATAACATAAGGGGATCTTTATTTGCAGGTATTCGTTTGATCTACCAGATGAATGTTTCGAAGGAACATTCATTCATTACTTCAGCTTCTTTTTATCTTTCTTATCTGATCACTTTAATAATTTATAAACCATCCCAGTTCCTGAAGGTATTCGGCTTTGTGATCCTTGCATAAGTGCTATCCGAACCTTAATTCCTTAAACTCTGCTTCTTTGTCTAAAGAGAGAGAGAAATACAATTTCGTACAGCAATGAAGGAGCATTGCTAACCACAGGTTGGTAGCCAGCACCACCACCCCCGCCGCCCCTTTGTGGGTGGCAGAGGTCATCCACGATGCTAATAAGTATGACAGTCCTGAAAACCCTGTGCGGCAGCCACGCTTTGCACTGCAGAGTTGAGATGAGTTGGGATTGACTCGGCAGCAAATGGAATTTTGTATAATACAAAGTTTTTTAAAACGTAAGTGTAGAGTTAAAATAGAGTGAAGACCACAAGGCTCAAAGGCTGATTCCTAAATTATGTAATGAATTTTGAATGTAGGAAAATAGTGGTGGCCTGTTTCAAGGAGGCTTACAGCCTTGGAAACCTTTGGGCCAGTTCTGTTCATATGGTTGCTATGAGTCAAAGTCAACGCGATGGCAGTGGATTATAGTTAGCCTGAGAGCAAAGCAAATACGAAAAGGTGAAAGTACAATAAAGTCTAGCACATTATTGTTCTTTTAAGTACTTTATCTGAATTAATGCATTAAATTCTCAACATTGCTCCACGGAGTATCTATTTCCCTTCCCACTATCAGATCAGAAAAGTGAGGTCCAGAGTTGAATAGCGTGATTAGTCAGAGGTAGTAAATGGCAGATTGAGCTGACACCCAAGCAAGACTGAGACAAAGGGCAAGCTTTTAGCTTCTCACCTAGAGACCTGGCTGTAAAGAGATTGTTTGGCAATCAGTTCAGAGTTGCACTTTAACTTGATTTGCAAATCTTTCTGAGGCTTGAAATTGATCCTGAGTTCCTCTGTGTAAAGAGGGAATAAATCCTGAAGGCGGGAGGGAGGTGAGTGTAAATGAGCCGCTGTCTTTTTCAGTTGAGGAGGAGAAAGGAGAGTTTCTCCATCACACAGTGGGTGGCCTGGTTCATTTGGAGGACAGCTCTGCCTTTCTTCTCTCTCTAGGATTCTCCTTCCAATGGGAACACCAGGACTCCTGCAGTGCACAGTCCACCCTGAAAGAGACAGGCAGCCTGTGGGATGAGAGGTCATTTTTGATCACTTTTGCCACATGGTGTCACTGTTGAAACACAGGTGATGTCGCCTGACTGTTAGAGTTCCTGGTGCACAGTTGGGTTGCAGAATCACTGGTTGAGTTGATCATTGAGGCTGCAGAGAAGCTCTTTGGTGACTGGGGCAGTTTACATAATCTCCTGTCAACTTGAGGAAGGAGTGGAGCCTAGCCTTTCAATCATGTCGCAGCTTGATGACTTCATTTGAAGGCTGGATGGCGATAAATAGCTCACTGGAGGCCAGAAACAATCACTCTCTGCTTGACATTCCTGTTGACAAGTCACATGGAGCTATGCTGATAAAGCCAGAGCCGTGGAACTGGAGGAGCCACATGGAGAGCCCTGCCAGCATGGAGATGCTCCCACTGCCACTGGATCCCTAAGACCATCCACCCACTGGCCTGTGATCTTCCTGCATTCAGAATCATTGCATGGCTATGTGAATCTGAAGGGTTATTAATAGGCTGGTATTGGACATATAGGCTAATATCAGACTTATGGACTTGATCTGGACTGGGCTGATATTTTTTTCTCAATATACAATTGCTCTTTTATATAAAGTTCTTTCTTTTTTATATAGGTAAATAATTTTTTTAAATCATTTTACTGGGGGCTCGTACAATTCTTATCACAATCCATACATCCATCTATCGTGTCAAGCACATTTGTACATTTGTTGCCATCATCATTTTCAAAATATTTTCTTTCTACTTGAGCACTTGGGAT
>NW_022103904.1:3882955-3885703 GCF_000313985.2 Echinops telfairi
GAGGCTCACCGAGCCATTTATCCCTCCTCCCTTCAATTAATCCCGCATGTGTTTATCGGTCAGGTTGGCACAATAAACTAACTACCATACTCACTTACTTTACACACGTTATCAAGAAGACTAATCTCTAGAGGGTCGGGAAAATTCTAAAGAAAAAAAAAGGGGTTGATACAATAACCATGACAACAGAGTCATAAAAACCAATCTTTTTTTTTAACCAATGGCTCTTTCATGTCATGAGCTGGAGCCCACTTGACAGCAACAACAGCCCATGAACATGAAGAGCAACCTGTAGCCTGGTCTGAAGATATTCCAGGTAGTAGAATTTTACATGGTCTCTTGTCAGACTTTTCTGGTAATAATTATCCAAGAATATTTTTTGTTACTACAATACTGGTTTGCTTCCCTATGATTTAAGAAAAAATGAGCTCCAGAAGGACAATGGTCTTTAAAAAGAAAGTAGTAAGCAAGTAACAGTAGCTTTCACATCAGCGACTGGACCACTCCCAATGAAAACAGAGCAAAATTTATCATTATAAAAATATTTAAAAATATATTTTATACCTGTTTTTATTTCTATTTACAAATAAGGAAGCTCATACCCTAACACTTACCCTATCCCTAAAATTAACCCTAGGCTTCACTCTAACAGTCATTCTGAACACCCTAACTTAAGCCCAACTCTTACCCTAAGCCACTTAGCCTATCCCTAACCCCAATGCTAAGTCTAACCCTATCTCTAAATCTCACTCTAAGCAAAATCTTAATTTTTAAAATAAAATAAGGAAACCCATGACTTCAAACATTAATCTTCTCATCTGTTAAATTAAGAATTCCAAATGACTTGCCCTCAATTACAAAGTGGTAAGAAGAAACAAAAGAGCAAAAGTTCCTGTTTATGGCAGTGCATTTGAACTAAGTAATCATTGTCCTCTAACACACCCCTCTCCCAAGAATCAATGATATTTGCATTCCATGGTATATCTTTTAGAACAATTGGCCAGGGCTGAGGAAGCAAAGTTGCCGTCACTGTGGCTATTTGGTTGTAGTGTATAAGAAATCCAAACATGGGTTTTGTGCTGCTGTATTTCAAGTCTCAAAATTGTGAGGGATTCCGTGGTACAAGGGTCTGCTTCAGATAAAAACAGAGGCTTCCTTTTGGAGACTGTGGCATGCCTTGCAGTTCTGTGCTATTTACCAGAGCTCTGTCTTCCAACATATCCACTCCAGAGTGCAGCAGTCAACTGGAGCAGGGCACACCACGTGAAACATTCGAGCTCTCACGCTCGTAGTAACTTTGAAGAGTGAGCAGGTCTGCTTCATGCTCTCTCTGCCCAGTATGTGCTGCTTCACGAGATGACTCTTCCTTGGGTTCTACAGAGAAAGCACCTGCAAGAGTTGGCAATACCTACTTTATAATGTCGTTCTTTGAATGTCGTCCTTCTTTGGAATGGAAACTATTATCACGTCATCTTTCAGGATGGGATTAGGTTGAGCAAAGATGTTATCCTGTGCTCCACTCTCTCCCTCCCTCTTCATTTGCTCCTGTGTGCGCTGATCAGACACGTCCCTCACCCTGAGCTTCAGCTTCAGTGCTGTCCTCTGAAGTGAATCTTCTGTGGTGAGGGGGGACTGTCTACATAGTTGGGACTGGGGCTGGCCCCTCAGACCTCTCTAGTGGTTCCGGGATTCATGCAGGCATGTTGCATTCATGTCTTGGCACACAAGGTTGAAGTCTGCTCCCTCACTCCCTGTGGAGATATAAACAACACCCTGCTCATGGTGGGTTAGTGCCCTGTTCCCCCCCATAAAACATATGGAACGCTTCACAAATGTACATGTCATTCTTGCACAGGTGCCATGCTAATCTTCTCTGTATCGTTCCAATTTTAGTATGTGTGCTGTCGAAGCAAGCACAAAGCTCTTTCTTGTACACATATTCGTGTCTATGGATTTGTTTCTCTAGTCAACCCAGATGAACTCAGTGACCTACAGGCACGTCTACCTTTGATCATTTGTGTAGCAGCAGTTTCTCCATTGGAAGAAGAAATCTTTTTTAGCATTACATTCAACTATCATGATTTGAGGCCATTGTAGGTCTGAGTTCTCTACCATCTCAATCTTTTAATTACAGGAAACAATGTGCTTTTATACACGAAGACATTTTCACAAAATCTATATTTATTCCCTGGGATGTCTGAGTTGGGAAGGATTTTTCAGTCCTCGTGGCATGATTTGCTCACAAGTACTCATCTTCCCTCCCACTTTCATTAGCCGAATCCACAAATGAATGAACTTTGACTCATTGCTCTCTTCCATTGCCCATTCCCCCCTTTTTTAATGCAAGAAAGAGTAGTATTCCCAAATGACAATAGCATTCACATATTCCCCAACAGGGTCATTATGACTAAGAATTGACCTGGTGGCAGTGGGTTATGGCAGATAAAATGGAATAATCAAAATGACTCCTATAGTGAGGAAAAATAGTCATATAACAGAATGCTCCTTAGAAGTGTTGTGAGCTCACTGTGTTAGACAGGGTTCTCTAGAGGAAAAAAACAGAAATCTAATAATTTTATATACATTTATACAGACAGATAGATATATAACATAAGAAATACCAGTTAATTAAATTATAAAGCAGTACAAATGGCTCAGTGCAACTCACTCCCGTGAGACAGTTGTGAGACACTGGCAGTCCTTCAAGTCTTGAGGGCCACCGGGTAGTCCTCTGTAGAGCAATTTAGG
>NW_022103904.1:3885803-3908438 GCF_000313985.2 Echinops telfairi
TCATCACAATCCATACATACATCAATTGTGTAAAGCACATTTGTACATTCATTGCCCTCATCATTCTCAAAACATTTGCTCTCCACTTAAGCCCCAGGCATCAGGTCCTCATTTTCCCCCTCCCTCCATGCTCCCCCCTCCCTCGTGAGCCCTTGATAATTTATAAATTGTTATTTTGTCATATCTTGCCCTGTCCGACGTCTCCCTTCACCCACTTTTCTGTTCTCCGTCCCCCAGGGAGGAGGTCACATGTAGATCCTTATAATCAGTTCCCCCTTTCCAACCCACGGTCCCTCTACCCTCCCAGTATCGCCACTCACACCACTGGTCCTGAAGGGATCATCTGCCCTCGATACCCTGTGTTTCCAGTTCCTGTCTGTACCAGTGTATATCCTCTGGTCTAGCCAGACTTGCAAGGTAGAACTGTGATCATGATAGTGGGGAGCAGAGGAAGCATTTAGGAACTAGAGGAAAGTCATACTTTTCATTGTTGCTACATCCGCACCCTGTCAGACTCGTCTCCTCCCTGAGATGGTGTTTCAAATACTAGGATGATCACTCATGATAGACAGCTTCCACTGGAGCTTCTAAACTAAGACAGATCAGGGAGAAGGATTTGGGGATCTACTTACAAAAATTAGCCCAAGAAACACCGATAGATCCCAATAGAATAAGCTGATACATAATTGGAAGATGAGCTACCCTGGCTTGTACCCATCACACCAGAGTAAATTAAGACCCATCACTCACTCACCCACTGACTGTCATCAAGTTGATGCCGACTCACAGCCACCGTGTAGGACAGGATGGAACTACTCCTCTGGGTTTCCAAGACTGTAACTCTTTATGAGAGTAGAAAGCGCCCCCGTCTTTCTCCTGAAGAGCAACTGGTAGTTTTGAGTCCTTGACCTTTGGGAACACAGCCCAATTTGTAACCACTAAAATACCAGGCCTCCAAAATTTGGACTCATATCTTAAATCTGTATAGGAGTAGATAGCCTTATATTTTTCCCATGGAGCAGTTGGTGGGTTTGAACCATTAACTTTGCAGTCAATAATTCAATGCTTACCTGACAACATTACCAGTCTTTATCCCAGATTGGAAGACATTTCAAATACACAATGACTACAATAGATTTAAGCATACCAACACTTGTGAAAATAGCAAAGGACTGGACAGTGTTTCTTTCTGTTGTGCTCCTGGTCACCATGACCCAATTAATTAATAAGCCAAATGCAATTAATAACAATAACAAAGTTAATTAGCATGTGTAGACAAGTGTTTCAAAATCTGTCACCTGCTTTTCAGAATTACTGTCTCCCTTCTTGACTTGGAATGACCAGAGAGAGACCACTTCTATCCTTCAAAGTATTTCTAGCCTTCCTCTATTACCCTAAGATGTGCACAAAGGGCTGAAAAGGATATTTAATTTGCTTTTTAAATGTTTTAACTTTCACTCTCCCTTCCGCAAGGAAGATATATTTAAGTTGGCTGGGAGTTCTGTTGCTGGAAGGCAGTGTTGGAGCTGGAAACTTTACAGGAGTCTAAATCAAAGCAGGCTGCACTCTAGTGTTTTTGAATTATTAAACATTTACATTTGATCAGTCAAACAGTGTCTTTTCCTATATTGGTTTGATTGAGCAGCCAAGTTTAATGTCAGTCATCTGGAGAACAACACATTCTACCAGAAGGCATATTTTAGGCCCCAATTCAGCCAAACTTTGCTGATGGGATAGAAAACTTAAATACAGGAGTGAACTTTTAAAAAAGGTACACCCATAAAGTACATAA
The DNA here is from genome assembly GCF_000313985.2 of Echinops telfairi. Taxonomy (NCBI): domain Eukaryota; kingdom Metazoa; phylum Chordata; class Mammalia; order Afrosoricida; family Tenrecidae; genus Echinops; species Echinops telfairi. Next base: position 3,887,596 of record NW_022103904.1, read on the forward strand.
ACACTCTAAACCAGCAAAGCAAAGAAAATGATGTGTTTATGATGCTAATTACTGAACTTCACCAGCCCAGTTCTAAGTGCAATAAAAATTTGCTTAGATTGACAATGGATCTTCTTTCAGTTAACTGTTCTCCTAAAAGTCAGAGCCCAGCCCCCTAACCCCACTAGCCCCACCCCTGCAGTAAGAGGCTAGAAAATCTGGTTAAGGTTGTAAAATGATACCAAAAAACCCAACAAAACAAAATGCCCTTTCAGGATTCTAAGGCCATATGGTTTTTGAGTGAATGAAGCTTCCAAAGACTGATGAGTGAGGAGCAAAGACTGAAATGGAAGACAAAATCGTCTAGCAGTTCTTTGTGGGAGATAAAGGCAATAAGATTTAAGGGTATAATGACAGACCAAGGTACTCTAATAATCTGCTATTGAAAACAAAATGCATATATATTCACTTTCTTGCTGAAATTTTCCGAAAACTTCTTTGTGTGTGTGAATTCTCACAATGTGCATACTCTGCAGATTGGGAAATGCAGTGGTTATCCACAATAGTTAATGAGGGCAGCCTAAGATTTCCATTTTTCCATAGTATTTCAAAACCTCTAGGCTAAGTCATCTTCTCTTTGACGCATCTTTAAAAGTACACCTAGTATCAGATTTTTTCCATCCCATAGCATAGGAAAAAAGTGGAAACAAATATATAATACAAGTTTCCTGTGGTCCAAGCACCTTGCAAATATTCCCACCATCTGGTTGATGAGTGGTGACTGAGGGAATGCGGATAAATTAGTTTTCCTGTCCTTCAGCCTAGTCAGCTCTTCCCAGGATCCTTCTAATGGACACTTTTAAGCATATGTCTTTGGAGGGGGGGGATGTATATGTTTTAATTTACACTGCATATTTAATGCAAACACACTGAAAACTTTTGGGAATAGTTTTTCTTCGGCAAGAGTACAGATGGAGGGTAATATGATAAGAAAAAATCTTTCTCAGTGCCTTCGTAGCAGAACTAAGGTTAATTCTGGGATTCGGAGATAATTCCCAAATGGAAGGTGTTGTTTGTCTCGACTTAGAATGTGTTGCGTTGCAGCGGGTTTATAGTACTGTGAGAAGGAATTGGTGTTATAAGCTCACTGGGGTATTTGTTGTTGTTGCTGTTCTGTAAAATCAGGTTACTACAAGTTGGATCTGTCTTTAATTTTTTGAAATGTCTCCTAGGAATTGTGACTATGGAAAAAGTCCCGAAAGTATCTTTTGCCTGAATTCCTATCCCATTTCTTATATCAAATGCTGCTAATGCCCTACCTTAGATTTTCTGTCTCACCTACGATTTCTACAGTGATGGCAGCAAATGGTTTCATGAGGCGCTCTCTCGTATTACATCACCCGCATCTATACTTCCTGTTCCAAAGTGTCCCATTGCTGTTGCACAGCACAAGGAATACTCCATATGCATGCGCTTGAAACCCAGAAGAAATTCAAGAAAAGTAATACAGGTTAGGCCTGATAGAGTACTGTTTACTTCCCTTGATCTGCAGAGGACATTCTCAGAGGCAGTCTTCATATTCCTCAGGGACTTAGCCGCCATGACTCATGGACATGACCTTTATCATTCAAGCAGTAGTTTCTGTTCCTACAAGAAAATGTGGGGGGATTTCTTCTGAAAAAAATCAGGTTGGTTCTATGCTGTCAAAACATGTGAAAATGGAGATGCTCCACATCAATAAAACTAATTGCTAGCCACCCATCTGTCAGTACATTGTACCCCATCTTCATAAGTAAAAATGGATGGATGCAATCAAAACATATCCTGTCCACCAAGAAAGCCAGCAGAAATATCAAATAAAGAGGAGCACACAAAACCTTTCAGGAAAACTATAAAGTAACAGAGGCTCAAACACACACATACACACACACACAAACCCCTTTAAAATGTAAGAACTAATTCCAGAGTAAATGACGCCAATAGAACCAAATAAGTGATCCTTTAAAAAATATATGTATAGAGACCTCTAGAGAAGTATAAGATTTTATATCCATAAAAATAAACCAAAGAAAGCTAAAGAAAATTGAAAATTTGATCATAAAATTAATAAAAAGTCACTATAGATAGGAAATATGCAGTAAAATGAACAAAGCTGTAAATTGTCGATAAGACAAATTAATGAACTTGAAAAGCTAGCTAAGGATTTCTCCCTAAGTGAAATCTTAAAGGTGGAAAATATGGAAGAAAGAATGAAACATAGTATGTATATGTTGTGTGTATAGGATTGTAAAAAAACAAACAACAAAAATAAAGTATGTGTAACAGAGATAATATGAAGTCCACAAAACCTAAAATATTTACTGTATGGGCTTGTTGACTGCCTATACAAAGCTTCACAATGTAAGCTAAATGTTACCCTTTAAAATCCTCTTCCTTAGCTTTGAATAGCTTCTCAAACCACTGTGGCGTTCCTGGGTGGTGCAAATGGTTAAGTGCTGCACTGCTAATGGAAGGTTGGAGTTTTACCTTGAGATGCTGTGGACGAAAGCCTGGGAGTGAAATCCTGAAAAACCAGCTAATGAAAACCCTCTGAAGTATAATTCTACTCAGACACACATGGAGTTGCTATAAATTGGCATCATCTTGACCAAAACTATTTCTGTTTGTTTTTTATTTATTTTTAAAGCACCATAAATTTAAAGAAACTGGAGAAATGGAACAACTCATATTCAGGGGATTTCTGTACCATGTTTGCCACATGGTACCTTACACTGAAGGGAGTTACAACTCAAATGGAGTTTGGTACCAGGCCAGTTCCCTATGGTAATGTAAGAAGTCACCTCTGTCTCTAGGATGCCAAGAAGCCATGGGAAGGTCTTAAAAAAGGAGAGTATGCCCTGAAAAACAATCAACTTCTTTGATCTAAAATTCATCAAACATGTGATCAATATGCATTGATTAGTACTAGTAATTGAAATGTGAAAGTTGGAAACAAACAAGATCCTAGGAGAGAGTAATGAACCTACAAGATCACATGATAGAATTTTGCAAGACCAGCAACATCTTCATTGAAAATATCTATTTTTCAATAATGTAAATGGAGACTATACACATGGACCTTGCTGGCTTGAATACACAGAAATAAAATGGACTACATTTGTGGAAAAAGAGGCTGGAGAAGCTCAATATCATCAGCCAGAACAGAGCGAGGGGCAACTGTGGAACAGACCCAACATTGTTCAATGATATAGCAATTGCAAATTCAGGTTGAAGCTGGAGAAAATAAAAACAAGTCCATGAGAGCAAAAACACAACACCGAGTACATGCCACCTGAATTTGGAGACCATCTCAAGAAATAATTTAACTTATTAAACACTTATAAACAGATGCTAGATGAGTTATGGAATGGCATCAAGAAAATCATGTCTGAAGAAAGCAAAAGCCCATTAAATAGACAGGAAATAAAGAAAAAGACAAAGTGGCTATCAGAAGAAACTCTGAAACTTGCTCTTGAACATAAAGTAGCTAAAACAAATGGAATAAATGATGAAGTAAATGAGCTGAATGGAAAATTTCAAAAGGGATCTGAATACAAAACACTACAATGAAATGTGCAAAGACCTGGAATTATAATACCAAAAGGGAAAGCATGCTCAATACATATCAAGCTGAAAGAACTTAAGAAAAACTTCCACAAAAAAACTCATATTGAAACATTAAAGGATTCTATGGGCAAAATTTTGAACAATGTAGGAAGCACCAAAAGACAATGTAAGGAATACACAGTCACTGTACCAAAAAGAATTGGCTGATGTTCAACCAAATCAAGAGTTGGCATATGATGAAGAACCATTGCGTATGATCCATACAATTGAAGAAAGCCAAGCTGGACTGAAGGTATTAATAAAAACCAAGGTTACAGGAACTGACAGAATATCAACTGAAATGGTTCAGCCAACTGATGAAATTCTTGAACGACTCACAGTCTATGACAATAAATTTGGAAGACAGCTACCTGGCCAATGGATGAAATGAAATGTGGGGGGCCAGCCTTCCCAAAACTGAATGGGTCCAAGGAGTGGTGGTGTAATTGAGAGATAAATTAAAGATATATCAGACAAGAAATGCAAGGGCTCACCTCTTCTGATGAAGACCAGATCAGAGATAGTGAGTAATGTATTGTCTCATAGACTTATTTAATCTTAGGCATGCAAGCCACATCTTACCCACACATAACAGGAAGAGGTTATATTAGAGGCATACGTGTAACAGGAAGGGAATGAGCTAGGGGTGTACACACAATAGGTAGGGGAGGTATTAGAGGCATACATGTGACAGGAAGGTATATATGTAACAAGATGGGTGGGTTCTAGCATTAAGATGGTGGCGTAAAATTGGTCATCTCTGAGTTGGCTTGACCTTAAATGACCCTGAGCTCTTCTCCAGGGGAACAATCTATGATCCTTATCAGGAGGGGTAAGCTATACTTAGGTTTAGATGGTCTGACTGCTTTTGATGGCAGATAACTTTTAGGCAGATAGTCTTGATGCAGCTACCCTTCAAGAACATAGTAAGCAACCATGTACTTGCCAGTAGCACCTTAAAATTGGCATTGTTAGAGGGGGACATCGTAGGGAATAACTTTTACTTAGGAGAATGTGAGTGAGACACATCTCCAACCCGCTGATGTGAAGTCCTCCCAGACTCCTTAACATATGAGCATAGAGAATTTGTCTGCATACACTCCCTTCCCATTTCTCCATTTCCCACATAGGGAACCATATTTGTGTTCATTCCACAGAAAGGTAACCCAACAAAATATTGAAACTATCAAACAATATCATTAATGTAACATGCAAGTAAAATTTTGCAGAAGATAATTAAAAATAATGCAATACTATATCAACTGGGAGCTACCAGAAATGCAAGCTGGGTTGAGAAGAGGATGTAAAACTAGGGATATCTTTGTTGATATCAGATGAATATTACCGAAAAGCAGCAAATACCAGAAGGATGTTTACCTGTGTCTTACTGAGGATTCAAGGTTTTCGATTGTGTGTGTCATAACTTGAAAAATATTGGGAAGAATGGGAATTCTAGAACACTTCATTGCACTCACACACAACCTGTACACAGACCACGGGGAAGCCATTCCAACAGAATATGGGGATATGATTTTACATCTTGAAAAGTATGCATTGGGATTGTATCTGTGTTAGGCTGGTTTGACTAGAGAAACAAGTCCTGTGACAATCAAATATGTGTAAGAAGGAGCTTCATATCAAGAAGTAGTTATATATCAAGAAAACACTCCAGCCAACTCCAACTCAAGTCCATAGGTTCAATACTAGTCCATAAGTCTGTCTTCAAACTCATACAGCCACATGCAATGACGCAAAATACAGGCAGATCAGAGACCAGTATGTGAAAAGTCTTAAGGATGCAGTGGCAGTGGAAGCATCACAGATCTCTGGCAAGTCCCAGAGTGGCTCGCCAGCAGGAAGGGGATGGCAGAGAGAGAGGGAGGTTCCCAGGGCTCTCCTTATGAGAAGGCCATGACCACACGGAGGTACCATCAGGCTGTGACCTGACTGACAGGCTAGACTCCACCCCTACACCTTTATATATCAAGTTGACATGAAATGATGTAATTACCACAGTATCTTGTCACCATACTTAATGAGTCTGTGTGCTCCAAGAATCTGAAAAGCTGACAGTATCAGGAAGGTGGCATCAGGATCAGAGGAAGGTTCATTAACCTGCACTGTGTAAGTTACACAACTTTGTTTAATGAAAGTCAAGAGAGCTTGAAGCACTGACTGATGAGATCAAAGACGACAGCCTTCAGTACAGATTAAAACTCAATGTAAAGCAAGCAAAATATTCTCACAACTGGACCAGTAGACAATATGATGATAAATGGGGAAAAGATAAACTTAATCAAGGATTTCATTTGAGTTGGATCCACAATCAAGAAATACAACAGAAATGAAATCAATATATAACATTTGGCAAATCTGCTGCACAAGACCTCTTTAGAGCATTAAAGAGTAAAGATGTCACTTGGACTGACATTTAAGGTACACATGACCCAAACCATGGTATTTTCAATTGCCTCATCTACATGTGAAAACTGGACAATGATTAAGGAAGACCAGAAAACAATTGATGTATTTGAATTATGGTGCTGGCCAAGAATATTGAGAGAAAAGGGGACTGCCCAAAACACGAACAAATCTGTGTTGGAGGAAGTACAGCCAAAACTGCTGCATAGAAATGAGAGTGGTGAGACTTCATCGCACACATTCTGGACATAGTATCAGTCCTTGTAGAAAGACATCGTGCTTGGTAGAGGGTCAGGAGAAAAGAGGAAGATTTGCTGAGGTGGATTAACCCAATGGCTGCAACAATGGGCTCAAACATAACAATTGTGAGGATGGTGCAGACCAAGCAGTGTTTCATTTGGTTGTATGTAGAGTCACTATGCAGTCAGAACCTATTCCAAAGCACCTAGCAACAATACATCTTTACAGAAGCCTACTGCCAACTCTCTACTGCAGTGTAGACAGCTGGTGGGTTCAACTTTAGGCCTTTTAGTTAACAAGTGAGCACCTAGCCATGCACCACCAGGGCTCCTTGACTGAACCCTGACCTCAGACTTTGACTGAAGCCACTTGATATCATGTCACAAGGTCGTGTCTGGCCTGACTACTAAACACTTGGTTCTCCGTCTCGTGAAAGGAGCCCGTGTGCCCTTGTGGTACTGTTTGCTAAGCACTGGATTACTAACCACAAGGTCAAATCCATCAGTTGCTCCTCTGGAGAAAGGCTATCTGCTCCATACACATTTTCCGCCTTGGACCCTATATAGAACTGTTTTCAGTTGGAATTGATGGTTGTGGTTTGGGGGCTTGGTACCTACTTAAGGTCATGAGATTTAAATTTTAAATCAAGTAAGCTTAACATCATTTTCATTACATGACGAGGTAATGGTCTTGTAATACGAAACCAAACCTCTGCCATAGTCACCTCTGCCTCAAACTGACCCCTAAGACAAAGTAAAACCGATGCTTAGGGTTTCAGACATCATAAATCTTTAAGGGAATACACAAGCTGATGGAGCTGCTAAGGGTCTTGAGACATCCACCCCTCAGTTAGCAGGCCATCGCTTAACCCAGTTCACCACCAAACATCCTTTGGTCTTGCCACAGGCGACACTTTTCTAGGAGGAAAAGACAAATTTACATTGCTGCAGAACAGCTTCTGGCATAAAGGGGGGAAAAGACAATGTTTTTGACGTTTGTGTAAAGCTTTGTTTTTCCTTCCTTCTTTGTTTTATTTTTTTGTTGAAAATATATGAAGCAAAGCATACAGCAATCCAACAGTTTCTACATGTATAATTTAGTGACATTGATTACATTCTTCAAGTGGTACAAATATTCTCCCATCCCTTTTATGAGCTGATCCTCCCTCTTTAAGATAAAATCAATGCCCCTGAGTTTCCTAGCTAATCATTGGAGTTGCCATTGCCAATTTGATCCCATCTAGATAGCTCTTAAAGGAGTGTAATGCTCAAGAAGACCTTTTTATTAGTTAGGCTAAGCTACTGCTTGGTTTTACAATGACCTCAGAGGATAAATTTGTCTTAAGGCTAAAAGATGACCTTGCAGGCAATACTTTCAGCAATTCATGCAACCTCTGTGTTGCCAGAAAGCATGGTGTCTATGTAGGAAGAGCAATGGTCTCCTGTAGAAAGCATGCCCCTTGGTCATGAATGCTGAGGACTAACAGTGTATCAGTGTTGTTAGGTAATCTCGTCCTGGGATATAGATCCCTAAAAAAAAAAAAAAAAGGACAACATGGATGGATGATAACAGGGCCTGCTCCTTATTTATCAGAGAGATACTCATCTGCTCTGGGTCAGGACAACAGTTCGACTTGGAACAATTTGTATGATCTCTCTCTTTATCTTTCTTTTTTTATTTTTCTTTTGGTGTCTATAGAAGATTGACAGGATAAGCAATTCCAAGGAGACACCAACGGAATGATGGTTCCAAAGGAGGCATCAGAGAGGAGGAGGCGGAGGGAGTGGTGAGCCAATAACTTTAGGCTTAACTCAGTACAAGGACAGTTTGTTCTAATCATGTGGCAATGTATGATATCTTCCTTACACGATCATCACTGAAGACAACATGGGTGCATAAGCAAATGTGAAGAAAGCTGATGGTGTCTGGATATTGAAAGATATAGTGTCTGTGGTCTTAAAGGCCATCTAGCTTAGAACCAACACAGCCCACATGAAAGATATACACCAGCCTGTGTGATCGTGAAGTGTCAATGGATACAGGTGTCAGAACTTCAAAAACAAGCAATCAAATTGACGTGAAGGAGCATAGACAAAGTGGAGACCCAAAACCCACCTGTAAGATAATTAGACAGTCCCTCAGAGAAGGGCCACACAGCAGAGATAATATATCCAGGGTGCAGTAGAGCACTGATGAAACACATAAATATCCTCTGGTTCTTTAATATTTCCTCCCCTTACTATTATGGTCTTAGTTTTACCTCATTAAGTTTGTTAGACCTGCGTATGTTCATTTGTATAGATAAACCCTCCAGAAATAGTCATGGGAGTAATGATTCCCTGAGGGCATGGGAGGGGGAGGGAGGAAGGGGAACTGAAAGCAATGATGACTATATAACCCCATTTGAGGAGAACAAATAACAACTGTAGGTGAATGGACACATTGGATGGTGTAAATATGGCAAAATAATAATAATAAATATAATAATAAGGGCTCCTGGTTGTAGGGTGGGAGAGGGAGGGGATAAAGGGGAACTGATATCAAAGAATTCATGAAGAACAAAACTGTTTTGAAACTGATGGTGGCAGCAATTGTACAATGATTGATCTAATTAAATGATGGATTGTTATAATATCTGTAAGAGCTCCCAATAAAATGACATTTTTTTAAAAGTGTAGATTGCGAACATTTGAAATTCTATTATCCATTTCTATGGAATATTTGACCAAACTTTTCAGTAATTATAGCTGGCTACTGGATCAGACTTTTAAAAATATATACAGTTAATATTTGCTTTCATGGGTCAGAAAAACATCTTCAAAACAAAGTAAGATGGCTGTTAATAATATTTCTCTTTCACAAGACATTCTCGTCTATCTTCTCACCTGCTTATGAATTTCATGGATTAATATATTTCAGACCACTTATTGTCATGAGATATGGCGAGAAACAAAGACATCTCCAGCTGATTAAAAAGGGCACGTGGGCTGGCATAGTGGCCCAAATAAAGCCATTATGTCATAAGTATGCCTCTGAGATGGCCCCAAGTGATCTCCACTTCCTGATAATCATACAATTGATTTTGTGATGACCTCCTCTTGAGTGTGAACTGGACCTCATGACTTGCTTTTAAGGAATAGAATTTGGAGAGAGGGAAGTATGGTATTTACGTAATATCTTGTCAATTTGAGACTTAAGAGTGAAGGGGTGGAGTTTAGCCTGAAAATCAGGTCGCAACTTGATGGCCTCATTTGGAGATGCTAAGGAGATAAATAGCTTGTTGGAGGCATGACACACGCTCACTCCCTGCAAGACATTACTGACAATGAGCCTGAGGGAGCCAAGAGGAGCCACATAGAGCCACATAGAGACCCCTGCCAGCGCTGATGGTTCCTAAATGTCCCCCCCACCCCCCACTATCATGATCCCAATTCTACCTTGCAATTCTGGCTAGACAAGAGGGTGTACACTGGTACAGATAGGAACTGGAAACACAGGGAATCCAGGACAGATGAGCCCTTCAGGATCAGTGGTGTGAGTGATGATACGAGGGTAGACGGAGGGTGGGTTGGAAAGGGGGAACTGATTACAAGGATCTACATGTGACCTCCTGCCTGGGGGATGGACAACAGAAAAGTGGGTGAAGGGAGACGTCGGACAGGGCAAGATATGACAAAATAATAATTTATAAATTATCAAGAGTTCATGAGGGAGGGCGGAGCAGTGAGGGAGGGGAAAAATGAGGACCTGTAGCCAGGGGCTTAAGTAGAGAGCAAATGTTTTGAGAATGATGAGGGCAATGAATGTACACATGTGCTTTACACAATTGATGTATGTATGGATTGTGATAAGAGTTGTATGAGCCCCTAAAAAATGACTTAAAAAAAAAAGAGTTGCACAAGCTCTCAATAAAATGTTAGTTTTTTTAAGAAAAAAAATAGATGCTTATTTTCTCATAGTTCTATTGGTTCAAATCTAAAATTCAGGGCCCTGGCTCTTCTTTGTCTCTTTCATCTTCCAGTAGCTTCCAGCAGTTCTTAGTATGTCTAGATTTATAAATTTATTTGCCTCTGTCTTCAGTGGGATTGCCTTTGGCATGTCTGTGTCTGTTCTGCTCCTTTTATAAGACACCCCACCAAAAAACTCCAAACCACATCCACTGCCGTTGAGTTGATTCTGACTCATGGTGACTTATAGGACAGAGTAGAATGGCCTCTGTGTGTTCCCAAGACTGTAACCCTTTAAGGGAGTAGAAAGCTTCATCTTTCTGCCGGGGAACAGACGGTGGATTTGAACTACAAACCAAATGTAGGACCCACCCACATCTAGCATGGCCTCAGTAACGTAATAAAAGGATACCCCTAATTCCAAACAGGCAGAGGGGTTAGGATTTAAGGACATTTCTTGATATAATATTCACATATGATACATTTCCATAGTTAAGTTGCTTTTACAAAGAGTTGTATATACATCATCACAATCAATTCTAATGCTCCCTCCTTGCTTCTGAATTCATTTAATGCTCCCTAATTCCCCTCCCTACCCTTCCTTCCTGGTAAAGCATTGTATTAGACATTATCTCAATGTATTCACTCCTTCTGTGCTTCATAAACTGGGAAACCTAACAGAAACAATCGAAACCCAAAACAAAACTAAACAACAATAAAAATAAAGAGTAAGAAATAAAAGACCACCAATAATATTTTAAAAGCCAGAAAATAAAGTGCTGTCATGGAACAGCGGGGAAATATTGAGTCTGGAGCAAATTCAAGTTGAATCAAGAAAGAGGTCAACTGGCCAAATATGATATACTATGCTTCAAGCTACCATAATCAAGTTTACAATAATCTCTGTCTGATAGTAAATTTGTTTGAGTCCCTTGCCTGTGGCTACAGAGGATCTGCCAGAGACTTAATCTGACTAGATACGCTACAGATAGATTTTGGGCTCCCACTGTCCTCCATAGCCTTCTACAAATTGGGTGTTCACAATTTAAGCTTTGATACTTTTCCCTTCATCATATATGGATTCATTTATTGTAATCTTTGGATTACACAGCTGGTGTGCTTCTTCCATGTGGACTTAGTTGATGCCTCGCTTAGATGGCTGCTTATTTGAATACAAGCTTTTAAGACCCCAAGACACTATTCTAATTGATGATCAGGTTTCATCTTTTTTCTTCACTGTGTTTTCTGTTGCACCCTTATCTTCAGTGATCTCTTTGTGAAGGCGAGTATCAGGCAGAGGTATGTGATAAGAACCAAGTCTTCTTGGATTGGGGCTAGAAATAAGTGGGACCTTAGAATCCATCTACTTGTCCCAGGTTATGATCGACTCTGGTTTACTTTGGTGGTCATAGTATGACAAAAACAAAAACCAGATGTACCAACAAAACCAACAACAACAACAAAAAACAAAAGAGAAAAACATTGTCAATCATGCCCCTAGGGTATAAGGTATATTCTTGGGTATATTCTTGATAACATCAAGAATGTAAGATACAGTTAATATGAGGCATTTGTGTCAGTATAGTCCAACTTTGAGGTGCAATGCATGAGTTGTTGCTTTGCACAGATTGATTTCTTAATAAATTGAGCTCTATTTACATTGTGCATGGGGGTTGGTGCTAGATAATTTCCTATATTATTTCTTACAAGGATATACCCTTGCTTCTCAAATGAAAACATCATATTAATGGAATGGAAAGGTACTAAATATATGGTGACTCATGGTCTCCTTTCATTGGATAATCACTAAGCCAGGAGTCCCACTCAAGGTCAAACAACTGCCATTTTCACAGTCTTGGGGTGGCCATCTTTTGCTTCCTCTTCCATCCGGATTTCATTCCGAATTCCCAGGGTACAGGCAGTGTATTAGTCTAGGTACTTCAGAGAAACAAATCCGCAGAAACTCACATGTATAAGAGAGAGTTTTATATAAAGGTTAAGTGCACATCAAGAAAACATCCCAACCCAGTGCTGCCCAAGCCCACAAGTCCAACATTAACCCATATGTCCGACACCAATCCACAAAGTCCTCCTCCATCTCACAAAACAGACACAATGATGCCGACTGCAGGAGGAAAGCAGAGTCAGTGAATGTGTAAGCACCTCAGTGCTGGCAAGGGTCTCCACATGGGTGCTCCAACACCCTGTGCTGCATCGGGGTAGGTCCATGTGGCTTCTCCTCAGGGATGTCTTGCAGGAAGTGAACCTTGCCAGCTGAAGCAGGGAACTGGCTAAGGTAGCTGCACCCTGGTCCAACCATCAGAAAGCAAGAGACCCAAGAACTAGAAAGGCGAGGCTCACTGAGCCATTTCTCCATCCACCCTTTAATTAACCCCACATGTATTTATTGGCCAGGTTGGCACAATAAACTAACTCAGGCAGTTTTGAGGTAGGGCCCAGTTCCTTTAGTTGTGTTTCTATGTCAAGCTCTTCTGGTGTGGCCTTAAGGAGATGCCACATTCCCTGTAAGAGCAGTGTCTAAGGTCATCATAGTGCTTGGTCCATGCGTGGTTCACCAAAAGTTAGGTAGAGATAGTCAAAGTTTCAACCGAGGACCATGGGGCTAAGATTTCAACATAGCATTTTGGTGAATATAATTGCTATAAGCAGGTTGTTGAATAGATAAAACAAGCAGAAACCAAGTATACTTTTAGAGGTTTATTGGGTTCAAACCTAGACTCAGCGCTGAGGGACCACACCAGACTCTGTCAAGTGCTGGGTATGGACCCCCAGCTGAGGAACTGGGCACAAACTTTTATTGGCATAGTTTATGGGGTCACACTGAAAGAATGTGGTACTTTGCATTATCTTTTAGGTTGCACCAGCATGTGGTTTTTCTAAGAAGCTGCTGGAGACAGAAGCGGATCATTCTGCAGTTAAGCTGACCTTTACACAACCATGGATCATCCTGTCTTCTTCTATTCGTATTGCAAACCTAGAACAATTTCAACTTCCTCATCACATTCCTTATCACACTCATTATCATATTCCTTATCATGATGCAGTCCATGTTATGAAGCTTGATTTTGTTTTTGTTTTTCCTCACATCCTTTATGTAATAAAATGCAAACATTTTAATTTACATTATAAGTAGATCTCATAACTTTTAATGTCATCTCTATGTTGATGAACCCCCAAATTGATCCCTCTAGCCCAGATATATCATAAATTGATTATGAGTCGGAATCTCTATGAAAGCAAAATGTAAATTCTAAAGCACTGTAAGATATAACATGGTAGTCCTTCTCTGGAAAGTTTTAATGGCTGAAGTTTTATTTCTTCTCCTCTGTTTTAGGGTACAAAATAGATCCCAAATCTCAAATATAATATAAAGAGAACATTTAATAAGACTAAAATAGGAAAAAGACAGGACAAAGACAAATAGAGATCATCAAGATAAGGGAGACTATACTATGGCTTTAAGAGGACATGGGAGGAGAGAGGGGGCTCATTGATACATGATTGGTGGCAGATCAATACATCACAGTTGCAGGCAGGACTAAACATCAGGAGTGGGACTGTGTTTAGGACTCATACATTGTGCTAGAGAGAAAGTTTACAAGATTGGTTCCGGGTCTTCCAACCTAGGGAATTAGGGCAAGACCCAGAAGGATGCCATTCCAGTGAGCCAATCTCCACGACAGACACACCCATGCAAGCTCCTAGGGGAAACTGCCCCTCCCTGGGCTGGTTAAGGGAGGTGGGGTAATCCATTTTCTAATGGCATGCCTGAAGGCAAGGCCATTCACAACCCTGGTGAAAGGAATTCTTTTGAGGCTTAATCCATGTGGGGATTCTGTACATGCATGTTGGGCTTTCATTGTTATCCATAAACCAAATGAAAAACCAAATTGCCAGTGAGTTGATCCCAACTGAAAGCAAGCCTGTAAGAACAGGGTAGAACTGCCTCTGTGGGTTTCCAAGAGCGAAGCTCTTCACAGTAGAAAGCTTCCTGGCTGTCTTACAGAGCAGCTGGGGGTCTTCAATTTCGCGGGTCCACAACGTGTAACAACAGCCTTTGAAAATCTGTTGTCTTTCGGTGCCATCGAGTCAGTGCCAACCCATAGCGGCCCTCTGTGCAACAGAAGGGAACACTACCTGACCCTGTTCTGAGGCTTGAGCCCATTGTTGCAGCCAAGGTGTCAGTCCACTCGTTAGATCTCTCGTGGGAGAGAAATCTACTTATTTTAGATCCTGCATATGAGAAATACCTCGGTCCTTGGCTTCGTATGAGAAAGAGTTCACGCCAAAGCCTGGTTTGTGATCCAAGTGAGTTTTATAAAGGTTAGAGGCAGCACAGATGTGCGGACCGCTGCTCCTGGACCGCGGCCCGGCCACGCTGCACCGTGTGGCTGCAGCTGGGAGAGAGCCCCGCCAGAGAAAACTTCTGGCTTTTTCAGGGCCCCCCTTGGGAGGCGTGGTCCATGATACTGTTTGATCCCGATGGCTGAATTAAGCCCACCAGGCCTAGATGGGGTCCCACCCAGGTTTACTGGCTTCCTGTCTCAAAGACCTGAATGTGTGCATGCCCTCCAGCCTTAATGAAGCAGCTTTCAGCTTCCTGCAAGGGGGGAGGGAGGCTTTGGCATGTAGAAGAGGGACAACCCTTAGTTCTGCCTCTATCTACCTAACACATCTTGCTGAGGGCCTTGTTGTGTGAGACCTGTAAATCTAGTGCCCAGAATTTAGACTCTAATATATTTCAAAGATCTGTTCATTATCTGCAACAACTTGTTAACATTCCACTATTTCAGGGGTAGCACATGAGAAAGAACCAATGATAATTAAGAGTGAAGTTCAAGCGGCACTGAAAGTACTAGCCAAATCCAAGGCTCCAGGAATTGATGAGATACTAATCGAAATGTCTCAACAAGCTAATGAAACACTGGAAGCACTCACTCACCTGTGCCAGGAAATTTGGAAGACCTCTATTTGACCAACTGACTGGAAGAAATTTGTATTTGTATCCATTCCAAAGAAAGGTAGCCCAACAGAACGCTCAAATTATAGAACACTATTATCAATACACCACGAAAGTAAAATTTTGCTGAAGGTCATCCAATAATGGTAGCAGAGGTTCAGGCAAGATTCAGAAGAGGACATGGAACAAGGGATTTCTTTGTCAAGATCCATTTGTCAGATGGATCTTGGTTCTAAGCAGAGAATACCAGAAAGATGTTTGCTTTTGTTTTATTGCTATCCCATGGCCTTCTACTATAGATCATAACAAACTATGGATAACTGTGAGAGGAATAGGAATTCCAGAACAACTCCTGGTGTTCATGGGGAACTTGCACATGGATCAAGAGGTGGCTGTGTGAACAGAACAAGGGACTACTATGTGGTGTAAAGTGAGGGAAAGTGTGTGACTGGGTTGTATCCTCTAACCATATTTGTTTAATCTGTGTTCTGAGCAAAGCATCAGAGAAACTGGATTGTATGAAGAAGATTGAATCGCTTCTCGGTCTTTTGGCTAAGACCAAGTGTAGTGTGAAGAAGATTGGGGCATCAAGTTTGGAGTAGATTTATTAGCAACTTGTGATATATAGATGACACACCTTGTTTACTGAAAGTGAAGAGCACTTGAAACATTTGCTGATGAAGTTGAAAAAAGTAGCCTTCAGTATGAATTCCAGCTCAATGTAAAGGAAATCAAAATCCTCAAAACTGGAAAATAGGTAGCATCATGATAAGTGGAGAAAGATTGAAGTTGTCAAGAATTTCATCTTGCTTGGATCCAGAGTCAGTACTCATGGAAGCAGCAGTCAAGAGATCAAGTGATACTTTTTATTAGGTAAATCTGATACACAAGACCTCTTGAACCTGTTGAACAGCAAGAATGTTACTTTAAGTGTTAAGGTGTCCCTGACACGAGCCAGGGATCACATGCATGTGACAATTGGACATTATAAGGAAGACCCATGACTTGATGCATTTGAATTATGGTGCTGGCGAAGATACTGAAAGTACTGTGGGTGGCTAAAAGAAGTATAGCCAGAATGCTCCTTGGGACACAATGGCTTCAGGACTATGCATGGGGGCTTTCTTGATGCACCTAACAACAGCCACACCTGCAACGATGCACCACACAGATTCTTCCTGCTACACATCCAAAGAGGTGTTTATACTTTTAACTTGGATGAGTACAACGAACATGTCAAGTAACTGTTTTTAAATTGGAAGATACTTCTTATAGTAGAGTTTAAAAAGCATAAACCAAAATCATCAGCTATAACATTGATCAAAATTGTTGCTAAAGCGAGAGGCCACATGATTTCCAAATAGTTAACGAAAGAAACTTGAAATAATGAAAATATCATAGACAAGCAACTCTAGATTTCAAAGCTGTGAGCTATAATTGAGAAGCTGGAGAATATTTAAAATTGCATTTTATTACTCTGTAATTTGACTTCATAAAATTGAGTTTATTTTCAAGAAATTCTCCTGTGGTTCCCGATTGCATAAGTCACAAGCTAGAGACAATGGTGTTTATTTTACTTGTTTTTGTGGGAAATTGTGTTTACTCATTATTTGGCTGCTATAATGAACCAGCCTTCACCATTGCTCTTGTAGCATTTAACCCACTGGCAGTAACTTCACCGATCTTACCCTAATGACTACAACAGCCAATACGAAAGCAATGTAAAGTTTCTAGGAGTAGAAAGAAGCAGCGATGTTTGTTGTCTATTCTGCACAGTGCCTGACTGGTGTAAATGGTTAAACATTGGACAGAAGGTTGGCAGTTCAAATCCATGTAGAGGCTTCTCAGAAGCAAGCCCTGGAAATCTGCTTCCTCAAGATCACAACTAGTAAGACCTTATGGAATTCTGTTACACTCTAACACACACACATATCATAATCCTGGGTCACAACTGACTTAACAGCAACTGCTTTGGATTTTGGTTTCTGCCTTGCATTTTATTTTTAAATATGTGGGTTCTCAACCTTCTCATCTCTACTTAGGTACACACTTAGCCGCCTTAGAAAATAATCTGGGTTGGGGTATCTGGGACACCATTTACCCTAGGATCATGGAAAACTCTGCTTTTCCAAATGTTTCCACATCCATAAAATCCAGCTCATGGATCACAGTGCTTGATTCATGGTAAGTATTTAAATATTCATAATTTCTCCCTTCATGTAAGACACAGGACATCTCTCCTTATCTTTGTGCCCCCCCTTTCACAAATTGTCACCCTGGTCTGTAAATATTTACTTAGAATTATCATTTAATTAAAGACACTAATTGGGTGGTTCATTTCACTGATAGTTTTTGTTTGGGGCTATCTTTGTTTTATTTTTTTAACCATTTTTAATTGTAAATTAGGTGGGGGCTTTTTATTCCAGTTCACCACATTTACATTCAACAGTTCACACCACCTAGCAAACCCCCCAGTAGTCCAACCTCCCTGACAACTCCTCCACCTGCCCCTGACCAGCCTCCATTTCACCCAAGTCAACACCCACCAACAGTCCAGCCATTGCTCCATCCCACATCCCCCTAGCCCCATGCCTTTCCTCCCCACCCACATGACAACCTTCAGTCTTTACTCCCTTTGGTGGACAAGTCTTTATTTTGTTTGTTTATTTGTTTGTTTTCCCTTTATAGCATCACTGCCTAATTTCACTCAGCATACTGTTCTCCTGGTCCATCAACCCATGAAACCCTTCTTGGCTTGGTCATGGTTTTTCAGCAACGCAGAGTATTCCATTGTGTGAATGTCCCAGGGTCTCTTTATCCATTTTCCTATCAATGGGCACTTAGATTGTTTTCACCTTGTTGTTATTGTGAACAGGGATGCAATGAACATGGGTGTGCATGTCAATGATAGTTTTGTTATAGAAACTGAGCCAGAAGGAAAAGTTCTAGAGCTACAAATCTGAAAACTCATCTTCAAACACAGAAAAGTTTGCAGCTAGCAGTCAGACATGCCTTACTTTTCAGAGTCTAGTCAGTGGTGGTACAGTGGGCTGTGACCCACGTGGCCTGCAGTGGGAAACACCCCAGCAGCGCTGTGGGAGAGAGACTGGGCTTTCAACTCCCGTCAGCAGTGACAGTCTCAGAAACCCACAGGGGGTCAACACTGACTGCTCCTCTACAGAGGCAGTCTTAGAAACCCCCAGAGGGTCAACACTGACCGCTCCTCAACAGAGGCAGTCTCAGAAACCCACAGGGGGTCAGCATTGACTGCTGGCATTGAGTTTGGTTTGAGCTTTTAGTCAATGGGATAGTTACAGGGTTGACACACTGGGTCTGGGACAGGGTCCAGAAACCCATATGTGTCACTGTGGCCCCAGGTGATTCTTATGAGCAAGCAAGTCGGAGAAAGAGTGTCTCAGCTGGTCTGCCCGAGTTGCTGCTTGAAGGAAAGAATATCTATGCAAGTTAACCACTAAAATTATATTTCTTCTAAGTCACAACAACATGCTCAAATTCAATAATTGTTCCCTTTGAGTTAGCAGTCAGCGGGCTGTGGGTTTCAGGGATCCAAAGTTCGCTACAGTGAAAGCGATTTTGCCTCACAGGCTTTTTGAAATCAGGACACCTATCTCAGGGGTGGCATCTCCTCCCGTGACATGGAAAGCTGTGAGGAAGCCGGTGCTGGTGCTCCACTTGCCAGTGAATTGTTCAATGGCTCCTAGGGTTGCCATGAGTCGAAATTGACCTCATGGCGGTGAGGTTGGTTTTGTGAATGAGAAGCAGTATCCTCGGAGCCTTAAGTTGGGTGTCGTGGTAGTATGAATACCCATTGCACCGTCCCCCACAGTTCCACATTCCTAAATCTTCTGATGCCTTTCTCTCACCCAGAGAAATGCCGGCATCTCAACGACCTTGAAAGATAACCTAATGGAGCCTAATGGTAGTCGAATAACTGCATAGATAGACCAGGTCATTTTCCTTACACAGGCTCACACATGACATTCAGAATCTCTGTCAAATAAATGTACACATATCAGTAAATTTAGACATACTTCGGTCTTTCATCCTTAGTCCCATGCATATTTTTGCATTCCTGCATGAATACTGAAATCATGCAAGTCTTTTAGAATATGAACTAATACATCACAAGTCAGACGTGTGCCCAGGAATATGCTACAATATGACCCCAATTAATGATTTATAGGCACAAGGGTTATTGATGTTGGTTCTGAGGTGATTATACCTCCCCTCTCAAGATACTACTACAGGTAGGATATTATAAAATATTAGAAGGCCTTGAAAGACACTCATGGACCATTATTTTTTTTCAAATCATTTTACTAGGGGCTCATACAACTCTTATCACAATCAATACATACATCAATTGTGTAAAGCACATTTGTACATTCATTGCCCTCAGCATTCTCAAAACATTTGCTCTCCACTTAAGGCCCTGACATCAGCTCCTCATTTTCCTCCCTCTCTCCCTGCTCCCCCCTCCCTCATGATCCCTTGATAATTTATAAATTATTATTTTGTCATATCTTACCCTGTCCGACACCTCCCTTCACCCACTTTTCCATTGTCTGTCCCCCCAGGGAGAAGGTTATATGTAGATCCTTGTAATCAGTTCATGGACCATAATTTTAACCCCACTCCCACCCCTACCTGTTCTGAAGTGACTTGGCATGTAAAAGACGGTCTTATGTTTTTTGCAAATGTTCTAGACCTTCACAAATTGATTTAGTTTGTACAATACAAAATGAAGCTGCCAGTGGTTATCGGTGCCAGTCTGACCTCCAATTTCTGCAACAGCATAGATTTGGAGCAACTCTAACCCAGGCTACAATTCTCCATCCTTTTCCCAGCAGTCTGAAGTAAGTTGTCCTTGATATCATTTTGGCTCTGGTCTTTCACTTTCTTTTTGAAAGCTAAGCCCCTGTCTCATTCCTTTGTTCTCCAGAGCATCTCTCTGTAACCATCGTTTATTTCAGTACCTCTAGAACTGGATTTCAGGAGCCCTGGTGAGGTATTGGCTACATGTTAGGCTCAGATGTGCAAAGTCAGCTGTTTGAAATCACTGGCTGCTGCATGGGTGAAAGATAGGCCTTTCTACACTTGTAAAAGAGTTAGTGTTGTTGTTGTTGTTTTGTTTTGTTGCTTGGTTTTGCTCTCATGTTATTATCTCCACAGGTCTGTCAAAATAAGATAGTCTGGATGAACAATCCCGAAAACAATGGGACCAACACTTCTAGGGGGACATGGGAAAGGGGAAGGTGGGGAGAAAGGTAGTGGTGGTAGCAAACTCAGGGACAAGGGAACAACAAGTGATCCAAATTGGTGGTGAGGAGGGTGCAGGAGGCATGGTAGGGTGTGATCAAGAGTAATGTAACAAAGAGGAATTGCTGAAACCCAAATGAAGACTGAGCATGATAGTGGGACAAGAGGAAAGTCAAAGGAAATAGAGGAAAGAGGTAGGAGGTCTAAATAAAGGCATGTACATATGTAAATACATTTATATATGAGGATGAGGAAATAGATTTATTTGCATATATTTATAGGTTTAGTATTAAGGTAGCAGATGGACATTGGGCCTCCACTCAAGTACTCCCTCAATGTAAGAATACTTT
>NW_022103904.1:3909106-3912217 GCF_000313985.2 Echinops telfairi
GATGTCCGACAGTGTAAGATATGACAAAATAAAAATTTATAAATTATCAAGGGTTCATGAGGGAGGGAGGAGCGGGGAGGGAGGGGGAAAATGAGGAGCTGTTGCCAGAGGCTTAAGCGGAGAGTAAATATTTTGAGAATGATGAGGGTAATGAATGTACAAATGTGCTTTATGCAATTGATGTATGTATGGATTGTGATGAGTTGTACGAGTCCCAATAAAATGATTTTTTTTAAAAGAGTTAGTTTCAGAAACCTTCAGGGGCAGTTCTACCCTGTCCTATCGGGGTTCTATGAGTCAACGTCGACTGGGTGGCAGTGAGCGATTGCCAGTCAGTCAGTCAGAACTGGATTTAGGTATGCTGTTAATTTCTTTCCAGAAGTTAGCTCTGAGTATCAGCACTCATCAGCTTGCCCATGCACAGACCCACACTGAACACCCACTATGGAAGTGTGAGTGAAAAGCTGGTTTCTGTAGGTCTGCCCATCAGCAATATGACAGATAGGATACCTTTCCTACAGCGTCCACAATCATTTCAGGAAGAAGAGTCAAACTCTTTTTATAATAAAGTAAAAACAAAGTCTTAAAATAAAACAATGCCTGACCATGTTTTGAACACATTTTTCTTTTACCTTGCTAATCTTTATTAAAAGCCATAAAGTTAGAGGAGCTGGAAGAAATTATGGAATAAAGAAAAAGCAATAGTTGTCAAGGATCACTTACCTGAAGGGAAATCTGTTCAGTCAAATTTGGATTTCTTTGTGATTTAATCAACAGCTCTGCCTGGCCTCCAGATTTTTAAGAATGAGAACATGAAATATTCTATGATTCTTCTTTATTAATAAATCATTTCAGTGGGGGCTTTTACAGCTCTTCTAGAAATCCATACATCGATTGTATCAAACATATTTGTACACATATTTGCCATCACCGCTTTCAAAACATTTTCTTTCTGCTTGAGCCCTCGATATCAGCTCCTCTTTTTTTTCCTCCCACCCTTGGGAACCCCTGATGAATTATAAATTATTATTACTTTCATATCTTACACCAGCCACTGCCTCCTTTCACCCATGTCCCCCCGGGGGGTGGGGAGGGCTATTGTATGCTTTAAAAAAAGAGTTCATCACCTTCCGTGATTGCACTGCAATGACTGCATTGCATGCACAGCCACCATGAGAATTGTCACACGGGCATGGGAAAATCACGTGCATATCACTTACCGTTCATCAACAGTTGTTGGTGAAGTTAGCAAATTGATAGCTCAGCATATCTAGGCAATTGTTTATTTCTATCTACAGATGCCCGTTTCCACAAAGGCTAATTTATACTTTGGCATAGTCTGCAGGACACAAGAACACTATAGATTTGTAACTCCTGGCTCAAAGCAACTCTGTCATTCTAAGAATGACCCTCAGGCCAGGCTAATGTGGAACATATTTAATGGTGTGAATATGTGTATGTTCATCTATATGTGTGCGTTCATCTGTGTGTGGCAGTAGTAGTGTATTAACGTTTTTAAAGAGTGTCAAAATATGTCATACACATACGTGCACACATATATATACACACATGTATACGATTCATATATACGCTACTTGCAGAAAAATAAAGAAATCACTTGAATTAATATGCACATTATAATAGATTTATTTTCATCTGAGGTAGACCATATGACAATAAAAAATGCAAAGTAGTTGTCCTAGGGGCAATTTCTCCCATCCACGAGAACTTCCTCACAGTTTTGAAATAAGCCTGTAGTAGAAATGGGCAGTGCAAACATTTAACCTCAAGAAGGAATTTTGATAGGATTCAAAGATAAAAAATCAAACCAAACACACTGCCATCGAGTTGACTCTGACTCAGAGGGACCCTAGGAGGCCCTAGGAGAAGAGGAGAGGTGCTCCTTAGGGTTTCCGCGACTGCACGCCTTTTCAGGAGCAGGTGAGCGGTTTCATAGACTGGCACTGCAGTGAGCAGCTCAACCCTGAACCTACTACGCCACTGTCATAACTTCCCACGCAGAAGAAGCCTGAAAATTAAATTCCAAAACATATGAAATAATTAATGGCAGCATAAACCATCAAGATCAGAAGGCATTGCACAATTTCAAAATCAGTGGCTTTCAAATGTAAATGAGATAAAATAAATGCCATCTGTAGAGGCAAAAATGGTCTTGTTGGTAGGGTGGCTTACAAGTTGGGCTGCCATCCACAAGGTCAGCAGTTCAAAACTACCAGCCCCTCTATGGGAGAAAGACGAGGCTTACCCCTCCCATAAAGACTTATAGCCTTGGCAACTCACCAGGGCAGTTCTACTCTGTTCTAGAGGGTCACTGTGAGTTAGAATTGACTCAGTGGCAGTGGATTTCAGTACATTGAAAAAACAATAATAAAACACACAGGACCATATGAAACAAACAAGGGATTTGGTAAAAGAACTAAAGATGGATCCAAAAAATGCAAATTAAATTCATTAAACATTATAGACCACAGACGAAGTTAGTAAAATGGAAAGGGTATTGAGGAATTCCAACAATGTATTTCACAGGTAAATCACATGTTCAAATGAAAAATGATTATCAAGTGACACAGAGATAAGATTAAGAGGCTCCGAATTATTTCTAATAAGAAAGTCAGGGGGGAAAGATTAGAAGAAATGCCAGACTTGAAAATCAGTAACAGTTAATGGACATAAAGAGTGGCATTATATAATGATAAGACAAATAACCCAGTAATAAACTAGTCCAGTGAAGAAGAAAACCTCCAAATTCCAGCATAATTTATAGAGACACATTTATCAAGTCTTAAATAAGGCAAAGACAAAGACAGATCACCCACTGGGCGACCATCAGCATGAAACTGTAATAACAGTGTCTAGAGACACTTCAGGAAGACATAAAGAACAAAGGAAACTGTCACAAAAGCATGATGGTGGCAGATAAGTTCACAGTTGTAGGAGGAACTGCAGATGTGCAAAAAGGATACAGTCATTATCAAAGATTAGAAAATCTTAGAAAATTGGTTCAGGAACCTTCACCAACGGCAGTCATGGCTATTCAACCCTCACATGGCCTTTAAATTGATTTTGATTCAAATAAATCTTTTAAAAATC
>NW_022103904.1:3913302-3927542 GCF_000313985.2 Echinops telfairi
TCCACCTGTGCACTATCATACATCTTCCAGTTGTCATAAAATTATCTAACAACCACAACCACCTAAACCAACTCATAGTGACTATATAGGACATGGTAGAACTGGCCCTGTGGGTTTCCAGGGCTGTAATGATTTATGGTAGTGGAAAGCCTCCTCTTTCTCCCTCGGAAAGGCTGGTGGTTCTCAACTGCTGACTTTGTGGTTATCAGCCCAACACATAACTCACTAGGGCACCAGGGCTTTATTCAACCTTCGTATAACCACTTTCCATTAAAGGCACGCTGACTCAAGTCCCTGAGCATGAGCCTGTATAGAGCCTGGCTAGAGTCCCAAGTGCAAAGCTTTTCACATGACTGATAGACTGACAGAAGGAATTCAACAGAGGCTGTAACTGTGTGGGGGCTGAAAAATAGATTTTGTGCTCCTACTGTAAACCTCAGCCTTCTGCGAGTCTAGTGCTCAGAATTTAGGCTCAAATACATACTTGACCTTGGATGTAACTAAAACCCAACACAATAGCACCAAGACACACTTGTAATAAGCAAAAATGAAAAGACGCACATAGAAAAAAATAACAAAAACAGCCTGAGTGCTACTGATTTGATTACAATTCATTGGGACCCTGTACTCATTGCCACGGAATCCATTCCAGGTTACAGGGACTCCAAATGACAGACTTGCGCTGGCCCGGTGGGTATGCAAGGGGGCACATTTTTACAAGCAGAAAGCCAAGTGGATTAGAACTGCTGGTCTTGCAATTAGCAGCCCAATGAGTAACTCACTATGCCACCTGGGATCCCAGTGACCCTACTATTAGGTGTCTTCATGTGGACTCTGACCCATAGTGACCACACGTACAATGGAATGAAACACTTCCCGGTCTTGCACTGTCCTCACAATCATAATGTTTGAGCCCCTGTGAAAGTCGCTGTGTCAATCCTTCTTGGCCAGCCCAAGTACATGAGACATAGTCTCATCACCCTAGAGTCTAAGGACCATTATGGTTCTTCTTAAAGACAGATTTGTTTTCCTGGTACCATCCACTCACCATGTAGTTATACCCGATAGCTACAGCAGAACATGAGGTAGAAGTGCCTTTGTGGTTTTCCAGGACTATAACTCTTTACAGGCGTAGAAAGCCTCATCTTTCTCCAGAGGAGCCATTGGTGGTTTCGAACTGCTTACCTTGTGGTTAGATTCCCAGTGCCATCCTATGAGAGTTAAAAATGCCCATCCTAGAAGTGGATTCAGAGGCCTCCAAGACCACTAAGAAAAAACAGCCTGGTTGGAGCTCTCCTTTGGATCTGGGATCCCTGCACTGGGCATCTCTCAGACCAAGGACACAAAGAACTCTTACACCCGAGACGACCAGACACAGGAGCAGGAAATAGCGATTGCAGAACCACAGATCCAGCAGAAAGGGGCGTGACTTACTTAGCAAGAAAGCGGAGTCCCTCCAGTCAAAAGAGTTGATGTCAGAATGAGTGTCTCGGAGCACTTACTGGAAGAAGTACAGAGTTTGCAACCCTGGCCTCAGAAACTATTGGCCAGAGAGAGGGTTGCCTCTGGGTATGGCTGAGAAGAGGCTGTCCTGATCAAAGAATTGTATCCTGAGCCATTTCTGATCCTGAATTGTGACCTGGTAATTTTCTAATATCCCCCGTAATTGTGAGTATTGACCATGAGTTCTGTGCGGCCATTGTAATGAATTACCAAACCCAGCAGAGAAGTAGAGAGCCCTGACTTGGTGTCAGACTTGGGAAAAAGTGGGAGAGAGGAGGAATGTCTGACCTCTACTTCACAGGACTCAGCCCTGAGCTCATGCCAATAGTGACTGTCTCCTCCTCTTATGAAGTTAAAAGGAATCAGATGTGTGTGTCTGTGATGCGGTTTCACAGTTGTTATGAGTCAGAGATGACTAGATAGCACCTATCAACAACAATATCAATTCTTTAACTTTTCATCTCTAAGGTGACCAGATTTTAATCTTGGTAAAACAGGACACATTGATAAAACTCATATCCTGGCGAAATAGCCACATGGCAGCCGAAAATCATATACCCTAGCTTGTCGTGCATTCTTTCAAAAAATTGGAACTTTTTTTAAAACTCCATGGGACGCAGGAAAAATTGTTCAAAATCGGGACTGTCCCGCCAAAAGCAGGACGTCTGATCACCTTTCTAAGCCCTACTTTAGCTTCATCTCATACGTCTTAGTATAGTTTCACAAGTGTTCATTTTCTTTCCATTTTTCATAAAGCACCTTACGGGTAGGATAATTTTTTGAGAAAGTATTTACAACAGTATGATATTGCTGAACGTGAAGAATTGCTTGTTTTGTTTTGTTTTCTAGTTTCTTTTGCAACCTAGAAAGGACTTCAGGTTAAAGAGGCTTACAAAACAATAACGAAAATTCCCAATAACGTTTTGTAACTGGATAACATTTTCTGAAATTAACTGATAAAAATGGTAAACACTTCTTTCCTGGATCTTCTGCCTTGACTTTGGCCTTTCAGTTCTCACATGTTACCACGAGAATCTTGCAGGAGGTGCACTGTGCCAACACAAGCATTATGTGAAACTCTTTGCAAACATAGCTGGGAAGAGCAGACAGATGACCTCTGTATGACTTCTTGGCAGGGCTGAGGCCTAATTGGACATGTGGAATTGGTGGTCTGACCAGCCGCGGCTCAGTCGGCTCCACATGTAAAGGAGCTGCAGTGGTTCCCGACCCTCGGTCGCCCGCTCAGTCTCATGCCTGGTGAGTCACAATGGCAGGAGAGTGCCTCCTTCCTGGCCGCCTTGACTCATTCTCTGGAGCAGGAGAGCATTCTCCTTGGGGTTGTGGTCTTGTGTTACATGCGAGACCGCAGTGAGCTAAACAGGTTCACCAAAATGCAACCAAATCCTTCAAATGTAGGAGAGAACAGGATGGAAATGACCAAATCCACACATGGTTTGGGTTGGCAAAGTTCTACAAAGGCCTAACATTAGCTCTGGGCCCCTAAATCATCGGAAACGGTGTCTTTTCATCTTCCGTCCATTAAATCGCTGCAGCCTACGTTGCGTTTCCAATAAATTCTATAGGAACATGTAATTTGCTCACTATAAAGAATTATTTATCACCCCAAGACTTCCTCCCAGATCCAGATGCCTCGGTTTACTCCAGGACACTCTAGCATGGATGGGGCCTTCCCAACAGTCATCCACTTCTGTGCTCACTTTCCAGATTGGGATGTTTACACATACTTTGAAAACTGACATTACCCATCCCAGGTCTTTGCCTTTAAGATTTACACAGTACTTCCCTTCTATAGGACAAAAGTAAACACATATATTAATGATTCATCTCTAAAAGGCGTATCCCTTTTAAATGTACTGCACTATTTTAGTTGCGTATTCCAAAAGCTCACTGCCATTAAATCTATTCTAACTCATAGCGAACCCAATGGACTGGGTAGAACTTCCCAGGAAGTTTTTGAGACTGTATCTCTTGACAGGAGTAGAAAATGTCTTTCCCAACATGTAAAAACCATACCAACAAGGTTCCGTAGGTGCAGATGAATAAATAACAAAAGGGTTATACCAAAAAATATTTCCAAAAAATTTCATATATCCTATTTGTCATCATATGACCAAACCCAGCCTCTTTCAGACTCCAAAGTAAATGATTAGTTTGAGATTACTTAGTGGCCTACATACAGTTCTATGTGCAGGAGCCCGGCAGGATAGTGGGTTTATGGTTGGGCAGCAGTTAAAACCACCAATCACGAAGAAGCACATCAGCCTGTGTGATCACGAGGTTTTGATGGGATCAAGCATCCCAAGTATCAAAGACCCAGAACAAAAAATCATGTCAATGTGAATGAGGGGGAGTGTGGAGTGGATACCCAAAGCCCATCTGTAGACAATTGGACATCCCCTTACAGAAGGGTCACAAGGAAGAGACAAACCAGTCAGGGTGCAGTATAACACCTATGAAACATACACCTTTCCTCTAGTTCTTTAATGCTTCCCCCACCCCTGCCCCAACTATTATGACCTCAGTTCTACCTTACAAATACAGCTAGACCAGACCATGTATACTGGTACAGATAAGCACTTTCAACACAGGGAATCCAGGACAGTTAAACCCCTCAGGACCAATAATGAGAGTAGTGATACCAGGACAATAAGGGGAAGGTAGGGAGAGAAAGGAGGGACCAATCACAATGAACTACATATAACCCCCTCCCAGGGGGAAGGACAACAGAATAGTGGGTGAAGGGAGACATTGGTCAGGGTAGGACATGCAAAAATAATAATAATTCATAAATTATCAAGGATTCATGAGGGAGGGGGCAGAGGGAGGGAAGGGACAAAATGAGGAGCTGATACCAAGGGCTCAAGTAGAAAGCAAAAGTTTTGAGAACGATGATGGCAACAAATGTACAAATGTGCTTAACACAATGGATGGATGGATGGATTGTGATAAGAGCAGTATGAACCCCCAACAAAATGATTTGCTTAAAAGAATCAACCCACCAATCACTCTGTGGGAGACAGATGAGGCTTTCTGCACCTGTCAAGATTTACAGCCCAAAAATCCACTCGAGCTATAGACTGCCTTGTAGGCTCACTGTGAGTTGGAATTGACTTGATGATGGCTGTGAGTTTGGTTCGTGGTTTTAGAAGTTTTGTGTACTATTACCTTCTGCAAACATTTCCCTTCTCCCATCTTCCACTGACTCTCTGACCATTTTATATACCTTATGTTCTTGCAAAGAAGGAGAATTTCAATGCAATAAACTGTGCTCTTGAAGAACCTGGACATGGATCAAGAGACAGTCTTTGAAACAGAGTAAACACATCCTGGGTGGTTCAAAAAATTTTAAGTTTATAGCAGGGTCATTACTTTTTCAGTCTGTATACTACACAGATAGTCCAATAAAGTAGTCTATATGAAAAAAGAACGTGCCACCAGGATTGGAGGAAATCTCCTTAGCAACCTGTGACATGCAGATAATACAACTTTGCTGTGCATGTGAGGTTGTCTGAGGCACTTGCTGATGGAAAGCAAAGCCAGAACCTTCAGAATGAATCACAACAACAACAAAAATATTTTTAAAGCTCTTACAACCGTACTGATAAACAACATGGTAATGAATGAAAACATTGAAGTTGTTGATGACTTTATGCTATTTGGTTTTACAATCAATGTCTATGGAAATAGCAGCCAAGAAATCAAACATTGTACTCCATTCTACACCTAAATCTGCTGCAAAAGGCCTCCTTACGCATCATTGTTGTGACTAAGTTGCACTTGATCCAAGGTATGATTCTTTCAGTCACCTTACATGAACGTGAAAGTTGGAAAATGAAGGAAAGTAGGCTGAAGAAGAAAAGATGTGCCCATACTGTGTTGCTGGTGGGAAAGAATATTGAACATTCCATAGATTGCCAATGGAATAAAAGGACAGTTTTATATAAAATACAACCCGATTTGTCCAAAGAAGTTAGGATGAAGAGACTTTAACTAGTGTGCTTTGGACACATCATCAGGAAAGACCAATCTCTAGAAGCCAAACTCAATGCCACCATGTCCATTCTCACTCATAGCTACCACATAGGACAGGGTAGAACTGCCCTTGCGTATTTCCAAGACTGTAACTCTTTATAGAAAGCCTTGTCTTTCTCCCAGAAAGTGGCTGGTGGTTTTGAACAGCTAATCTTGTGGTCAGCAGCCCAGTGAATAAGCAGTAAAACGCAAACACTCCCACCATCTCTAGAAAAAGCTATCACACTTGGTAAATAAAGAGACAATGGAAATGAAAAGCCTCAATAAGATGGTGTTACAACGGAAGACTCAAACATTATCACGAAGTTGATGCAGGACTTGGAAACATTTCATTCTGTGATACATAAAGTCACTATGAGTCACAGCCAACTTAAGGGCCACTGAGGGACTTAGTTTATTGTGCCAACCTGGCTGATAAACACAGGTGGGGTTAATTGAAGGGCAGAGGGATAAATGGCTCAGTAAGCCTCGCCTTTCTAGTTCTCAGGTCTCTTGCTTTGTGATGGTCAGACCAGGGTGAAGGTGCCTTAGCCAGTTCCCTGCTTCAGCTGGCAAAGCTCACTTCCTGTAAGAAATTCCCAAGGAGAAGCCACATGGACCTACCCAGATGCAGCCCTGGGTACTGGAGCAACCGTGTGGAGACCCCTCCCGGCGCTGAGATGCTTAAAGTTCACTGACTTGGCTTTCCTCCTGTAGTCGGCATCATTGCATCTGTTTTGTGAGATGGAGGACTTTGTGGATTGGTGTTGGACATATGGGTTAATGTTGGACTTGTGGGCTTGGACAGCACTGCGTTGGGATGTTTTCTTGATGTGCACTTAACCTTTATATAAAACTCTCTCTTATACATGAGTTCCTGTGGATTTGTTTCTCTAAAGTACCCAGACTAACACAGCCACTAACAACCACATATCCTTAAATATCAAGGTTATAATTAATCTGTTTTAGTAAATACTTCCATGTACTTTGCTCTTCTATGGTTTCTAAGCTATGTTCTCTTAATTTTAGCTCAGTTTTATTTAAAGTTTATAAATTTTCAAAACACAAGCCACCCATGATTCAACTGTTTCTTCTTTGATATTTTTGAGTTCAATGTGCCTACGTTTCCTTTAATTTAACTTTTGCTTCCTCCTAAATGATGATTCCAAAGGTGATCCCCCCCCCACACACACACACCTTTTCAGGCTGTGCACTGTCTCTGATTGATATATAATATAATACCCACATATTGATTGATATATAATATATAATATAATACCGACATACATAATGATGTCTCTCTTAAATTCTCCAGGTTTATAATCTATATCCCTACTGGCTGAACCACAGATTTATCAATATAAAATATTCAAAATTGATTTTCTGGCCTGAACTCCAACCCCTACCCTAAGCTGGCTTTCCCAACTCATGATTTTTTAAGTTTACCTAGAAAATTATCCAACGTTGATGGCTGAGATTCTTTCCTCTCTACGTTATTTTCCCAAGTCAGTTGCCAAGTCTTCACAAGTCTACCTTTTTAATAGTTTATATATTTTTCATTTCCTTTTTTCCTATTCTAATGTGCATTACTGATTTCCATTATAGACATATTACTGCAAGACTTCAACATTTATCATATTTAATATGGAGTAATCTATAGGTATACAGAGTGTGATTTGTTATCGTTAGGTGCCCTGGAGTTGGTTCTGATCCATAGAACCTAACGCAGAGCAGGAGCAAACACTGCCCGCCCCGCACAATCCTCATAATTGTTCCTGTGCTTAAGCCCATTGTTGCAGCCTCAGTGTCAAACCAGCTCCTTGATGTCCTTCCTCTTTTTTGCTGCCCGTCCCCTTCCACTTTACCAATCATGGTGGCCTTCTCCAAGGATTGATCCCTCCTGATAGTATATCCAAAGTACTAAGACAAAGTCTTGCCACCCTTGCCTCTAAGGAGTATTTCTTCCAAGAAAGACCAGTTTGTCCTTTTAGCAGTCCACGATACTTTCAATATGCTTCAGTAGCCCCACAATTCTAATGCTTCAATTCTTCTTCCATGTTACTTATTCAATGCAAGTGAGGCAGGGGGAACCGATTACAGGGATCTATATATAACCTCCTCCCCGGGGGATGGACAACAGAGAAGTGCGTGAGGGGAGACGTTGGACAGTGTAACATATGACAAAATGATAATAATTTATGAATTATGAAGGTTTCATGAGGGAGGAGGGAGGGAGGAGGGAGGGGGGAAATGAGGAGCCGATATTAAGGGCTCAAGTAGAAGGCAAATGTTTTGAGAATGATGATGGCAACAAATGTACACATGTGCTTGACACAATGGATGGATGTATGGATTTATGATAAGAATTGTACAAGCCCCCAATAAAATGATTAAAAATATAAAATACCATAGTTTGGGTCAGGAGCACCTTAGTCTTCAAAGCAACATCCTCAAAGGATGGATTAATAAGAGCAATACATTGGCACAAACATTGTAACAGGAGGTATACACTGTATCATCCTTTGAAAAGTATTGACTAAGTCTCATAGATGTGAGCAGTCTATTGAAACGAATGGAAAGTGAAAGTAGTAGTCTTAGCAGGTGACTAGGGCTGATTGTGGAAGAACTTTCTCTGAATCTTTCAATTTTCATAATATGTAACATAGCTTAGAACATTTCAAGTGTGTTATATGTGATTTAGACAGTTGCTTCATATTTACAATAGGCATAATGTTTAAGCATTCGGCTGGCAACTGAAAGATTGGTAGTTTGAATCTACCAGCCACTTCATGGTGGAAAAACCCCAGACTACTGCTTCTATAATGATTCCAGAACCCTGTGGGGCAGTTCTACTCTGTCTCTGTCGAGTCTGAGTCAGAAATGATGGGTGGCACACACTAACACCAGTTCCCTGCATCCCCATACATTTATGATGTTTGAAGAGGGAGATGCCTCATGCAAATATTCTGCTTATGGTGCATTGAACTACTGAGGTAGGTCAAATAGTACTGCTACAAAGGTTCCCATTCATACATGCACGTGTTTTTTACCAAAGAGAATATATTTAAACCCACCTCTCTGATCAATGAACAGCAAAAGACACATTCTCTCAATAATTGTCAGTCTCTTTCAAAACGCAAAGAAGCTCATTGCCACAGAGTCAATTCTGACTCATGGCAAGCCGAGGGGATGAGGTAGAATGGCCCCCATGGGTTTCCAGGACTGGGAATTCTTTATGGGAGTAGCCAGCCTCATCTCTCTCCTGTAGAGCAACCGGTGATTGCGAACTGCTCACCTGGTGGGTAGCAGTCCAACAGGTAATCACTATGCCACCAGGGTTCTTTAGTCTCCCGAGGGTGCCTTAATAAAAAATTCTTTTGTAGCATGACAAAAGATGAACTGGAGGTCAGCACTAACAATTTTTAATAAAACTCTCCCGGAGGACATCTTCCCAAATCACCGAAGCCTTAAAACAAGGTTTGGGGAATGCTACCCCATATAAAATAACTGCACTAAGATAGATCAAACACTTTAAGGAAGGCCGGGAAGTCATCAATGATGACTCAAGAAATGGAAGACCATTAACCTCAACAAATGAAGGAACTGTGCCCAAAGTCCAGTAACTGGTGGAAATGACCCTTGAATCATCAGTGATATGATAGTTCCTGGAGTTTGGAGCTTTTATGGTTCCCCATTTTCTATTTCAAGTGAGGATTTTTGGCCTCAGCAAGCTTTTGGCTAGGAGGGTACCAAAAGCATTAAGTGAAGATCAGTTAGCTCAAAGAGCCGATCTTTCCAACTGAAGCTAATGAAGATAATTTTATAGAACAAGTGTTAGTCTGGGTAGACTACAGAAACAAATCCATGCAAACTCATATGTGTATAAGAGAGAGCTTTATATAAATTGTAATTGTACTTAAGGAAGCATCCCAACCCAGTTCAGTCCCATCCCATAAGTCTGATATTAGCCCATATGTCCGATACCATTGTATAAAGTCCTCTTCAGACTCACAAAACACATGCATTGACGCCAAATGCAGGACAATCACAAGGCGGTGGGTAGAAAGTCTTTGGGTCCAGTGGTGTAAGCATCTCAGCACTGGCAGGGGTCTCCACGTGGCTTCTCCAGCTGCCAGGGCATGGGGTCAGTATAGTGCCGTGTGTCTTGTCAGTAGAGAATCTCCAAGGGAGTGAGCAGAGGGGAGGAAATCTTCAGAGGAGGAAATCCTGGACTTCCCAGAATTCTCAGGGGAAGGCCATGTCCACACAGAAGCCTCACTGGTTATATCTTGACAGGCCAGACTTCACCCCTTCACTTGCAATCCTCTCAAATTGACACCGGATTATGTACCTAGCACACCAGGGTTTTGAATTTACCAATACTACCAGAGAATGAGGCCCATCAAAACAGTGACTTCTTAGGTGAATCTGCGGGGCCAGTTATATTCAAGGCAGAGAGGCAGGCCCAGAAGATAATGGCAACACATCTTATGACCCCAACAGGTTGTTTTAATGGCTTTTCTTGAAGGGCAAAAGATGATAGCAGGTAGAATGGCCTGTTAGGAAGAAGTTTTAAGAACAGTGAAAACTACCTTGGTTAGAAAAAACCTAGGAAATTTGTGCCAAGGAATTGTGTTTCATCATGACAATGGACCTACTCATTTTTCAAAGGTAGTAAAGATTGTCTGATGAGAAATTCATTGAGAAATCTTAGTCCCAATAATTTCATTGGGAACTCTTACAGATCTTATCACAATCCATCCATCATCCATCCATCCATCCATCCATCCATCCATCCATCCATCCATCCATCCATTGTATGAAGCACATTTGTACATATGTTACCATCATCATTTTCAAAACACTTTATTTCTACTTCAGCCCTTGACATTGGAAATCTTATCACTGTTCATTCCTAATCTTGACTTCAGACTTCTTTTTGTTTCCAAAATTCAAAGGAGCAGGTTTTGAGTCTGTGAAGGATACACAAACTACCATTTTGATGTGGTATAAATCTAAGAATGTATACTTATGAGACCAGTTAGAGAACTGGAAACAATTTAGGTGGAAGATATGTTGAGAAACAATGACTTTACATTTTTATTATATTTTTGTGAAATAAAGGTTTCTGTGTAGGGAAAAAATAGTTTATATGACTTTGTAACATTACTTTTTGACTTATCCTCATACACTTTGCTAGGTCACACCAAATATGATCTATCCTTATCAACCCATTCAATCTACATTGGGCTATAATTATGTGGCTGGTTATCAGTCCAAACTCTCACCATGAACAATTATAATGCTTAATTAAATTTAAATAGAAAACTTTTTTGTTTGATGGCATATGAGTGTATCTTAAATAGGCAGGAATGAAAGTTCAGGTAGTTTAGCTAAATTATTGACTTAATATTTCTCAATATTAACTATCCATATATGGTAGTTACAATAATCTCCTGTCAACTTGAGAAGGGGTAGAATCTAGCATGTCAATCAGGTCATAGCCAATAAGGCTTCTGTGTGGGGATGACTTTCTCCTGAAGATTCTGGAAACTCCTTTCTTCCTGGAGGTGGGGCACACTCGCTCTGCTTTGTCTTTCAGCTGACAAGCCACATGGAAGTACACTGATGGAGCCAGAGGCCTGGAGCTGGAGGAGTCACTTGGA
The DNA here is from genome assembly GCF_000313985.2 of Echinops telfairi. Lineage (NCBI taxonomy): Eukaryota > Metazoa > Chordata > Mammalia > Afrosoricida > Tenrecidae > Echinops > Echinops telfairi. The sequence goes on from NW_022103904.1 coordinate 3,924,504, forward strand.
GACCCACACCAGTGCTGAGATGCTTCTACCGCCACTGGATCCACAAGACTTTCCACCCACTGTCCTGTGATCTTCCTTCATTTGACGTCTTTGCATATGTTGAGTGAGTCTGAAGAGGAATTTATAGACTGGTGTCAGACATTTGGGCTAATATCAGACTTATGGACTTGAACTGGACTAGGCTGAGATGTTTTCTTAATATACAATTACTGCTTATATAAAGCTTTCTTAGGAGTGTCTATGAATTTGTTTCTCTAGTCAACCCAGACTAACACACCATAAAATGTATGCTTTCTGAGTGATGCTATGCAGTACAGTGTGTTAAGAGAACAAGGTAGATCTATATATACTTATGAACAATCTTAAAGATATATTGATTTGGAAAAAAGGAAAGTAAAGAACATAGGAAATATGTGAATATACAAGAAATAAGAGCTTTTATCTATGGGCAGGGCTTGTGATTGGTGCCTGAGGAGGCTTTCTGGCAACTCTGTAATGTTAAAACATTTTTTTGGGGGGTATTATTTATGCAATTTTAAATTATTTAAATTTAGAATGTCATTGGAAGAATTCATAAGAACATTGGTTGCCCCAGTAGGCGAATGCTTGGTTGAGGAACTAAGATGGAAGTAGACTTTTTTTCACTTGCTCACTGCTTAATATAATTTTTTAAATTTAATATCAGGGGTGGGGTGAAGCTTAATTCAATTTTTAAGCTAGTAAGAATAAAACATAGCTGCCTCCAAATAAAAAACCAAAACCCAGACTCCACTGCCCTGGTTTCCGCTCTGACCAGTTGAACTACCCCAGACCAATGCTGACTGCCACATCTTTCTCTTATCCCAACGTTTTCGGTTCGCATCGGAGCATTTAACCACTAAGTCACATAGGGGTTCTGCAATTACATCTCCACGATTGCTTCCACGCGCTCGAACCTAAAAACCCACCAAGAGACTGGTGGCGGCTGAAACAGCAGAAATCGAAACGCTTATTATAGTTGAGTGGAGAGGGGAGTGACTCGAAAGATGCAAAGTCTAACGAGCTCTGGTTCGCCTTTGTAATACAAAATCCCCAGCCTCTTCTCCGGCCTTGCCCCACCTCCTGGTGCCGCTTACTGGCCGACGAATGACTGACGACCTAGTCCACCAATCAGATGGCTTCTCTCGGTTGGCACTCAGTCCCAACCGGGGCTTCAGGGCTTCGGAAGAGGTGCGGGCTCCGTACGTGACACCAACGTGCTGACGTCATCGGCCGAGTACTCGCGGAGGTCCCGGGGCTGCAGACTGCGGGCCGTGAGCTGCGCGTCCCTGGCTGAGCCGTCTTCCGCCCCGCCCCGCCCCACCCCTCCGCCCACTTAGGGCCCCGCGGGCGCGACCGCAGACAGAGCCACTTGCCCATGGCCAACCTGGAGCGGCTATCCTGAAACCGCCCGTGGAGGTAGGTTGGGTTTCTGGTCACCCTATTGGACAGGGTAGAAAACTGAGTCACCCGGGCTCAGAGGGTTCGCAGACAGCTGACCACAGCCCGATCCTGGGCATTCATCTCTCTTTTCTTTGCTGAGCCGGGTGCGACCCTCCAGGACCGGAGGAGGAGGGGCGAGGCATGCTGTGCCTATAAAGGATTCAAAAGTGACGTTGCAGAAGGCCCAGCCTCATTTACCTCCGTGCCTCGACGGTGGGATTCAGGCAGTGAGGGTCCCCTCCCTTCCTTCCCCCTGCAGACTCTGCTCAGCCCCCCAGCGGGGTCCAGCCCAGTGCTGGTGTCAAGGACCCTGCACAGTGACCAAGAACGGGACGCTGGGAATGAATGGTTGGCCTTTTCAGGCATTGATGGTTACAGGCCTCTGCAATTCATCAAGAAAAGCCCTGATAAAATGAGAAATGAAAGCAGAACCCATGAATTTTTTGACAAAATGATTTAGTCCACAGTTTTGCCTGCCTTCAGGCTTCAGGCCACTTTCTGAAATCTCAGAAGCATGCCTACTTTCCGTTTAGGATTAGAAAGATTTTTTTTTTTTAAGGGCCAAATGGGGTTTAATATTGTGGAACTTTTTTTATCCTCCTGTTAGTGCAGCAGTTGTTCATCATGGATATGAGCTAGCTTAGCTCCAAATCATTTGTCTTTTGTTTCACAGATGGGCTCACCGAATTCATCCCTTGACTGAGTTATAATGTCAGTAACAAGAAAACATAGCAACAATAGGTCTAACCACTGACATATAGTGGGATTAGTCTTAAAAAAAAAATATATCAGTGTCCTTCATTGGGAAGGTTCTGAAAGATAATCCCATTCACAAACCACTTATAGAAGTGGAATCACAAAGCAAGACCTCTACCTTTCTGGGTTCTAATAAGAAGGTAGTAGATAAGTATTGCTCATGAAGTAAAGCAGTATACTGCCAGGAAGAGTAATATGCAGGCACAGAAACTATTCTTTATTGTAAAGCATTCCTTCCCTTTAATATTCTCCTGGTTCAGATATTGGCCTTTTCTGACTGCATGATTGGATGAAACTCCTTAAGAAGTCCTCTTCTGAGAATTTTTCCCTTAGTTTTCTTCACAGAAAAATGGTGAGCATTGCCATTTACATGTTTTCACTGGACAGCTTCTCAGATAGGGGTCTCTTATCGACGCCAGGCTTTGTTTTAGGCATTGGGAACAGAATGGGGCACAATTTAGATAAGGTTCCTGCCCTCAAAGATCTTACATTCATATAAATAAATATGACCATTTAAAATAGTATCACGAGTTGGAAAAGAAACCATTACTGGATACAGAGCTGGAGGGACTAAGGTGTGGGAGAGATTAAATAGATGACCTGCTAGACTTTACTGAGCAGCCTAAGACCAGGATGCTTAGAATGAGTCAGCCATAGAAAGATAAGCCAGACATTGCCAGGCAGAGGCACCAGTGCAAAGGAAATACAGGAAGGGACCCGGCAGTTCCAGGGCCAGAAAGGCAGTCAGTGTAGTGTGTCTGGAGCCAGGTGAGCCCCAGGGAGAGTGAGGTGGGTGAATGGTACTACATGACGTCTAAGAAG
>NW_022103904.1:3927642-3931554 GCF_000313985.2 Echinops telfairi
CCAAATGCGCTAGGTCTTATTTTCAGGGGATGTCGTATTTTTTCTTGATGAAGGATACGGTACACATTTATTGTTTATTGTTTTATTAAAAGAGACCTCACACTTCCTGTCTGCTCCGGCTGCGCTGGGGCCAACAGTGAGCTGCGCAGCAGCACCCACCACTCCAGTCCAGAGTCTGGAGTTACGGTAGCTTCCGGGGGCCTTATTTTCGGGGGGATGCCTTATATTCAGCGAGAGGCAAAACTGTAAGTAGGTCTTGTTTTCGGGGGATGTCTTACTTTCGGGGAAACAGGGTTATAGTAACACTCAGGTGACTACCTGCTCTCTGTTGCAGTTGGTCCTCCTACTCCCATGCATACCTCAACAGTGCTCTTTTATTATTGAGGGTGGGGCGAGGGAGAGATAAAATGTTTTTTATTCCTCAAAGTTTATTTCCTTTGCATTTTTATGCATGAGGCTCAAAGACTCTGCTTCAGTTCTCTTACCTTCCCAACTTCCAATCACAAATCCTATTGCATGTTCCCTTTCTGTGCCTTCCTTTGGAAAAGACAATCACTGCTCTGCAGGGGCAGTTCTACCCTGTCACATAGGGGAGGGTCACTGCGTCAGAATTGACTAGAAGCTGTGTGTGAACTCTTCTCCCAGGTGAGTTCTAGGAAATGGCATTGTCAAGTGAATTAACCAACCCATTAGACCTTCTGTTACTGACCTGGCACTTCATGCCTGCTTTTATTTAATCGCAGGTGCAATACATTCTGATCTTTACGATGACTTGTAACGGTAAATAGTATCCCTTCTTGAGAGATCAAGAAACGTACCTGGAATGCCACCCAGCTAGTACTGACCAAGGCTGGACTTAAGTACTCCTTAACTCCAGTCCTGTTGGAGCACTGACAGGGCTAGTGGTTATGCACACCTTAGCCATCCATCTGCCAGGTCAACAGTTCAAAACCATCAGCTGCTGCTCAGGAGAAAGACAGGGCTTTCTACTCCTGTTCATAGTAGCAGGGAACTCATAGGGACATTGCTCCCCAGTGCTTTAGGGTTTCTGTGCGTTGACATCGAGTCCATGGCAGTGAGCTGGAGGCGGTGAGTGTTAGCCCCATTCCAAAGCCGAATGAATTCCACTCTTCGACTTCCCTGGTGTATAAAAGCAGCTCCAGATCTCTAGCATTGTGATGTGCATGTGTGCGTAACTGCATATGTGTGTGTAACTATCTGTATAACGATATATATAAAACAAACTTTTTTGTGAATTGGGTGGAAGTGCACTGAGTAGATAGGTTTCCATTCAACATGTCCTCCAAATGTTGGTTGATCTCCTTCATTGAAATCCCCGCAATGTAGCATCCCTTATCCCACTTCTCGTGTTTCCTGGGTGTATTCCCCCTCTATCCTAACCCTTCTAAACTTTGTCCTTGGGGACATGCTGCCCTTTTGATCTTAACTGGTTGATGACTATTCTGAGGTCCATGAATCTCATCAGTGCTGTTGTTCCCCCTACAAACCTACCTATTCTTTGACGAAAGGTGGAGCCATGGGGGTGAGTCCATTTCCTGACAGGAAGGGTGACTCAGGGCCATAGACTCAGCAGTTCCACCGGTCTCGCATGGCCAGCAGGCCGCTCTCTTTATGTCTGTGCTTTAAAGCTTACGTGATTCAGTTCTCTCGGTTTGGAAGGAGGGCTGTGGAGGTCCAGAGAAGTCAACTTCAAAACATAACGCAGGTCGTGATCAAACTGGCACTAGATATCCTGTGTATTCTCAGCCTTGTCCTTATTCATGTGTGTCTGCAAGGACCGTACAGACTTCCTTCTTGAACGTTCAAGGGCAAGGTTTTCTGTAAATGTAAAAATAGATGTGTCAGCATCATGAGTGTACTGTGCATAAACAGGTAAAAGGTAATTCTAAAGAGATGAGACAGGGCTGCTTGTTTGGATAAAAGAATCTCAGCTTTATTTTTCTCTTTTGAGCAGTGAGCTGGGGTGAACTATTTGGTTTCTGTCAGTAGAAGCAACTATGGTTTCAAAATGACATTTTAAGCTTTTATTTTTGCTTGAGTTAAAAGATGTTTGAAAAGGAGTTAAAATTTGTTAAAAATCCCCCAGACTTAGGAGTGTGGGACTATTGCTTTGAGTTTATGGCTTATAATCATAGTTTCTACCAGTTATAGGAATTTCTTCCTGTAACGGAAGAAGCCATGTGTCAGCTCAGAAATGTAGCTGCCTTTTCTTAATCATATGTTGTCATATTTTTCAAATAAGTAACTATAACCTTATACATTTCATGCTTAAGAAATGGATTCATATGTTCTGGAAGTTGAAGAAAACAAATGCACAAAACCGTGATTCATTTCTAAAGTTGGCTCAGTTTAATAATTATCATTAGGATCTGATAGATAGTGAACTTAACTTATTTATGCATGAGTTTTTGACCCTCCCATAACAAAATACAAAATGTAATATAACATCATAACATAACATTAGCCGAAAGGACCGCAGTTCTTATTATCAGAGGCTCTTGGGGGAAAGATGTAGCATTCTGCATCGGCAAAGATGGCAGCCTTGGAAAACTGCTGGGGCACTTCTACTCTGTCCTGCCGGCTTGCTATGAGTCAGCGTTGACTTCGTGGGATTGGGTTTGGTACACTATATTGCCCCTCCTCTCCCTCCGCTCCCATCTCTCGCTCGCTCACAGTGGTTAAGTAGTCAGCTGCTAACAAAAAGGTCAGTGGCTCGGACCCACCAACCCTTGAGACAAGACGTGATCCACTCCTGTAAAGATGGTCGCTAGGGAACCGATGGGGTAGTCTGACTGTTATCTGGGTTCACTGCTGGGAATCTACCCAACAGCACAGTACCCGACAGTAACAACGGAGATTGTCTTTTTCATTAAATTCAAACGACGTTATTGGAATTTATTCATTCAAAGGATTAAATTATATTCAAACGCCGTCAAGAGAGGTCCTTCTTTCTTTAAGCTCTCTGCTAAGTGTATCGACCAAGTGTTTTTGTCTTTAAAGATGGCTTGTTCCACTCATCTCCACATTCTGGAGATCCAGCCTGTTTTCATCTGATGCAGATACTCCTTCCCTGGGGAGCGGAAGGCCTCAGACTGGACTCCTGGCTGTTAGCCTTGAGCTCTCCAGGTGCAGTGTTTTCTCGATGGGCCACTCCAACCTCTGAAGTTCTCTCTGATTTTCCAAGTCCATCGTAAATGTTGCTCCCTAAGGAAACATCTCTTTAATAGGAGTCTTTTTCACAGCACTTGTGGGAGACTTTTGGGGTGACTTTGTTTACCAATCACCAATTGTGTTATCTTTGATAATTTACTGTGTATCCACTGTGTATAACAAAAAGTAAACACCAAACCAGTAGCATGCCCTCTTCTGTGACCAGGCATATTATACACCTGGTGCCATCCAGTCAGATTCTGACTTGCGTAGGTGCTTAAATGCATGTTGACTAAAGCTTAAAGGAACTAACAATTACTGTTAGACATGCAGATTTTCACATACTGTAAAGCCTTCTAGGCTTTTTTGTTTTGTTTTGTTTGTCATCTTATTATCTCATCTTTAAAAGAAGCACTCTTAGGCTTTTCTTGGCTTTGAGTCAATAAAACTTCTTTCCTGTTTTGGGTAAGGGTTTGGATTCTCTAGTTGCCGTGTGATCTCTTGAGAAAAGCTCTCTTCTTTGGTCTGTAAATGTTGAAGGAATTTCACTGAAAGAAAACAGAAACTCTCACTGCCCCAGGCTCCTTGTAGTGTGGGGCAGTTTTCCGATCAGGTCCCCAGGTTCACCATAGCATGGGCATGTGGTATGCGTCATTGGGTTCTTGTGCCATGTCTCAGACCTCTCAGAGTGCTTGGCGGGCAGCCTGGTACAAAGGCACCAGAGGCAGCGCAGGCCTCTGC
>NW_022103904.1:3932204-3933574 GCF_000313985.2 Echinops telfairi
AAGTATGGAGTGCAAGAAAAACAAATGCAGTGGTAAGAGCCCCCAATACAATGATCTTTTAATACAAAGGAAACAAACATGCCTGTCTTGGAAGGAAGTACAGCCGGAATGCTCCTTAGAAAGAAGGATGGTAAGATTGGGTCTCATATACTTTGGACATGTCATCCCTGGGAAAGTACGTCCTGCTTGTTAACATGGAGGGTGGGACAAAAGACCCTCCTGAGGGGCTGCACTGGTGAGCTCAGGCAGAGCAGTGGTGATGAAGATGGCAGTGGTCCAAACAGTTTCATTCACCCCACTCAACGGCACCTCGCAACAATAACAACATCTACCTAAACAGCAACACAGTTATTGCCTGCAGCATTGTTTCCACTGGCAACACGTTTCTAAGAGGAAGCTCTAAACATCCATCAGAAAGTTAAGGAGGAGCAGCAAGCTTCTTGGCAGTCCTAATGCGATCAAAGTTGAAAAAGACATTGAGAACTCCATTATAGAAAAGCAAAAGGAAATTTGAAGGTGCCCTGCTGGTGTAGTGGGCTCTGGGTTGGACTGCTAACTCTAAGCCCAGCAGTTCAAACCTGCCAGCTGCTCCTCAGGAGGAAGATGAGGCTGTCTGCTCCCTAAAGATTGACATGACCAGAGGAGGCTGTCTGCTCCCTCAAGATTGTCCTGATCAGCAGCCATCCTCCCTTCCTTGGGGTTGCTCTGAGTCGTAATCGACCCAATGGCAGTGAGGCATTTTGTGTGTTTTGCGTTTGAAGGAGTGATTTTGTTCTGTGGGGACAAAGGAGAGTTCTGAGAAAAGGTAGATGGTCAGCAACCAGGTGCATCGGCAGTCTTGCACATGTGGATATGGCTTTGTGCTCTCTCGAGGACAAATGATCCAGCCTCCTCTGTATGGAATAATGTGACTTTGAAATTTCTGTTAGAAGTATATTTATGCCATTAAATTCCAACTCTGCGCTGATGACACCTCACATTTACACAAACTCTAAAAAAGGAAACTCACTGCCATCTCGTCCATCCCGACTCAGAGAGACTGAGTAGGACGGAGTAGAACGGCCCCTTTGGAGCGGATGGTAGGCTCGAGCTGCAGGCCTTGCAATGCCAGCAATTAACCGGCTGTACCACCAGGCTCAGAAGGAAGCATAAGCATGTTGCGGGGGAAACTCTCTTCTCTTTTAATTCCACTTTTTCTTGAACTGTTTGAAGTCCTCATGTTTTCTAACCCAGACCTCTTCCCTAAACTTCTGGCTCATATCTAGCAATTCCTCGCCTCCACTGGGATTTTAATGTGTGCTGGAGCTTGTAAGAACTTGGTGAGGGGAACTAAGGAAAGGCTTCCAGCAAAGATGCTGGACAGCCTACCC
>NW_022103904.1:3933674-3945007 GCF_000313985.2 Echinops telfairi
TTTACTCAAATTGCAATAAAAATGTTAATAATTAATAAATGTCTACAGATATTGCCAGGTGTCCCCTGGGAGGGAGGGGAGGGTGGTAGTGTAGAGCAGAGTTTGCTCATAAGAGATTAGCCATTTAAGTCCTTGACCATAGCAGTGAACAAACTACCTATTGCGCTGGGAAACCTGCTGCACTAGACCTCGGCAAGGTGTTAAAGAGTAAAGATGTCACTGTAAGGGATAATGTGCACGTGCCTCCAACCAGGGTGTTTTCAGTCACCTCAGAAGCATATGAAATCTGGAGAATGAGTCAGGCAAGACTGAAAAAGAATTAGAATAATGATGCCTTTGCATTATAGTGTTAGCGAAGAATATTAGAAGTATGGAGTGCAAGAAAAACAAATGCAGTGGTAAGAGCCCCCAATACAATGATCTTTTAATACAAAGGAAACAAACACGCCTGTCTTGGAAGGAAGTACAGCCGGAATGCTCCTTAGAAAGAAGCATTCCCCCCCCCCCAGTGTGCTGCTTATATCTAGGCTGCTCGCCAGTAGCCTTCAGGAAACCATCAGGTCTCCTCACTGCCCCCCTCTTCTTCTCATGGCACCATCCCTGCACGAACACTCATTCAGGCTGGCCTTTAAATACCTGGTGCTTGAGCTATTAAATGATTCAAACTTTAAGATTAGCAAAATGATTTTCGAGTGGTCCTGCCATTGTCTTGTTTCCTGTAAAGTATAGTTTTGTATATGATAACCAATCAGAATTTTCCCGGTAGATCCTCTGCATTTAAGTGCTGGAAACTTCTTCCCACTGCTTAGTGAGTCCTAACAAGGTGTTACCAGATCCTGTTTTGTTCTTTCAATAAACTCTTTTATTTTGACAGAAGCTCCCCAATTTTCTGTCCTTTGACAGTAAGCATCTCAAACTCTTTAGGTCTAAAACTGAACTGCCTTTTCTCCCGCAAAACTGCATCTTCTCCAAACCCCCAGGGGATAACGTGGCCTGCATGGACAAGGGCACTGGTACACTGCCCGTGAAAACCAGAAACAGTTGCTACCGAGATGATTTCAGCTCACACACACCCCATGTGGGTCAGAGCACAGCTGAACTGCTGAAGGTTTTCAATGACTTTTTTTAAAAAGTAAGATGACCAGGACTTTCTTCTGAGGCACCACCAGGCAGACTCCAACCTTTGAGAAGGAGCTGAGCTCATTCGTTTGCACCACCCAGGGACCCCATAGAGTTGGGTCATAAGTATAGTATATATGGAAAACATATATGGAAAACACTGCCTTTGTTAACAGCTAGACTTGTTTAGAGCAATAAGACTGGTCACTTTTGGTACATTAGAGACCGTTTTTTTCAAAACATTTCCTACCAAAGGTGTTTTCAGAAAAGCTTGAATACTATCACTAACACTGTGAAGCAGTTCTCTTCATAGGTTGGGTCCATCAATTTAAAATGTTATCTTCCACACAGGAAGCCTGAGGTTGTGTTGGGCTAACCGTGGCATCACTGGTTCGGATTTGCTAGCTGCTCAATGGGAGAAGGCTGAGGGCGTCTGTCTCATAGAGGTCTGTAGCCTTGGAGACCCAGGGGACAGCTCTGCTTTGTCCTACAGGGTCACTACGAGTAGAGGTTGCCTTGATGGCGGTGAGTTTGGTTTGAGTTTAAATATTCAGCCCTCCAACAGACTTTCAGGTGGAATTTTGTTTGTAAGCTGCTATGCACTTACATCCTGATAAAAGCTTCTCAATGCTGTTCACGAGGCTGCTAGAATGTGGGGTGTTTTCATGATATGGAGTGAAGTAAATAAGGACAAATACTGCTTCAATTCATGTAACATGGAAGTGTAATTTCTGATGGACAGATCAAGGCAGAAGTGGGCTTTAAAACAAAATGATTATCTAGAAATTCCTTTTGTGGGAATTGGCAAGCTAGATAATCAAGAACTCTGGAAAACAATTAACAAGCACACCTCAAACTGAATCTTCTCCCTTAAAGCTTTTCTGTCAATAGCAACTTTCAGTCAATAGCAACTTCATCCTTCTAATTCTTCAGACCGTAAATCTTGTGTCCCTCAATCTATCACCAATGCTGTTGGTTCTGCATTTAGGGGTGGCTCTTTCTCACCACCCCCAGCTACCACCACCCTGTGTGACTTAATGCCTCAGTTCTCTTCTGAATTATTGCCACAGCATCCCAAGTGGCCTCTCTGCTTGTCTCAGAGAGGGCCCCTTCAGCTCATTCCTCCTCTGCTACAACGTGCCAGTGTCTTCCCATTTCTTTCAGGGGATAAGTCCGTCTACAAGGCCAAGGCCCCTGTTCACGTCTGTCTTTATGTCCTGCTGCTCGCCCTTTCTCTTATTTAGCTCCCGCTACTCTGACCTAGCTGGGCGTCCAACCGACCCACTCCATCTCCTCTGGGCTTTTGACCTCGCTCCTCCCTGTGTCCACTGTTCCTCCTCCTCGTAACTGTGTGGCATTTCTTGCTCTCTTACCTCCTGCAAGCCTTTCTCAAGGGCCCTTTTCCTCATGAGGTCAGCTGACATCTCAACTTAAGATCGCCGCATTTTACTGCTCCCCTGCTCATTACCTGGCCCTTCCTTCCAGAAAGTAAGCCCACGACTGTAGGGAGTGTGCCTGTTCTGCTTAGAGATGAGTCCCCAGGACCCAGAGAGTGACCTGATACATCTTTGGTGCTCAAAATATATTTGAGGTGTAAATTATATAGATGTAGTCTATTTTTGAATAATATTTGAATTTTCAAAAACAATCAAATACAACTCTTAAACCTTATAAGACTTTAAAATTTACGCTTTAGGTTGCCTCATAAATTATGAAAATATTGATCTTCTTTTACTTAGGCATCTCTACAATTTAATCTTTTGCTTTATATGTTATATTTCAAATACCATTTCACTAGCTCTGATGGTAGAGTGGTTACATGTTGGGCTGCTAACCACAAGGTCAGCAGTTCAAAACCACCTCAGAAACCCACAGAGGGCAGTACTCTCTCTGCTTTGTGGGGTCACTGTGAGTCAGAATTGACTGGATTACAGAGAGTTTGTTTTGTTTATAAGAAATAGATTATTTAAAAGTAAAGTTGCTTTGGCAACAAGTTTGTGCTTAGGAGATAAATGAGTTTTTGTTAGAAGAATGACTTAGAAACACCATAGCATATTTATGTTCTGTTTTAATTTGTAGAAGTCACTGTTACTAATGCTTACATATCTCTGAGCCCTAAAGCAGACTGGCAGAAGGTTAAACTCTACTTGTGTACACACAGTTGCTATGGTTTTTCATCTGCTGAGATATTAGCAGAAGCCATTGAATGAAACATGATTATGAGAAAGGACATGGAATTTAACAAGCCTTGAATTGTTGTGTGGGAAGAGATTCAGCAAAGAATGACCAGATCTATCGGGATGGTGTAAACGCATTAATTACATTCCATGTAAACAGCAGTAGACTGAGTCAAACCATGGAAATCCTATATAGGGAAATACCTAGAGCAGGACTAGTTGTTCTCTTCGAAGAGGAGGCACAGCAGGAAAAGCAGTTGGAATGTGGGCAGTGTTGTACTCTTTGGCTGTGTGAATCAAACAACACGCGTTGCCTGTCAGTGGTGCTTTGTAAAAAGAGGTTTTCTTCAAGTTCCTTTGAGGAGTTGAGTGCTAATGTAGCAAAAGAATGAACAAACGTGCCCTGTAAAAGCTTCCAAAACAGTATTGTCTTGTGCACATCTTAACTGAAGACTTGAGATTTTAGGCCCAATTCCTTGCATGATGTAACATCATTATTTCATTTAAACCTAATTACAGAACTTACAACAAAGACTATTATCATGTGCTTAGGGACATTGGTTCAAAACACAATCAGAATGAATCCTATTTTAGTCACAGGCATTTATGAAAAAAATCTTCAACCAATCTGTGTGGCAACTTTTGTAATTATTCTAAGGGAAGAATGATTTGTATGTCCTGAAGTCTGGATGTAAGTTTTCCTTTTGGGCTGTAAGTTCTTCTTGAACTATCATATACATAAGAATTATTTTACAAACCTCTGTACATCATCCACTGTGCATTCTATTTTATAAAATGATCTTCAATTCTATTTTGTAAAATGATCTTCAAATATGACTTTGGTTCTTTGTGTTCTCAAAGGTCGCTAGCTCATACTTATAATGAAGTTGATTTTGTGAGTGTGAGGAAAATTTACTTTTATTCTGTTTTATATAGAGAGAGACATATATGTAGACATATATATGCATACACTATATAGGTTATCCTAAAATATGTTTAAGAGCCCTGGGGATGCAGTGGTTGGGTGTTGGGCCGTGATCCATAAGGTCAGCAGTTAGAAGTCCCCAGCCGCTTCTTGGGAGAAAGACAGGGATTTTTACTCCTGTAACAGCTACAGTCTCAGAAACCCAGAAGGGGCAGTTCTCCCATGTTGTGTAGGGTCGCTGTGAGTTGGCATTGACTCAATGGCAGTGAGCTTGTTTATTTGTTTGTTTTTTTTGGGGGATGTTATATGTATATTTGTATAATGTGTGTTTATATATTTATTAATGCTTGTTCTTCTGAATAATTCAGGTGTGCATGCATCATGACCTTCATCTCAGTGTCTGTGCATTTCCTAAAAATAAGGAAATTTTCCTGCATAAACAGGATACATTATTAAGTAGAAAATTAGTGTGATGTGTATATTACAACTTGTCAGTCTGTCTTAACTCTGGTGGCTTGTATATTGTGGTGATTCCAGAAGCTATATGACTGGTATTTTAGATACCAACAGTGTCACTATGGTGGGCAGATTTTAGCAGTGTTTTCACACAGTGTTTTCACACAGAAGGAATAGATTAGTTTCTGAGAGATTAGCTACCAGAAACATGAATGGCACTGGGACATTGACTGATTTAGTACTAGGAGATGAGCCCCTCAGCTTGGAAAGCACTCAACATACAATGAAAAGTAGAGTCAACCTTAATGATGTGGGTGGAGCAAAGCTTTCTGAACATTCATTTGTTGATGGGCACAATTCAAAATGAGAGGAAAATGTTGCAAACATCCATTAATAACCTATGTGAAATGCACAAAGTCTGAACCTAGGAAAATTGAAAGTTGTCAGATAGCTTTGGATTGGGCTGGGATACCTTTCTGATATAAAATTACTTCTTGATATAAAGTTCCTTTTTATACATTAAAAATGAAATGGAATGCAAAAAAATGGATGGTTACCATTGTGGGTCAAGTATCGGGTCCGGTATTCAAGAAGCATTGCTGTGATAGGTAGGTTTATTGTGCCAACCTGGTAAATAGGAACATGTGGGATTAAGCAGGTCACAATTTGAATGGAGGGCAAAGAGATAAATGGCTCAGCAAGGCCGACCCCCGCTCTCTTGCTCTCTGGTGATCTGACCAGTGTGCTGCTGCTTTAGCTAGTTCTCTGCTTCAACTTGTGAGCTACACTACTTGTGGGATAAGCCAACCCATGGATCATGTTGCTAGAGCTTGAGGTTCCTTCGAAACCTGCTTCGCCAGGCTGCTGGTGTGTACTTCACTTGAACTTGAGACTGGTGGATCCTGTTGTCTTGCATTGCTTGAGTTCGATCTCCCATCCGGGCCTGCTTTGCTAAGCTCCTGAGCTGCTGACTGTTGGTGACCCGCCTGCTGTTTGCTGCCTGTGGGAAAACTGCCTGCATTACCCTAGGGAAGACTCTGCTGTCTGCTTCATTGACCTTGGACTCAGCAGCCCTTGTGAGTTGAAGAACTTCCAGTATATTAACTGTTCCATGGAAATGAGTTTAACTGAGCCCTCTCTACTGCTGTGTGGACTAATTAGCTGTTATATGCCTTTGTGTTGTATAAATCTAGCCATATATATATGGATATAAATAATCATTATATATACAATCATATATATAATTATAAGTGCCCTGGTTTTGTTTCTCTAGAGAACTCTGCCTCTCACACATAGTGCTAACATTCAGTGTCAAAAAGAACATTTTGAGATCTATCATGAAGTACAGTACTGTCTATGGTAGGGTATTATCCATGGACCTACAGGAAAGTCCAATGAATACAACTATAGTTCAAACTTAAGCACCAACCACTAAAGCTAATGATGAAGAAAAAACTGAAGAATTCTTCCAATTTCTGCATTCTGAAATTGATCAGCCATGCAACCAAGATGCATTGATATTTGCTGGTGATTGAAATAGGAAAGTTGGAAACAAAGAGGAAGCATCAGTAATTAGAATATATGTACTTGGTGATCGAAACAGCTAAAGATCACATAATAGAAATTTACAAGACCAATGATTTCTTCATTGAAAAAAGGTTTTTTTTTCCTCCAACAACGTAAATGGCAACTATACATGTGGGACTCACCAGGTGGAATACACAGAAGTCAAATTTACTACATATGTAGAAAGAGAATATAGAGGCGCTCACCGCCATCAGCCTAAACAAGGCCAGGGACATTATTGCTCATGTGAAAGTTCAGATTGAAGATATTATTAAAACAGTTCCTTTGGAGACAAAATAGGACTCTGAGTAGATCACACCTGAATTATAAGAATATCACAAAACAGATTTGACCCAATGAACACTAATGATGGGAGACTCTGAGTTGTGGGATGAGGTCTAGACCATAGGACGTGAAGAAAGCAATAGGTCATTATAAAGTCAGGAAAGAAAGAAATGATCAAAGTAGATGTCAGAAGAGACTGATTCTTCCTCTTGTTCATAGAGTAGCTAATGCAAATGGGAGAAATGATGAAGTAAAAGAACCGAACAGAAGTATTATAATGAAATATGCAAAGAACTGGAATTAGAAAACCAAAAAGGAAAATACGGGCAGCGTGTCTCAAACTGAAAGAATTGAAGAAAATCGTCCAAGCCTCGAGTTACAATATTGAAAGATTTTTGCATGGACAAAATGTTGAAGGGTGCAGGCTGACGCATCAAAAGAAGCTGGAAGGAGGCACTGGCACAGAGGCACTGTACCAAAAATTGTCGGTCAACGTGCCACCTTTTCAAGAGGTAGCCTGTGGCGGTATTGACGTAAGAATTCCAAGCTGAACTTCAGGCAGTAGTGAAGAGCAAGGTCCCAGGAAACAATGAACTACCAGTTGTTATGTTTCAGCAAACTGCCAAGCACAGTTCTATGCCACGAAATTTAGAAGACAGCTACTAGACCAATCCATTGGAAGATAGCTATCTATCTTTGTGCCCATTCCATAGAAAGATAACCCAACAGGATGTGGAGATTTTCAATGTCATTAATGTCATTCATATGCAAGTAAAATTTGGCTGAATAGAATGCAAACAGTGTTAACAATTGCATCCACAGGGAGCTGTCAGAGATACCCAAGCTGGCTTCAGAAGAGGACGTGGCACGCGGGGTATTACTGTGTTACTGACATCAGCTGGATATTGTCTGAAAGCGGAGAAAAGCATACTGATGTGTCCCGGTGTTTCATTGATTATGCAGTCTCTAGACTGTATGGATCATACATAACAAACCATGTGTAACACTGAAAAGACTGGGTGTTCCAGGGCACTCATTGTGTTTCTGTGGAGTCTGTACCCATACCAAGACACAGTTGAATTCACAGAACAAGGAGATACCCCAGGGTGTAAAATCAGGATAGATGTGTGTTAGGGTTGCATCCTTTCACTATCGTTATTCAATCTATATGCCAAGGACACAGTCTGAGAAGCTGGAATGTATGAAGAAGAACATGGCATCAGGGATCGAAGGAAGCAGCATTAACAACCTGAGATATGCAAATGACAGCCTTGCTTGCTGAAAGTGTGGCGTACTTGAGGCACTTGCTAATGAGCAGACTACTGCCTTCAGTGTGGATTTCAACTCTGTAAAGAAAACAGCAAAACTCATAACTGGGTCATTAATTAACATGATAAATGCAGAAAAGATTGAATTAATCATAAATTTCATTTTACTGGAATCCACAATCAAGAAATCAAGCAGTCAGTATATCAAATGACCTATTGTATTGGGCAAAACTGCTGCAAGATACCTTTTTGAAGTTCTAAGAGCAAAAAACATCACTGGAAGGATGAGTATAAGCCTTAAGTGGCATTTCTCCTCATATATACATGTATGTATATAAAAACTGGACAACGCATAAGAAAGACTGATGATGCATTTGAATTGTTATGTTGGCAAAAAATATCAAAACTACCAAGAACTACAGGTACAAACAAATCTCTTTTGGAAAAAGTCCCGCTGGAATGCTTCTTGGAAGCAAGGATAATGAGACTTAGTCTCAGGTCCTTTAGGCATGTCATCAGGAGAGACAAGTCCCTGACAAGGACCTCCTGCTTGGTGAAGTAAAAAGAGTCAGTGTAAGAGTGGAAGACTCTCAAGGAGATGGATTGACACAGTGGCTTTAACAGCGAACACAAACATAATGATTGTGAGCAGGGTGCAGAGTTGGACAGTGTTCTGTTCTGTTCTACATAGTGGGCCCACTCCATGCTACCTAACTGTAACTTCGTCTACTGTTTAAACTACTAGATCCATCACTTACCTCCCCCCCCCTCCTTTGGCAATCATGAATGATCCTTATTTAAATCATTTATTACACTGGTTCTTATAAAATGTATTTTTCTTATTTCTTCTACATTATCTAACATGGAAAACTCCCTACCCCTACTTGGCTTGCTTTTTAAGTTGAACTAATACTTAACAATTGGGTCATTATGTATTTTGGTTCAAATTTATGGCTTTCTTGATAAATCAAAAATACAGTATCTATTTCCATATGTAAAGCCCTGAAAATCAGGGTACCCCCCAAAACAAACAAACAAACAAAAACACCGGGACAAAGCACTGTTGGGTGAAGCTTTTGTAGGATGCATTTTTCTCCCTAGGCGACCATTGAGCAGCTCGCTCTGAGTTAGTGCACCCAGTGGAAGGTTCTCTTTAGTCACCGTGAATTTTTTCTATTTTTTCATAAAAGCAGTTTTGCTCGAACCTCATTTTTTTGTGATGGCCAATTTAAGAGAACAGCGTGTGGCTGTGAAATGTTGTTTCTTACTCAGGGAAAAATGCCACAGAAATGTTGTGATGCTAAACACAGCTTATAAGGACAGCGCTACAGGAAAAACTGAAGTGTATGAGTGGTTTTCTCATTTCAACAAAGGTGAAATGTCGATTGATGATAAACCTCTTTCTGGACGTCCCTCAACTTCCCACTGGACGAAAATGTCAACTCGCTTGGAGTTCGTTCCACCAAGTCACACTGTTAATTAAGTTTTCTATATAGAGGTTGTGAAGAGATTGTATAACCATGTATGACAAAAGAGGCCT
Source organism: Echinops telfairi (assembly GCF_000313985.2). Lineage (NCBI taxonomy): Eukaryota > Metazoa > Chordata > Mammalia > Afrosoricida > Tenrecidae > Echinops > Echinops telfairi. Next base: position 3,943,011 of record NW_022103904.1, read on the forward strand.
GATTTGTGGCATATGGGGGACTGGTTTTGCCACCACGACAATGCACCTGCTCATGCAGCCATCTCAGTGTGCCAGTTTTAGACAAAAAATAGCATGCCTCTCTTGCCCCAGGCACCTTACCTTCCTGACCTTTCTCTGAGCAACTTCTTTTTGTTTCTTCAAACCAAGTGGGACATGAAAAGACAGCAGTTAGACTGAGCAGTGGTGAAGAAAAAACAAGGGAGGTGCTGTCGACCACCAAAGCAGATGAGTTTGAAAAATGTTTCCAAGAATGGAATTGTAGATTTGACCAACAGTATTAAGTGTAATGGAGAGTACTTTGAAGGTGATAAGTTTGTTTTGTAAAAAATTTTTAACACATAGCTTTGAAAAAAATTTCGGTTTTCTGGGGGTACCCCCTTGTATGCTTTGTTTCCCATGTTCTTTGTATCCCACGGTCAATTGTTAGTTCCCAAGTTTCTTTTTTTGCTTTTGTTTTTGTTTTTCTTGTATCAGTGATAGGTATCTTTCTATGTCCTGCCACCACCCCACCCCACCCCCTTCCCACTCCCCACACACCACACCACCCCGTATCTTTTAAAACATGAAGTGTCTTGAGGACTCCATTTTAAGAAAGTGGGGGATAATAAAGATCTGTGACGAAGTGAAGAATTATCCTGCGAAGTTTGAAATTGTACTTTTCCTTTAGTGAAAACATACATAATTTCACAACTTCTAGCCCAAATGAATTATAAATTGCATTTATGATTACCTTTGCAATGCAGTGAAACATTTTAGAGGGTTTACAGAAATATTTTCCCTCCCTTGCCAGGTTTGGTTCTGTGTATGTACATTTGACCGATGGGTTGTTTCAGGAATCCCTTCTACTTGTTGGAGTTGTTGTGAGACTTGGGGGATGTGACTTGGCGGCAGCTGACAACCACGCTGCCCCTCGGGTTAAGACAAAGTGTGAAGGTGCCGTTCAAGCTGGTGTTATGTGAATACGCAGGATTCGTTTATACTTTTCTTTTGTTGTATGTCTTCTTTGCCACATGGTGTTAATTTGTTATTAAAACTAATCAGGACATTTAATGGTAGTGATATTTTCCTTCCTTTTTAATGTTCTGGAACAATTTATAAGATTTTATTCATCTTTTATTTCAAAATTTTAAATACCTATAAAACTATTTGAGTCCTAATTCTTTTTAACGTTTTCATTTTTCCCTTTGAGGGTGGATTATTTTATTCAGGTAATCGACTACTTGATATATTTTCATAATGTTGACTTTCCTTAGGACTTTCAAATGTTATTGGGAGTGAAAGTTTCACTTAGGTTTTGAAAAATAGCCCGCATTTTTTTTCTTTTCTTGATCAGCTCCCTCAGTTAGTTAGATTTGTCTGTTTGCCTTTCAAAAGACTGATTCTTGGATTTATTTCTATATTTTAGGTTTTGTTTATGGAAATGCTTAGACATGTATAAAAACAGAGAGACTATGCAAGGAGACTTCAAAAATTTCGTGGAAAAATTCTGTGATCTCTTAGCTTAAATTTTCCATGAATATTTTGAAGCCTCTTGCCCCCAGTATACAAATCACATTGCTACCCTTCCTCAGCTTGCAGCCATTATCAACATCCTCCTTTTGGATTAATTTATTAATGATAATTATTTATTTTCTACAGGAAAAGCTTGATCTTTTCTTATTCAATTTACCACTTCTTTAATTTTGTTCTTTATTTTAAAAAGCAATTACAGCACTTGAGGGAGTGAAACCAATAAATATGCCCAACTTTCACAACCTGCATTTATTTATTTGTTATAATTATTTTTTTAAAATACTATTGCATTAACTTCTGTTGTGTGTTTGCTATACAGTTCCTTAGGCAGTGTTTACTGAATTTGGTGATTTGGGTGCCTAGATGGCTTGACACCGTGGCTGCAGCAATGAGCTCCACCCTAAGAACCATTGTGAGATGGTGCAGGACCACGCCGAGTTCTTTCTGTTGGACATAGGATTGCT
>NW_022103904.1:3946117-3954192 GCF_000313985.2 Echinops telfairi
GGTCTACTCCAGCCTCCTGTCTTTTGGACTGAGAAGCCTGATTTGGTAGCTTTGTTCATGAAGTCCCACCGGGAGGGGCTCTGCTTCTCAAGGTTGGACTTTGTCTCATTTCACAGGGCTCCTCAGGTACTGTCATACAGACGGAGTGTTTACTTCAACCGGCCCTGCTACTGCTTCCCTGTGTATGATACCACATTTCAATAAGAAACTTGGAATTAGAAAAGGGTAGGGGAAGCTGGGCAGGGAGTTCGTAAATCACGTTGCTCAGTGACAAAATACACTACCTGTACTCTGATGCAATTGTAAGAATACATCTTGCTCATTGTAAGAATAGCCTGGCCAGAGGAACGGAGACATTTAAAGAGTGATGGGCAAAGTGCCTCACCTGGAGAGCGGCAGCTAGGCACAGCGACTAGGCTTGGGATACTTCTTTTCCTGTGTTTTCCAGGCGGAATTACCTCGTCTGATGAGCATATTCCTTGAGATGATCGTCTGTATGTCTTGTCTCTGGATTTAGCCATTTTGCTCCTTAAAACGTGCTTCCCTGGTGGCACCGTGGCTTCAGTGTGTGGCTGCTTACTGGAAGCTTAGCCGTTTGAACCTACTAGCTGCCCGATGGGGAAAGCAGGTGGCCGTCTGTTTCTGTAAAGATTGCAGCTGTGGAAACCTGAGAGGGGCAGTTCTTCTCCGCCTTGTAGGGCACTCTGAGTTGAAATCAATTGATGGCAACAAATGATAAGTATACGTTGCTGAGTCCTGTTTGGCGCAGTGGTTAAGCACTTATTTGACTGCTAAATCACAAGGTGGAAGATCACTAACTGCTTCACAAGAAAAAGATGTAGTAGTCTGCTTCTAATGATTACAGCTCTGGCAACACCATAGTGTAGTTCTCCTCAGTGCTGCATGGCTGCTCTCTCTCTTAGTGGAATAGTTTCTCATTGGGCTGCAATCCCCAGGCTCAGCAGTTTGAAACCACCAGCTGCTCCACGAGAGAAAGACTGGACTTTCTACTCCCATAAATAGTTACAGTCCCAGAAACCCACAGGGGTCTTTATGAGTCAGCATTGACTCAATGGCAGTTAGTTTGGCTTTTTATATACACACACACACACACACATATACATACATACTTTGATTCATTATGCAGTGATTTCAGTTTAATTCTAATGAGTCATATTATATTATTTCTATTGTTTGGGAATTATCCTCTGGTTGCCCACTATAGCCGAGACAGAATGGACAAATCAATTTTATAGTGTTTCTCTCTTGCACACATATAAATCTTTTTTCTTTTCAATTTCATTTATTTTCACTTGATGCAATTAATACAGATCTGCTGGCAGAATTTGATGCCTTGATTTAGGAAAAATTTTATTTTTTTATTTGGAGTAGTAGCAATTGCTTGATTTTGTATATTAGAAGTTTCAATCTGAAATGAGTTATTTTTGAAACTACATTTCTCTAGAACAATGGTTCTCAACCTGTGGGTTGCGACCCCTTTGGGAGTCGAACGACCCTTCACAGGAGTCACCTAAGATCATCTGAAAACACGTATTTCCAATGGTCTTAGGAACTGAGACACCGCCCCTCAATCCATCTCCAGGCAGGTTCATCCACATGCAGATAATGCTGATCTTCTGAGAGAGAAGCTATCTCAACCTTCGCCCTGATGTTGGCTTTTTACACATTGTAACCAAATGTAGCAATGTAGTTTACTGGTGTTATATTAAGACTATTACCCATGCTACACCATGCTTCAAGACAAAATTTCATTTATTTGTAATTAGAAGTAAATATTTCACAATATATAATTATATATTATTTCTGTGTTTAATCACTGTGCTTTAATTATGTTCAATTTGTAACAATGAAAATACATCCTGCATATCAGATATTTACATTATGATTCATAACAGTGGCAAAATTACAGTGATGAAGTAGCAAAGAATTTTATGGTTGGGGGTCACCACCACATGAGGAACTCTGTATTAAAGGGTCGCGGCATGAGGAAGGTTTGAGAACCATTGCTCTCCACCAGGGGTCCTCAGACTTTTTAAACAGGGGGCCAGTTCCCTGTCCCTCAGACCCTTTGGAGGTCCGGACTATAGTTTAAAAAAAAACTATGAACAAATTCCTATGCACACTGTTAAAAAAAAAACAACGGGGCAAAAACACCCAGCGGGCCGCATGTGGCCCACGGGCCGTAGTTTGAAGATGCCTGCTCTAAACAGTATTTTCCCACTTTCTAACCACCAGTGTAAATTTGTAGGTATTTTAAAATCCAGCGCAGACTTCAGAAGCATTGTGCTAGACATTATATTTAACTTGGGGCATAAACTAAGGTTGTTTTGAAATACCAGTATTATAATGGTAGTGATCAGTTCGCTGAAGGTGTGCGTGGTCTTGCTTTTATTGAACTTCCTGTAGCACTCGTTAGTGATTGTCCTCCAGCTCAGGAAGCGCGTGAAGTTTGCACAACTGGTTCAGCCTCTTGTAAAGTCACTTGTGTCAGGTTTCCGCCACGTCACTGACCTTCTGAGGTGAAATTGACACACCGCGTAGCAGCGGCTGCACAGGGCTATGAATCACACTTCTTTCAAGAACGTCTTATCTAAAACCTACAAACCCACGTTGAGATGTTTCAAAAACATAGGTGGCCTCATTACAGCAAACATTAAGTAGAATAGTTTAACTTTAAACAATTTTGAAAAAGCAGTGTGATTTTGACAAGTGTTAACCTTGTAGAATATCCAGGCTTTCTTAGGTGTGGCTGGCTCACCCCATAGATGATTTTTAAAAGGAAAAATCCATATTCAAGTGATATTTTTTATTTTGATGAGTCAATCTGTGATTTAGCTAAAAGGTGACTTCAGGGGATTGTTATGGCTCAACAAATGTACGAGTATCTCAGGGCAGTGGTCTACGGGAATCCTTTAGTCTCAACTGGGCCAGTAAGTCAGGACTTTTTAAGAGATGGAGTTCTTTTCCCCATGTTTGTTTATCTTTCAAGCATTTGGTCATGGTGCCACGTTATCACACTGGCGTGGTGTTTTAAAATGTCAGGTTATATACATATATTCATATTTCAGTCTTTGTGGACCATATGTATCTGTTGAGATGATGCAACTCTCTAGTCCTGGTGTGACGTTGTCGTAGGCTCCAGAGAAGCAAAACCAGTGAAGATTGTGTTTTGTGTGTACAGACACAGAGACACATGTGCTCAAGGACATGGCTGGGGCAGTTACAGAGGCTGGCAAGCCCCAAATCTGTGGGCTGCATGACAGCCGATGCCTGCTTCCGACTCATCTCTTCACACAGAGCCCAGGAAATGATAAGCAGGTATATCTCTGTTTTACAATTTTCCATCTTCCTACTATGTTTCCCCAGTGGCTAGAATAAATTCGAGATTTTAGAGTGTGTTCTCGTGTGTGCAACTTATCAGTACTTGACACCTTTTTACAGAAGCATAGCTTTATTTAAGCCAACCCCAGAGAGGATCTCAAAACCGTGGATTGGATAGTTTAATACTTCTGAAATGACATTTGGGAACATAGTTAAGCTATTCCTAAGAAATGAGCACCTGTGGTTTTTTGCAGTTCAGCGTTGATTTTTGTGATTCTACTCTGCTCTAATCTGTGTGCTAAATACAAGTGAGGATGTTTTTCCATTCACATTTGTTTTGTTCCCACTGTGTGCCCTGTAGCATGCTAATTCCTAGAGATATGGAGGTGTGTAAAACAAATTCATGGCTGGCAAGGAGTACACCAGCTCATGGGGGAGGCAGGCCAATAGATGGATGATTATAGCGCAGAGTGGTAAGCAGTACCCTGAGGGGCAGATCCACAGTTCTCTGGGAGCTTGGGAGGAGATGCACATGGCCTGCCTGGGGAGTGGGTTTCCTGGAGCCTTCCTGTAGGAATTGACAGTGTACAGACTCATGCAGAAGAACATAGGCCGAATTCAAAGAATCATTGTGTAGAAAAAGGCCTTAAGAATTTTTTTTTTTAAATATTAACATCTGTTCTTGAGAGAGCATCGAGCTGCTCAGTATAATCTGTGTTTCAAAATTTCGTATTGAAACTATGTTATGTGCCTTAAGAGTCTAGCTAATTAACAGTTATCCATGCATACATACATGCACATATGACAAATAATTTAATGATTCTCATTTCCAAAGTCATGATTGTACACGCCGTTGCATAAATGTCACTTATTAAATATTTTACCAAAAATATCTAGATACTTTTGTTGTCCTTTTGCATTCCCAAGTAATGGAGTTCGTGAAAGGAGGGATGAGAGGGTGCGAAATGATCTAGTTACCTTGTTTCCAAATGTCTTTGATTTTCTTTGTTCTTTGCTGTCCTGCAGATGGCCACTTCCAGAGTGGCATCAGTACTCGCCAAAGTAGGCTGCACTGTGCCAGTGGACCTTAGGGTCCCCTGAGACGTTTGTCCTTTGGAGCTGGGAAGGAGATGCACATGGCCTGGCCTGGGGAGAGCATTTCTGAGGAGCCTTCCTGCAGGAATTCACAGTGTACAGATCATTCAGAAGAACATAGGCTGAATTCAAAGAATCATCGTGTAACAAGAGGCCTTAGAAATTATTCTTTTCTGTAAACATTAACATCTCTCCTTGAGAGAGAGAGAGAGAGAGAGAGATCAACTTGGTCAGCATCAAGCTGTTCCACTTGGTGATATCCTTCAGTCCAGCAACTCGCTTGGCTGCAGCTGAGACGGTTACAGAACCCCACCCTCTGCATGTTCTACTGTAACAGTCATGGGCATAGTTGCAGGATAGGTAGATACCTGTGCAGAATTATCCTCTGTCAAATGTCTATCTACTCTTCTCCTTCCTCTGCCTGTTCAGCTTGAGTACCTATCCATGCGTCCATTCATAGAATTTGTAGTTGAAAGACTGGGTATAGAATAGTATTTACTCATCTAGCCTTTCACCCTTGTACTTCTCCTAATGCCTTCATTTCTCTTGATCATTTTTCACTGCCTCCTCGTTCCCATTCGTGCAAGTTTTAATGTGTCTACCCTCTAGGTAGCGATGTGCCCTCCCGTCTTACCCTGGTAACTATCAAAGACTGTTTCTTCTTGTGAGTCAACCTTTTCTTGACTTTTTGCAGTAGTGGCCTGCGTATAATATTTATTTTCTTGTGGCTAGTTTAACCCAGCATAATATTCTCCAGCTTCGTTCATGGTTTGGGGTATTCTTTAACTTTGCATAGTATCCCCTTCTGTATATTTCCTATAATTTGTTTATTCATGTGTCCATTGATGGTTTTCTTAGGTTCCTACTGTCTTTTTGCTGCTGTGGATAGTGCTGTGATGAACATGGGTGCGCATGCATCTGTTTGTGGCGTGGCTCCCGTTTCTCTAAGATACGTACTGAATAGTGTGATTGCTGGGCCTTCTAGTATTTCTGTTTCCTACTTTTAAAGCAAGCGCCGTAGCATTCTCCACGCGGCCCTCCAGGAGTGCCCTAGCTCGTAGGACAAGCAGACAAGTAGACAAGTAGACAGACCGTTCCACGGGAGCTTGGGAGAGGTACACTGGAGATAGCCTCGGGATTCCTTATCACCATCATTTGTTGTTTTCTGCTTTTCAAAACTTTTCTATCCATGCTGCGGAGAGATGGTGTCCCATCGTCGTATCGTCGTCGTTAAGAGTTGGGCTGCAATCCACAGGACTGCAGTTTGAAACTACCAATTGCTCAATGGGAGGAAGACAGGCTTTCTACTCCCAGAACAGGTAATGGTTTCAGAAGCCCACAGGGACAAGTCACTTTGAGTCAGAACTGACCTGGTGGCAGTGAGAGGATGACTAATGGTCGCAAGCGTTTCTTGTGCTTGTTGGCCACTTGAGTAGCTTCTTGGTGAAGTGTCTGTTCATGAGCCCTATCCACTTTTAATTGCATTGTCTGTTTCCTTCTTGAGGTGTTGGAGTGGGAATTTTAGAGATTAGTCCCTTGTTTAATATGCCATCTTCTTTTTTTAAAGTAGTCTATGGAGTCGCCTTTTACTCTTTGGGTGAATTTCAAAAATAGTTTGATGGCCTATAATTCAAATGTAGTGTAATCATTCAAAAGACTTGTGCAACCATCACCACAGTGAATTTCAGCATATTTTCTTCTCATTTTCATTGCTGTTAGCGCCCCAATCCCCCCCGCACCCTCCACCCCCCTCCTCGGCCATGCCCTTCCTATTTTTAGGCGCTATCTCTTCCCCACTTATTTCAGCCTGGGAGCCGTATCCGACCTCCTCCAGCTACATGCAAGAGGAGACGATTTCCCACTGTTTTCACAAGGATTGGGGGCTATAATTTTCTCTTTTAGCGGTTACTTTTTATGGCTTTGGTCAGAGTTATGTCTGCTTCAGAAACTGAACTTGGGAGTTCTTCTCGATAATGCGGGATCGATTGAGTAGAATTCATCTCAGCTTTTCGGACTGTTTTGTGGACTTCCTGTGAAAGGTACCTGGACCCACCCCTTTCTATAGTCTGCAGTTTGGGGATGGCCTTGTCAATCTCCCCTTCAATCATGTCCGTTTCGGCCGTATCATGGAATCTGTACCAACTCAGAGCAGCCTGCGGGCACAGAGTGAAACCCGGCCGGGCTGGGTCCACGCTCCCCATTGTCGTGATGTTGGAGCCCATTGTTGCAGCCACAGTGTCGGGTCATCTCCTTGAGGGTCTTCCTCTTTTTTAATGGTCCTCTCGTTTGCCAGGTATGATGCTATTTTCCCAGGATTGGCCTCTGCTAATGACATGTCCATAATCATGAAGCAAAGTCGTCTTGCCATCCTCACTTCCAAGAAGCAATCCGGCTGTTCTTCCTCCAAGACAGGTTTATGTGTTCACCTGGCAGTTCGGAGTTCTCAGCCTGCTCTGCCAGAACGATCATTCAAACGCATCTATTCTTCTCCTGCCCTTCGTACTCATTGTTCGGCTTCCGCAGGTGTCTGAAGTGATTGCAAATACCTTGGCTGGGACACACGCATTTTAGCCCTCAAAGAGATACCTTTATGCTCTAAAGACTTTTGCAGCAGAGTTGTCCAATGCAAGCCTTTTGGTTTATTGATTGATTTATGACTTGATTGTGGATCCAAGTAAAATAACATTGGTGAAGCAGTCATCTTTCCTCCACTGATCCATGATGTTGACTCCTGGCCCAGTTGTGAGATGTTTTGTTTTTTTCCCACCGGATTGAAATCCCACTGGGGTCTTCATAGGGACGTACCTCAGGATTATGCCACCTGCATATTGCAGGTTGTGAGTGCACCTTCCTCCTACCCCAGGGCCACGTTCTGCTTCAGATAGCCAGGTTTCTTAGATTATTTGCTAGTTAAAGATTGAGTAAGATGATAAAAGGATGCAACCCCGATGCACACCTTTCCTGTGCAATCACCTTAATTGACCTCTGGTTTACCTGAATGTATCTTTGTTTGTTTGTTTCCTCTCCCCCCAAGGTCTCTTCTCTCTAGGGATGGTGAAGTCAGGCCAAGTCTCCTTTAACCCTCCTCCAGGATGAACCCCCTCCGAGACGAAATGGACAACGCTCTCAGTGGGAGCCAGAGCTCTCAGGCCTCGCTAAGGGAAGTCCATTCCATCAACCCCACTCAGCTCATGGCCCGGATCGAATCCTACGAAGGAAGGGGAAAGAAGGGCATATCCGACGTTAGGAGGACGTTCTGTTTGTTTGTCACCTTTGACCTCTTATTTGTAACCTTACTGTGGATAATAGAGTTAAATGTAAGTGCCCCCCCCCCCATGACTTTATAGTAATTTTTTTAGAGAGAAATGATTTTCTTCTTTTTTATTGTTTCTATCCCATTTAGTGAATTACGCCTTTTTCGAAGTGAGGCAACATTTGGACCTTTTCCAGTTGATTGGATCTTTTTTGTTCCTTAATGGTATTGCTTAAAACAAACCTCGTTTAATTAAAGCTCCCTTTGAGGTTTAGACATTTGAGGTCATCTGCTGTCACAAGAATCTAGCACTTCTTCAAAGCCTGCTTCTTTCACTTTCATTCCTTAATAGTATTATCCGGAAACATGTGCTAATACCTGGGTA
>NW_022103904.1:3955033-3985905 GCF_000313985.2 Echinops telfairi
TCCTAACGGAGGAACAAAATTCATTTTGAAAGCAGCCACTGAGTTTCTATATTTAGATCTAGTCATGCAAATATCATAAAAATAAACTTTCTCCTCTTTAACATTTAATTTAGATAAGTTCTCCCTTACAATGAAGAATTAATAGATGATAGTACAGAGGGCTTATAAAATTGGATAATATTCATCTCATTATTTTCCATAAAGACAAAAGGAAATGGAAGGCTCTATTATATTTAAAAAGGCTGTTTTATTTGACTTGAATTCCCAGCCCATAAAACCAATCCATTACAAAACATGGATTCCCTCTGACCACCCCCAGAATGCGTTGAAGAATATAGGAAGAACATAATAGAACCTAGTGATCATAGAACAATAGAATTTTAATTCTGGAGAGCCCGTGAAATGATTAAGCAGCCAGTTGCTTTGTTTTACAGCTAAGGAATTATGGTTCACAGAGGATTCATGACCTGTTTAAATTCCCATCATTAGTGGCTGAACTGAGATTTCAACCCAGATCTTGTACCGCCAAGTTTTATTTGATAAAAAGGTTTTTTGGCCGAGGCTCAAAGCACCTGCATAGCAATAGTCACTGCAGCAAGCATGTAATGAAAGTGAATGCTTCCACAAATAAGAGGAAATACCTAACGAGCAAGTACCCAAGAACAGTGGGTTTGGGTCTGGGTTTTAGAAAACAAGATTTGTTCCAGAATTACAATAATATACAATATGAATTTACTGTTAACTTTCTGTTTACAAATTTTTCTTCTGTTAACTTAGCCTCATCGATATGACATATATATATGTATATGTACATAAATAAATAAGTTGTAGTGGTTATACATTGGGCTGCAAACTGCAAGTTCATCAAATCAAAACCACCAGTTGCACTACAGGAGAAAGATCAGGCTTTCTACTCCTATAGAGTTACAGTCTCTGAAACCCAGTTCTACTCTGTCCTATAGGGATGCAGTGAGTCAAAGTTGAATCAATGGCCGTGAGTTTGGATGTATATATGCTTGGGTCCAGTTTGGATCCTTCACTCAATTTTAAAAATTTTCCTTATTAATCATTTTATTGGGGGGGGGGGCTCTTATAGCAATCCATCATTCAGTTGTATTAAGCACACTTGTATATATGTTGCCAGCAACATTTCCAAAACATTCTCTTTCAACTTGAGCCCTTGGTATCAGTTCCTCTTTCCCCCACCCTCTCTCAATTTTTAAAAGTTTTCTATAATATGTAGGTCTTAAAACTTTATTGTTCAGAACTCATTTTGATGGATCAATTGGGAGATGAAAGAATGTTTATGTTATCTTTTATTTTCATCATTGACTGTGACTTTAATTGACAAAAAGTAAGTTAAAAAGAGTGCAAAGTTTAAAAATGCCATAAGTGAATAAAATGAACTTAAGTTTTAAACGAACTTTTAAACAGTTAAATTGAATTACAGTGGTGTATATTAAAACGTATCGTACAACAGAGAAACATTGTTTACCCCTCCTACACCACAGTAACTGCTGTCATTGATGTTTGCTAAGAGAACAGGGGCCCGTTGGCCTTCCAAACGTGTGATAACAAAGTTAGGGAGGCTCTGGATAAAAGTATAAATGGTCTTCTTCCTGATGGGATAAAGGAGCCCTGGTGATGTAGTGGTGAGGAGTTGCTGACTTCAAAGTCAGTAGTTTGAAACCACCATCTTCCCCAAAAGAGAAAGATGAGGCTTTTTACTCCCATCAAGACTTACGGTTTCAGAGCCCCACAGGGGGAGTTCTACTCTGTCCTATAGGCTCACCATGAGTCAGAGTCGACTCAAAGACACTGAGTTTGGAGTTTTGGGAAGATGGAAAAGAAAAAGAAAAAGGCTTTTTTTTTAACACTTAAGTTTCCCAAAATATCAGCACGTTGTTTTAAATTACATATTTGTTGAGTGAATGAATTCAAAATTAAGAAGTAGGCATGCTGTTCAACATATGCTCTTGCATGGTTTAGCATGTGTGGGTTCTAAAACGACAGGCCAACAAGTACAGGGCCAACCGCACTTGCATGTTCTTGAGTATTGTCATCGTGAATCATCTCTCCTGATTGTCACCTTCCACTCTCCTCCTAGGTGAACGGAGGCATTGAAAACACACTAGAGAAGGAAGTCGTGCACTATGACTACCACTCTTCCTATTTTGATATATTTGTAAGTGTTTTCTGGTTTATCGTTTCTTTCAGACATGGGAAAAAGAAAAAGGCGGATTCCCTCTAAATAGGCCTCAGCTGCAGAGCCATTCCTTTTTGCTCCCTTGAACGTTTCCTTCTCCTTGAGGCAGGGAGGGGCCCGTTCAGCGCACCTTCCCACTGTGAGGAATGGTCTGCCTGTCTCAAGGAAGAGGGCCGATGAATAGAGGGTGACAGAGGGTGACAGAAAAAGCCACACCCATTTCCTTTGCCAGTTCACATTGTTGAAGTAGTACACCCACTGACATAACCTATTGACCAAAGGAAAGTTTCACCTCTTCATTTAATTTCATGCTGAAAATGATGTTCCTTTTCAGTTTTAAGTAGATTTATATCTCGGTGTGCTTTTCATAATAACTAGGTTTTATTCTGCTGCAATAGGAGTTTTTGAACGAAGTTGTTTATTAGTAATCTTGGACAATATATAGAGTTTATATTTCTCTCAAGACGAGGTATTACTTTTATCTAAACACGTGCTTGCATTCTTTTCCTAGGACGCACTGTAACATTGAGTGGTTTGATAGATAGAGCTTTATAGTTGATAGTATATGTCAGTGTGACTTTAACATTGTAGTAGACACAGCACAGATGGTCAGAATTCACAGTGATGCCCCCCCCCCCCCAGGTCTATTTTCCCTACTTTATTTCCTGTCTCTAGTAGATGCCTGGAGACATGTACACAGGTCAGGCTAGGGCCGCCTTTAGTCTGAGTTATTAGTCACCTTTTCATCAGTTTAGTATATTAGGCTTCCCCTTGGGATTTTGTTGAAACCATGGCTACAGCAGAATATTTAGAAAATGACTGATAGAGTGCAATCCCCTCACTTTTCCCAAAATGAGTTTCTTGCCCAACTCTCAGTCATGTACATGGGCAGCAGAGCGTGCTGGGGTCCAAAATTTCTGATACTTTCCTCTAAAACTATTAACATGTAATGATGAAATTGGGTTTTCTATTGGTTTGGTTTGGTTTTCGCCCTTGTTAATTTTATCTGGGAATGGCTTGAGTCAAGGACTCTTAGGAAGCCTGGTTAAGCCACCAACCAGATCTCCAAGGTCTGGTGGGTTTGTCAGCATCCTTAGCCTTTCGGTAGTTTTGATTAGTAAGGACACATCCCTGTCCTGCCTCACTGCTCAAGTGTCCCCTGACATCTCCCTACCAAGTAGTGGATTGCCCACTAAAATGGGTCACACTTTGTGTCCATTCCTTTCATGAATGAGAGTTGCGAAGACAGCTTTGCTATCGCTGCCCTTTGGAGCCAAGCGGCCGGGTTCATCTCCTGGCAACGTGACTAAGGATTTCCCTTCCCTCTCCCTTGGCTTCCCTCCTGTATTTTGGGATTAGTGGTAACAGTGGACTCTCGGGATTGTTGGGATGAGGGGTCATGTAGGATGAAGTACACTTAAGGAGCTTCAGTGTGATGCTAGCTACTGAGAGAGGCTGGCCTTTCACCAAGATACCATTAACCCCGAGTGTTGGGAGCTGGTACCTCCTTCGAGGGAGTGTTTCTACCTGGACTGAGAATTTCAGCTGTCAGCAGATTCCCCCGTCTTATAACCCCATCAGATACACAGGTGGGCTCAAATAGGAAGAAAAAAGGGGTCATTTAAGGGCAGGTTCTTTGATAATGGGAAATTAATTCAAATGCTTTACTTAGGTCGTGGTACGGTGAAGTTTGAGAGGCAGGCTTCCCTTCCTCTAATATTGACCTGTTGTTTTCTTTCTTTAATAATATTTTTAATATATTATTTTAAATATTTGTCTCTTTCAAACTAGCTTTTGGCAGTTTTTCGATTTAAAGTGTTAATTCTTGCCTATGCTGTGTGTAGACTGCGCCATTGGTGGGCAATCGCGGTGAGTACTGCGGGGTTGAGTGGTTGATCTTCGCGGGGTGGGGGTGGGGGGCAGCACCTGCTCACACAGCACCGAGCCGGGCTAAGAGGCTGTTGAAAGTGGGGTTTAATTCTGCCATCTTCCTCTGATTTTACTCCTCCCCGTTTTCAGTCCGTTGAAAGCTGCAGGGCCTCTTTCCGATGTAACTAGATTCATCTCTGTGGACACTGAAGCAAACGAGAAATCCCAGAGGCCCCAGAGTAGTAGTCATTGATCAAGAACTCTGACTCCACTTTGGGCATACGAGATGAGCTCAGTACCACGGCTTCAGCAATATTTGGCAGTTTTCTGGTTCGCGTCACACCGCCTCATGTTTTTTGTTTTGTTTTTTCCTGACTTGGACTCATTTTGATAACATTTGATCCACTCCCAACCCACACCAGCAGTTTGCCTTCTTTCAGTCTTAAAGGGTAAGCTTAATAAACACTGGTTGAAAGAAGAATTGGCAGCTCTTCTCCCTGTTATTTTTCTTGCTGTTTCCACAGATATCTGCACACTCACTTTTTGCGAGCTCACATGAGGCAGGGCTACGGGGAGCCATGCCGAGCTCATCAGTCCAGGGAGAATTGCTCTTGAGCAGTGGTTCTCAACCTGCCAAATGCCGCGACCCTTTCATACAGTTCCTCATGTGGTGGTGACCCCCAGCCATAAAATGATTTTCGTTGCTACTTCATCACTGTCATTTTGCTACAGTGATGAATCGGGCGACCCCTGTGAAAGGGTCTTTCGACCCCCGCAAAAGGAGTCACGACCCACAGGGTGAGAATCTCTGCTCTAGAGTGACCCGCTGCCCAGTGATGAGGGTGTATGCCCCCCAGAATGTGTAGGGGCCCATTCAGGGCTTGACCATCTTGACAGGGGAGTCTATGCCTCCATCATGGGGCGGATTTCATCTGGGTGCTGTCTGCCTGGACCAGCTCCTTTCATCACCCACAGACTGGCAGGCCTGGGAGGCAGCTCACACTCACAGGTGCAGGTGGATCAGCCGTGGCCAGATTTGACTTCCTTTTCTGAAGACTGTTGTCCATGTCACAATAATTATAGTGACTGTACCTTCTGAATTTTTTTTAACCGTGTTCCCCATTTGTTCCAGAGTCTCCATAATATGTATTAATTAGTGTTTGTCCGACCGTCTGTCTCATGTATCTCAGAGAAGTGGCTCACCTAGACCTACTCTATGAGAGTTTTAAGATATTCTTTTGACCATCTCTTTTCAAATTATTAGAAGGGACAGATCAGATTTAACAAATCCTCTCTGTTGTTTTTCAGACTTGTTTTTAAAAACGCTGGCAGAGAGAGGCCAGGCAGCAGAAGGAGAAGTCAGCTGGCCCCGAAAGAGCAATTAGTGTCTACCTGTAAATTAGTTTTATCCTCATGTAAAAACCCATCTGTACCAAGCACCTCAATGTTTGCTGTGTTCGCTTAATCTGTACTACTTGTGAAACTGTGTTAACAAATACTGCACATGATACCTAAAGCTCCCACACCTCCATTCTATCAGTCAGTGCCAACAGCCTCCTAACCTGCTGCTGTTGGCATTCATTTGGTTCAGGCTTCACCCTGCTCAAACTCTTAGCTTCACAAGGTGTGTCAAGCCCCGGTATTCTGGGATTCTCTCTGGGCATCACGGCCCCAAGGGAGAGCCCCGCCGGTGGATTTCACCGGTCCTTTTAAGTGGTGGAGGTGGATTTGGATTTGTAACTTCTGATGGGCAAAGCTTATTTTCCCAACACATCCAAACTCACGGCCTTCACGTCCATCCCGAGTCAGCGCGAGCCTACGGACAGGGCAGAACTGCCCTCGTGGATTTCTGAGCCTGTACATCTTCAGAGGAGTAGAAAGCCACTGCTTTTCCTCACGGAGCTGCTCTCAAAATACTGTCCTTGTAGTTAGCAGCCAACACGCAACCCACATGCCACCAAGTCCCCCAACTCATCAGCCTCCTAAAAAGTGGGAGAAGGGAAACCTGGAAGCTGCCAGTGAGAAACTGAGTGCCACAGAGAAGCCCGCTTTGCCCCGGTCTGGGCTTTAGTGGGTAGAGTTGGAGGGGTGTGCAGAGGTGCCAGGCTCTGGGACCAAGCCAGGCTTTTTCGGTTACTCTCCCTCTTGTGGCACAGGTGGGTGACAGTTCCCATGGGAGGGGGACTTCACAGTTAGGCGAGGGCTAAGCAGAGGGTGCTGTTTTCTGTCTTTCAGTTGACGACGGCAGTGACCAGTGCCTTTTTATTAGCAAAAGTCATCCTCTCCAAGGTATGGCCTAGCGTTTCTCTCTCTGCAATGACCAAGCCTTGCCGCCCCGTGTGAGCTCATAGTAACCGCCTTTCCCTCTCCTGCCGGGACCTGTCTGGCCAGCTTTTCTCACAGGGGGCGTTTGGCTATGTGCTGCCCATCATTTCATTCATCCTCGCCTGGATCGAGACCTGGTTCCTGGATTTCAAAGTGTTACCTCAAGAAGCGGAAGAAGAAAACAGTAAGTTTCTCGCAGAATCAGCTTCCTGCTACTGACTGGGGACTTGGCTGTGAGGATGCCTTGGTCTGCGTGGAGCTGCGGGTGGGTGGGACTTGGCCACCCCACCCCCTGCCCCCACCCCCATCCCCATCTCTATTCTTGAGTGGCTACAGCAGGAATCAGAAGAAGGGTTGGATAAAAGGACAGTAAGAGAATGTGGCACCTCTCTCCAAGGATTGGACCAGGAGTAGTGTGAAGATGGGTGCAGTAGGAGCACCCATCTAGGAGCAGCAATACAAAGAGCACCTCTTCCTCCTGAGACCAGCTGGCCTTTTGTCCCTATGAAGAGTAAAGATAGGATGTCAACTGTTCCCTGCGCAGGATCAGACTACATTGTTCAGGGGCAGAGAAATTGAAACCAGTTTTGGATGAGCTGAGGCAGAAATTCTCAACGAAAGCCAGCAGCTGCTCCAAGTCTCATTGCTGCAAGAGAGCAGGAGAAGGTCAGAGAGATGCTTTGAATGGCCACGATTAGATCCAGGTGGAGCGCCTACCCTCCCGCTGGGACGTTTCCAAACCCAGGATGACTGGAGTGCCGAGGAGCACGGCAGCCAGGCAGAGACATGCTTAACCAGCTCAGGCTCCCGCTGAGCTCACTGTGCGCTGGTGCGAGAGCTCGCAGGGTTTCCTGGTGAGCCCTGGCAAAGCCCTGCTGAGCTCATGGCTCTCGGTATCCTAGGAAGTCAGAGGGATGCCTTGAACTAGCTGCTTAATTGAATTGGGCTGTTTTCTTCTCCATATGAGATCATTGTGGAAGCCACCCGGGCCCACCCACCCACTGGAGGCTGCCTAGTCAAGAGATCAAACCAGAGACCCTATAGTTTCAAGATGTGCCACGTTTATGCTCCGATCAGTCATTGCTCACTTTTCCCTGCCTAATAGGAAAACCAAAAGCCAAACACTTCTGTCCTACAGAAAGGTAAGCTTGATGGTGATAGCACTAGAGACTGGAGGGAACACATCCTTGCAAGTCATTTCAGTTAGGTAAATCTCAGAGAGAAGAAATCTGTTAAGGAGAAAGTTAAAATTCAAAAGCAGATTCATTTTTTAGAAAACATTCATCAGCTAATGTCTTCTAGCTTGTGCTCTGTGGAGAACTTTAACTTCATAAAAGTTCCTTCATCATTTTAAATACTCTCTATATACAAAGGGGCTTCCAAAAAATACGTGGAAAACTTCCCCCATGTTTAATTCCATTTTCCCTGAATATTTTGAAGTGCACTCATATTTAGAAAATGCCATCCCTTGGATGCACTTTATAGTCAACATTTCTCTAGGCACACATAGACAGTAGACCGTGCCCGCCGCCCGGTTCTTCGTTGGCTTCTTTTTGGTTTGGTTTCCTGATTGCTGATGACTGTTAAGAGGTAAGTGTGTTCCAAGGGAAAGCTGCTATAAATCCTATGTCCGAGAGTCCCCTCCGTGACATAAGGCAGTTGACTAGTTCGTAGATGTCTTTACAGTACTGGTCCATCGTTTGTAAATGAAAAAACAAAACAAAAGCCAGTGCCATTGGTAGAATGACTGAAAGGTTTCCAGAGTACTTTGATGTACTGGTGACACCATTGTACCATGCTCAGTCTTGTGAGAAGTTACTCGAATCATAACGTCATTCCCGGCATCTGAATTCCTTTCCTTCTAGGACTCCTGATAGTTCAAGATGCCTCAGAGAGGGCAGCACTTATACCTGGTGGTCTTTCTGACGGTCAGTTTTATTCCCCTCCCGAGTCGGAAGCAGGTAAAATATTTATCATTTGTGTTTGTGTTGATTATTCAAGAACTTGGCCTGCATGGTCTCTCTGGCTCTCGGTCTAGGTCTCTGACTCTCTTTCAGTACACGTAGCCGACTTTAACAGAGATGGGAGTAAGTCAGTAGAGTGTGCCCTGGATGTGATGTGAAATGCATGCGGTAAAGAGCATGGGCATTGTGCTGTGTGAGCTGCTTCTCAGAAGGCAGGCAGGCAGACGGTGCTCTCCATAGTGCCTTTCTTCCCGTTCACTGACCTCACCCCCAGCCCTACTCAGGTCTGCAAGGTCTGACTGTACAGACCTGGCGGCTTCCACCCCACAGTCACCGTGCTCTGTCCCTCTTCCCTGCTTCATGTACACCTCCTTAATCGTAATCTGAATTGTCCCGTTTCCGTCATCCCCAACT
The DNA here is from genome assembly GCF_000313985.2 of Echinops telfairi. Taxonomy (NCBI): domain Eukaryota; kingdom Metazoa; phylum Chordata; class Mammalia; order Afrosoricida; family Tenrecidae; genus Echinops; species Echinops telfairi. The sequence continues at coordinate 3,963,812 of NW_022103904.1, forward strand.
TCAATCAGTTCCGCCTTTTCTTGTTTCAAGCCCTGCACCAGCCTCCTTACTTTCAGTCAATGTCAAGCACTGTTCTAAGGCCTTTACTAATATTGGCTCATTTACTGTGGCAGCCACTTTATGAAAGTCCTTGGCGCTTTGTTGACTTAACTACTCGCTGAATCTGAGGGGTTGGTGGCTGGAACCCCCCAGAAGCACCTCAGTCTGCCTTTGAAAACTCCGTGGAGCAGTTCCGTTCTGCACGCATATGAGCCCCATGAGTGAGAGTGGACTGGGTGACAGCTAATGACAACAGTAACTCTTTAGAACTACTCTGGTGCCGGAGTGTTATTATCCAACTTTAGAGAGAAGCGAAAGTGAGTCATTTTCCCAACGTCACACACATGTAAGTGGTGGAGTGGGGACTTGAACTCGGCTTCCGATACTTAAGTCCATGTTTATCACTACCAAGCTAGGCAGACTTTGTCATTCCCCTGCTCAAAACTCTGCGGCGTAAAGGATTGAGGATTCGCTAAGGCCAGAAATTCTTAGCGTGGCAGAAAGTACCCCTGTGCCCACCCACTCCCTCGTTTTTAACTTTCTGAAAATGCTAGACTCTAAAACCCTGAAACCATTCATTGTACATCTCGCCTTTTCTACTCCTAACACTACCCAACTCTGTCATCCTCGTCCCCACTCCTATCTTCAGGTTTCCATCGGCCTCTCCCACCCCTCCACTCGAGTAGTCTTCGGGAACTTTCAGCAGTAGCCTGGGCGCGTTGTACCACTGCGATGTAAACTCAAGTTAGCCACCATGACTGTTGTTGTCGTCAGCTGCCATCTAGTCGGCTCAGACCTGGTGGGGACCGCACGCACCATGGGACAAAGCCCTGCCTGGCTCTGCACACAGCCGTTGAGGATCACAGATTAGACCACTGTGATCCATGGATTTGTACTGGCTGATTCCCAGAAGTAGATCGCCAGGCTTTGATTGCTGTTCTGCTTGGTCCAGAAGCTCTGCTGAGATACGCTCAGCATCGGGGCAGCGTGCCTCCACTGACTGATGAGATGGAGTGCCTAAGACCAGAACTTGGGTTCCCCATGGAAGGCCATCCTCTTCAGTGACCCCCCCCCCCCTCCCACACACACACACACTACTGCTCTCTGAGTTAGAGACTCTCTTTTCCCAGCACTGAGCAACATCGTAATTTTTTTAGCATAATAACTATTTTAAACACACAATACAATAAGACAGATTCTAGGCTGAGAGGGCCTTGTCACTGATCAAAGGCCTGGCAGTATGAAATGCATATTGGGAGAACGCCAAATACCTTGGTATTCTGGACTATTGATGTTGGGTCTGAATGTTTAAAACACCCAAAAACACAGAACCAGATAACGTACAGATATGGCTTAGCAGAAAGTCTGCTTCTAGGCCAACAGGTACTGGAATTAATAGTAAACTTTCCATTATCTCATGAGAAGCTTTGTTTTATTCAGCTCAGTTGAAAGATATAGAGCTCATTCTTTTTATTTTGTAATGGAAGATCACATAGTTCACACTTTTATATAGCCACTTACTTTTCTGAGACTATTAAAATTTCTCAGAAGCACTGCGTCTTCTTAATTAGACGTTCCAAACAGCAGGATCATAATGAAGTACGGTAAATACCACCCCAAGCATTCTGCAAGCTTTCCATTGCTCCTCTGTGCCTCTTGCCTGTGATTTGTACCACCACCTAGTGGTTGTGAGATGCATTTACATCTTACTGAGTTTTGAAGCTAAACACTGTTGGGTAGTGCCTCTGTTTAAGAAAAAAGACAAATTAATACTTGAAGAAGCATACACAGCGGCTTACTTTATTGTATTGTATTTGCAACATCTGAATGTTCAATGTATGAAATAACACTGAAAACCTTTTTTGGGGAATTAATATGCTTGGTAAAAGAAAGCTTTTATCTAAAACAAAGCTTTCTCGTTGTTAGGTCCCTAGCTAAAAGTAAAACAGGTCTGAAATTAAACAGTAGCTAAAGTCATGCACTTCTTGATATTGTACAGATTGGCCCCTAATAGATATGTAAAAGCCCTGATAGTACAGTGGGTTAGCATTGATCTGCTAGCCCCAAGGCCAGCAGTTCAAATCCACCAGCTGCTCCCAGGGAGAAGGCGGAAACTGCTTCCCTAAGGATTCAGAATCTCACAAACCCCAAGTAGCAGTTCTGCTCTGAGTGCCACTGGGAGGTGGCGTCAACTCCGTGGCAGCGAGTCAGATGTCAGAGCAGCTGTGACCTGCCTCTACCCAGAATGACTCTCCTTACATGTACTGTGCTGGCAGGCTTCATGGTAACGCACAGGTCCGGGAGTCTGTTCATGTTTTCCAGTCTGTTTCTTTCCGCTCTTCAGATAAGTGCTTCCATTAATTTTATCTTTATGTTCCAGAATTCTTTCCTTTCTCAGTCAGTACTTTCTCGAGCTCCTCGGTGAATTTTAGTTTTTCATACTTTTCCCAACTCCTAATTTTTTAAAAAAATTCTCTTCTTTTTGGTAATTTATCGCTCCTTCTTAAATATCTCTTACTGATTTTTTGTCACCCCTTTCTCTGTTTATACAATATTAACAACTTCTTTTTGAAGTTGTTACCTGCTAAATCCGGAGAGACACAGACACCGTTTCTATTGCTCTTTCGTTTTTCTTTTCCCAGAGAAGGTCACATTTGAAGATTTATTTACACGTCTTGTGGTTTTTTTGTTGAAAATTGGGCATGGTAGATATAGATTGCAGTAACTCCGGCTTTTCCCCAAAATGGTGCTGCTGTTGTCACTCATGGTTGCCGATGACCCTTGTCAGGTGTTGTTCTTTCTTTATAATTTTTTCTTTTCTTTTTCATCCCTGAGCCCTAGGGGCTTCCCAGTGTCTGTATCGGAGTAGCCAGTACTTGGACAAAGGCGTGCTCCAGCACCATCATTGAGCCAGGCTCGCAGCCTGAGGAGAGCTTGCCTGGCGCACACTCTGTTGGGGCCACACTACATGTACACCCAGCCTCGGCCAGGCACCTGCTGGTCGAACTGCAGGGTAGGACCGACCGCAGGCACTCGTGGCACTGCTGGCCCTCGTGTTTACCCGCAGAGAATGTGTCTGTTTTCATCAGTGAGACTAGATGTAGTCATCTCTTCCCACTTCAAATTAAATGAGCTCTCTTTAGCACCCCTGTTCTGTCTGTCTCACGCTGGCAGAATCTCCGTGCCTATCAAGCTGGGTGCCCCAGTGGACGAGCGCAAGCCCAGGCCAGAACAACACTGTTCTTCCTCAAAGTCTGTAGTTTTTCGAGCATTAATGTTCACTGTGGTCAGTGTTAGCCAGCTTTATACCGTATATACTCGTGTATAAGCCGAGTTTTTTCAGCACATTTTTAATGCAGTTTTTGCGGTAAAATTAGGCACCTTGGCTGGTATTCGAGTCAGCTTATACTCGAGTATATGCGGTAATTGCTTTTCAGGAAGAGTATTGACCCCGCACTTGGCTGTAGCAAGAACCCCCTAAGATTCATTTTAAAATGATGTAATGAGCACGTTATTATGTTCTCATTAAAGAATTAGAATTATTTGGGACTTCAGATAATTCTAAGACATAGCGCCTCATGAAGCTCAAATGCCTGGTGGTGGAGCATGAGCTGGGAGACAGGAAGCCTTGGTATGACTGTCTTCCTCAGGTGCTTTCAGAGTGAGAAGGCAGTTAAACCACACCAGCATCTGTCCCCATGACTTACCATCGGTTAATAGTCTGCAGAGTAAAGCCTTCCAACCACCATATTCTTAAACTATTCTTGTATTTTACCAAAAAATTAACCTGAACTAAATTGAATTTATGAGGTTGAGACACAGAATGTAAGCTTTTCTTAAAATTCTCAGCCTTTCCCCTACACTAAATTTGTTCTTGGCTGTAAGCATTCTTACAGGAAACAACAACAAAACAACCAACATACTTTTGTAGGGGATTAGTAAAATTAAAGCGTCAGTGGAGACAGACTGCTACTTCTCTGAGTGTGACTAGGTTACAGGCTTAACCTGCTATCTTGGTTTCCTCACAAGAATTTAAAATTAAAGTATTTTAAATTTCTGTTCTCAATTTATGAAAGTAATACATATCTCTTATAAAAACTGGCACGAAGCAGATTTTAAAATCACCTGGCATAGTGAGTTACTCATTGGTCTGCTGACTGTAAAGTGAGCAGTTCGAAACCACCAGCTGCTCTGTGGAAGAAAGATGAGGCCCTCTGGTCCTGTCGGGAGTTTTTGTAATTTTACGCTGTGATCCATACTGAAGGCTCTGTTTATTGAGGCTTGCTTTTGGGCCTCACACATGGTCTCTGATGGGAAATGTGCACTGGGAAAAAGAACGTGTGCACTGTTACTGTGTGTGCAGTGTGCTGTGTGTCTGTGAGGTCATGTAGGCCGGGGTTCAGTTCTCCTGTGTCTTGGCTGAGTGTCTCTGTACTTCTTTTGCCATAAGTGGTGCATTGAAGCCTCCTAGTATCAGTGTCCCGAGAGTGTGTCCCGTGGGGGATTATGCATTGGACTGCGAGCCGCAGGGTCAGCAGTTGGAACTCAGTAGCTGCTCCATGGAAGAAAAATGACGCTTTGACTCCCGTAAAGCTTTATAGTCTCATTAACCCACAGTTAATGGCAGTTCTGTTCCATCCTACACAGTCGCTGTGAGTTGTCCTACAAATTTGACCGCAAGTTCAGCAGTCCTTACTCCCCTGCTGGCCCACAGGAGAAAGGTGGGAGGCCGTCTGCCCCTGTAAAGATTCACGGCCCCAGGACGCTTGTTACGAGTGGGAATCAATTCAGTGGCAGTGCAGGGGGTGGGTTTCCGAACAACCACTGAGTGCTGATGGCTGTTGTACATCGGGACTTCGAAGTGTTTATGGAGAAATAGGATTAAAAGATGATGGATCTTTTCCACAACTTTTTGAAGCCTTTTCTCCTATAAATTTCATACATGTGTGTATAATGTCACATGATTATAGCCATACTCCTTTTATTAAAAAAAACCACAAAAAACCTCAGTGCCATTGAGTCATTGATGACTCATAGTGACTCTATAGGTCAGGTAGAACTGCCCCTGTGGGTTTCCAAGACTGTAACTCTTTACGGGAGTAGAAAGCCTCCTCTTTCTCAGACAGTGCACCTGGTGGTTGCAAACGGCTGACTTTATATTACCGTATATAGTCGTGTATAAGCTGAGTTTTTCCAGCACTTTTTTAATTTCAGCTTTTGTGGTAAAATTAGGTGCCTCGGCTGATATTCGGGTTGGCTTATACTCAAGCATATACGGTACTTATACTTAAAAATCCCAGGATTTAAAAGTCTTACCATTTGAATGTCATAGAGTTCATTCAAATTTCTGATAGAAATTTTTGACTCTATAGCAAATACTTTGAAAGTCCCTGGTTACTTTCCTCTCATTTCTGAATTGCACATATGTATTTGGATTTTTATCTTTAGCAAATAATAATCTTAAGATTTATCTAGTATTTTCTTTTTATTTATAGCATAAACATTTTTCATGTTGTTATAAACTGTCTGTAAGCATAATTGTGACAGGGAGCCTAAAATTTAAATGTAGTGATTATTGAAGCTTTATTCTAATACATAGATCCCCCCCACCCCACCCCCCTGTGATGATGGGGCAAAGAGGAGTCCTGGTGGCATAGGGTCACTGTACCAGCCGCACCTGGGGGGAGGGTGTGGCAGTCCAGGAAACCACGTGGGACAGTTCTACACTGTCCCACGGGGTTTCTATGAGTCTGAAGCAACCCACAGCCACGAGTTTGGTGTTTCAGTTTTGCTGGGGAAAAGCTGTATCATGGTTGGTACCGGTTTCCCAGGAACGGAGCCTAGGGAAAGAACTCTTCCCCGTACAATGACGAGGTCCGAAGGATGAGTCATAGGAGTCCACTAGTGTCTCGCCCAGAACGCTCCTCGAGGGGGGGCCACCTGGAGTCATTCTCCCCACTCTCTCTCACTCACCGGAAAAGTGAATTTAAACACGACGGTCAGCTGCTTGTCAGTCCCAGTGCACCAGGTTATTTGCACGTAGAAATGTAGGCAAGCTTCTAAGCAAAGAAGACATGGCAGAGGAATAGTTTTAGTGGTATGTAAATTGCAATCCTTTGTGGCAGTGATTGATTATGTTCCAAAAGCCCACCACGCCCCACCTCTATGCCCCCCCTACCCCCCAAGAAGTAAGGTTAAAGTGTAAAATTGCAGTTTTGTTAGCCCGGATCTTTTAAGGAGTCAACATATATATCTTTCATTTAAACTTTTATTTCTATGTGTTGTCATTTTAAAGAAAGCATTTGTTAATTAGATGGAAGGAAATGTTTTTTGTTTGTTTGTTTCTCCTTCACCCCCACTGTGTAGGATCTGATGAAGAAGCTGAAGAGAAACAGGACAGTGAGAAGCCCCTCCTCGATCTCTGAGACACCTTTTGTTAAAGTGAGTGAGACCCAACGACAGCCAGCAACTACGCAGACCTTTCTCTGCGTGCTCGGAGTCCAGTTCAAAGACTGATTGCCAAATATAGAGCCCGATGTGTCCTATTTACTTCTGTAACTATACATTGTGAAGTGTGGAAAACACCTCAGAGTCTCAAGCTGCATGTATTTTGATATAAAACAAAAGAAATCCCAAACCCATTGCACCCGTTTCTCCCACGGAGTAGGTCAGACCATTGTGCGGCTAGCAGTGCGGTGCTTAACCACCGTGCTATGAGCTGCACGCCAGCCCCGCAGTGTGGTACCAGCACCCATTCTAACCCAGTGCTGTCGGGTCCCTAGAAGGCTTGGGGCTTTGCGATGAAAGATGTTTGATTTTAAAAACGGGAGTGTTTGATACATGGTTAAATCCCTCAAACCATCAAAGAAAAGCAGTCTCTCTTTATAAAATACAAGGCAGATACACAGAAGTAAGTTGTAACAGCAGCAGCCCTGCCCAGCCATTGAATCACGGAAGGCAGGAGTAGTTGAAGGATCCCTGTCCTTGGGAGACCGGGATGGAGATCAGCTGGTCAGCCAAGGTCGTGGAGTCCAGGAGAAAGTTCTCAAAGAAGCCCTCCTGCTCCCCTGTGCCCACCCAGCACACTGCAGCCCCTTCCTCCCACATCAGCAGTTTAGACAGATAGCAAACGTGCAGGTACGTGACGGGTTAAACCCTACTGTAAGATGCTATAAAACAAATGCTCATACGGCTCTTTGGTTTGTGTATCTATAATCCAGCCCAACTTCAGGACACAAATTGTGTTACAAAAATGGAAGGCAAACGGCAGTTTGCCTTTTGCCAGTGCCTTAAACACGTTTCTCTCTTTTCTTTCTTTCCCCAGTGTGAAAAACCCCTCCTGAAAGTCGTCAGAGCTGGGGACGGGGATCTCCCTCAGGACAGTTGAAGGGGTGCCATCCCCTGCTGACTTGGTCGGACGACTCCTGAAGAATTTATTTATTGTAATACCTCACAGACATTGTACTCTATCCGCATACGTTTAGTAAGCTGCCTGGGGCTCATATGATCGTTTGATGATCCCTTGTGTGTTCAGTGAGAATGAGTCTGATCTGTTCATGGAATCCTTGCAGAAAAGTCGTGTGCTATGTTCCCAATCAAAACATTTCTTAATATATTAACATAACATGTTTTTAGGAACCGAAGTACCTTTATCTTTCGATTCACAGAATGGAATCTTTGTTTTATGTCTCAGCCTTATTTTATATTTCTTTTTTTCACACCCTATCTTTCTTTCCCTTGTGTTTTTTAACTCACGCACATGCACTCTTTGTACAGTTTTAAAGCATTAATAAAATCTGCCCTATGAAAATGCTTACTTTTTTCTTGTTTTACATCATATAATTGACCTAAAGTGTTACGGTTGTAGATATTTAAAAGGGGAACAAGCGGGACTGTGAATCAATGTAAGGTGTTACTTGACATTTTATACTATTTTATCACAAAACACTGTCTTTCCCTTATTTTGAACCCACACTCTGAAACTGCTGTTTTTCCTTTGTGTTTGGCTAATTGTAATTCAAATGAACCAACTTATATTGTGAACTTTTTTCCAAACATGGAATCTTTGCAACATGCTTCTTGGTTTTCCTCATCTTTCCTTCTGACCGTCAATAAAGGCTTAGCTGTGTATGGCTCTGTGGCCCTGTTTTGGGATGGAAACTGGCATCTTTTGGACCAAACCAAGCACCCTCTGTGCTTGTTCTAAGAGCAGGGCTACCCCAACTGCGTAAGGAAGGCGCCAGGTGAGGTCACGGTAAACCGTGAGGGCTTCTCGCGTGGAAGGAGACTCAGGCAAACTCTTCAGGGTTTGGCCTTGGGCCCACATCCTCAGGAACCCAACAGGGTGGACATGGTGAAGACACCCCATCATGGGGATAGAATTGCACACACCAAACCCATGCATGATACCCAAGTCAGCATGTCGGTGTATTCACTTAACCCTGCAAAGAACTCTCCCCGCACCTGCTTGGTTGGGCAAGTAGGATGTGACTGGCCCTCAAAGGATGCCAAAGCTCAGCCAAATTAGGGATATGACTTGACTGTACAAACTTCTGGGCCAGGACATCTACACCACACCATGTTTGCACAGGACAGAGGTGGGAACATGGTGACCAGCCCTCGTCTAATGGACCCAGTTCACACTTGGTATGAACAAACATCTTCTATTAAGCCTTCTTAGGTTGGCTCTAAAGTCATGTTGTTCCTTTAAGATAGACTTGATATTGTTCTCCGGTGCCCGGTGCCCCGGTGGTGGTGTGTTTGCACGTCGCACCAGGCCAGCAGCTGCTCCACTGACGAAAGCCAGGGTTTTCTGTTCCTGTAGCGTTAGTCTGGCAAACCCACACGGGCAGTTTTACCCAACCCATTAGGGTCACTATGAGTCAGAATTGACTCCGTGTCAGGGAGTTATATTGTTCTACTGATTTCTGTCATTCAGTCACACAGTTGAACTCCGGGTCTCCATACCTCTTGAGGGACAGTAAGCATACCATATCTGTTATCCATGCCCATAGTCTACTTAAGATAATAGACCCACAGACCCAAATCTTGAGTCTCACGGTCTACACTGCAAAAACAAAACAAGAATACAGTAACAACCACTTGGGAGAAGCATGCTTTTGAATGCACAGGTAAGATGTTAAAGGTTTATTTTAAGCCTACAATCAGTACTCGCTGTTTCCTTCAGAACAGTCTCCTATGAGTAGACTAACGGTACTATATCTACACCCTCCTGTGTATAAATTTTCCAGCTCGCAGTAGCTAATTAGGGTAACCTTTAGATAAAAAAGCAGGGAACCCAACCCAGTCGTTTGATAACCATCTCATACATGTGCGGCTGGATATTTTATGTGTATTCATTGTGACCTTTTGAAAGGGAGCAGAGTTAGTGGTTTAACTGTCCTTATTTTATCTTCTAACACCCTAGCCACCCCGCACACAGCCCTGAGGAGGGCTGGCCTGGCTTGGTGTGTTTTCCACGAATCGACCACAGGTAGCCCAGCACATAAACAAAAGAAGCCTGAGAAAATACAAACCATCAGCCACACTGCTGTTCTCACACCACCCGCTGTCTCCACCACCACCACTTCCACCCCCCAGTCCCTTCTATTTCCTAGCGTCAGGGCAGCGGATGGGGGAAGGAAGATGCTAAGACATAAGAAGCAACTGGAGACAGAATTTAGTACTCCCTGCCAGCAAAGTCAGCCTCACTGAACTTTCAGTGATTTGAAACGTTACCCCTCTTTGCTTTGGCAACTCAGAAATAACCCCAAACCTCTCATTAGAGAGTCAGGCGTTTGGTCTTAGGAGCCCCGGTGACATTGTGGGTTCTGTGTTGGGTTGCGAACCGTAAGGTCAGCAGTTCAAACCCTCCAACTTCCCCATGACACATGAAATGTTCTGGTTTGACAAAGATGTGCAGCCTCCGAAAGGAAGCCCACAGGAGTAGTTCGGCGTCTATCCTCTGGAGTGGCTATGAGTTATAATTGGCTCGACGGCAGTGGGTTTGAGTTTTGCTTGGTATTTGACCTAAAGAAGTCCAATTACATTTATGAGAATAAAAAAATAAGCAACTCAAGCTCTGTCAGGGAGTGGATTCCGACTCAGAGCAACCCTATGGGACCGGTAGGACCCTGGGATCCTGAGCCTGTTAACCCTTTACAGGTGTACAAAGAAGACTCTCTCTTTTTCCCCCAAGCCATTTTATTAAGACCTAATCCAGACGTCATGCCATTCAGCACTTCACTCATACCAAGCAGTGCCATACAATCAGTACCACAATCAATTTAAAAAACATGTCCTTATACTCCTTGATAGCGGCTCCTCCTCATGACCCCTCCAATCACCCTCCATACCACAGGGACCCTGACTCCACTTATTGTCTCTGGATTCACCTAAGATGGGTTTCAAATCCCTCAAAACATAGCCATAACATTGAGTCAGGAAGGCTACCAGCAATGACAAAATAGAACGGAGATAAATAAGCCCCAATATGAAAAAAGAAAACCCAGAAAATATTAGAAATGAGATCATGTCCTAACTGATCTCCAAAAGGGAGATCAAATGGCAAGGTTTTAATCATTGAAGTCGGATTTATCATTTCAGTTTACTATAGTAATCTGTACCATACTCTGATAGCCAGGCTATTCCCATCCCTCCATTGTGACCAGAGGGAAACCACTGGAAGCTAATTCCCTGCGAAGATCCTGCAAATGTATTTTGGGTTTCCACTGTCATCCATAGCCTTCTGCACAGCAGAGTCTCACAATTTAAGCTCTGCTACTATTCCCTTCTTTGGGTTTGGATTATATAATTTACAATCCTTGGATCATGGGGGTTGGTGTGCTTCTTCCGTGTGGGCTTAGTTGACATCTCAGTTAGATGGCTGCTTGCTTGTAAACAAGCCTAGGAAGGTCCTTAATGAATATTTTATAGCTTTGACTTTTGAACCGAGTGTGTGCATTATCTAGCAATGTTTTCAGGGAGTCATGCTGTGCATATTATTTTTCAACAGTACTTCTTGATTAATTTTCCATTTTTAAAAACAATCATATTTCCGTAGAATGCACATGTCCATCATGAAACATCCTTCAGCTTATTTTATTAATTTCTTATTGGGTGTTTGAGTTCATTTTTGGCTGGTACACATATCACTACAGTGACTAAATATTGTTTTATATACATCATAGTACATACCTTTTGTTTCAGGAACTTGATGGGTCAAGCGGCAAGAATATTTTGAAGATGAAGCAGGTTCTACACTTGTATAACATACTCCAAAATCATTCCACTGCTTAGGGCACCAGTGGTGGAGTTCTGGAGCGATGACCGTCACTTACTGGCCTCAACATTGGTTGCGCATTAAAGTGATCTAAGGAATTTTTATTTTTAAAGTATGACCTATGATAAAGTCCAAAGCCCCAAATCCACTGCACTATAATTGATTTCAGCTCATAGTCACTCTATAAAATGTTTCTACGACTGTAAGTCTTTACAGGAATTGATAGCTTCATCTTTCTCCCTGAAAGTGACTGGTGCGTTTAAATGACTGAATTTGCTGGCAGTAATGCAGTGCTTACCCAACAGGGCCACCAGGCCTTCTTAGGATAAAGTCCAGTGCACAGTCATCTTTAAGAGCACCCGAGAGGAGAGCTAAAGGATAGGGTAGCAGGCCTTCAGTCAAACAAACCTAGAATCGTACACAGAATTTGACATTGAACATTTGATGAACTCTCTTGTTGGAGGCTGATTTTCTTATTGATGGGATGAATTTGGTGCCTGTATTTGGTGCAGTTGAGAGCATCACAAATAAGGACTGTAAGCTACCTAGCAGAATTCCTAGCGCTCCCTACGTGATGGGTACTTACTATAACTGAAAAAGAAGAAAACGAAGCAAACAAAAACCATGACGGAGACCATATGTTTACCAGATAAACTTCATGGCTAATGCAGATATTCTAGGCTTTGGCCTAAATTAGATTATCTTGGTATATCTCTGGTTATCTCTAATTGCGTAGCTTTTCTGCGTGCCAATTATATAGGAAGTTGATTGATAAAAAGTGGAAAATCAATTATTGCTTAAATTATTGTGTCCTGCTTGATAGATTAAAAAGAATTCAAGATATGGAGCCTGTGAGGGAAACAATTCCAAAACAGTAGAGGAAAGTTCATGATGGTAAAAATGTTGCTAAATCTTATCATTAAGGTTTTGTTCTTTTTAATAAAGGTATGAGGAGCTTTAGTGCAAAGACAACTGAGACGATTATTTTTATGTAGAATTGTACAAACCTGTGTCCAATGTTTCCATCACATATGGGACTGTACCTAGTGGGTTTGGCTTTTGGTATCGGGTGTGGGGGGTGGGGGGACTTTAATCACATATTTCCCGTGGTAGTTGGTAGCCTATCTATAAAAGTCTCTGCAGTATGGAAAGTCATGTGATAGTTTGACCTACAACTCTGATTGCAAAAGCAGTGTAGGAGCTCTGATTGCAAAAGTAGAGTATTCACGGACAGATAAGGATATAATTCCCTTCAGTCAGTTCTTAGCCTAGGAGGAAGGACATTTCATTATTTTAATTATTTCAATGTTTAATAATATTTTAATAAGGTAACATGTGTCTACTAAGAGCACAGCTGCAGACATGGAGAGCAGAGCTCCTGGAGCTAAGGTGCTGGCTTCCCAGCCGCAGCTCTCTCTTAGGAGCTGTGTGACAGTGGGGCTGCGCATCAGCTCCTCTCTGCGACGGTTCTCCCATCTAAAGAACAGAGAGCGTAGTACATATCTCCAAGGGATATGGTGAGAATTAAACAAGTCTGCATGTATTTGCAGCAGTATCTGATACCTAGTAAGGAATGTTTTCATTTCAACACTTTCTTTTAAATATGGGTATACGAAGGTACATCACTTACCCAAGCACAGATGATGCAGCAAGTGAGAGCCAGGCCAAATAGCCTGTGAAATATTTTTATCTATGAGGTCTGACTTCTTGTCCTGTATTTCTCCCACCATGCCACGCTCCTTCTCTGCATGGTGCCAGTTGTGCTGTAGGCTGAAAGGTATTGGGCCTGGCAGGCATACATAGCCTACCATCCACATCAGAAATTTCATTGCTTAATAGCCAGACTATTTCTTATATCAGATTCTGTCAAATTAAAGAGTACATGGACGAGCGTAGAGTTTTACTGTTATTGAGCTTTATTGTTCCAATATATAAAAACAAAGCACAGCATTCAAGGAGCACAGACATGGTGGCTTCAGGGGTATAAAATGGAAGGTTTGAAGGCGGTTATCTGCATTAGGTGGCTGGGCAGAAGTCGTGCGGGGTAAAAATGGTAAGGCGCCCCACTGTTAATGAATAAGTGTGTAGACTAGAGCCCATAGGGAGATGCTTCAGAAACCATGCCTGGTGATTTACTCCCCAAACTACCAGCCACTGACAGACAATGGAGCCCATTTCCACTCCTGCACACAGGGCGTCAGGAGCCTGCGTGGAAGCAGTGGAAACTAGTGCCTGGGGGAGGGGTGAGACCACAAGGTCCACCGGGTCGGCATCCAGTGTGTGCATTTGGGTCGCCTGGGAGAAGCTATTGGAGATTTCGGGGGTGGGGGAAGAGGGTACTAAAGGCTGGCGTGGGTGACCCTTGACCCTGCCCCAAGGTATTTGCAGAATGTTTTGTTATCGTTGCAAAGTAGGGGTGTCTTGGTTTGTCCAGGGGTTCAGGTTGTCAATAACACGTACAGAAACACACTCGGCAACTGGGAGAACCCAGCTCAGAAAGAGAACCGGGCTGAACCTCAGCAGAAAGCTCGGGAACAATACGAGTGAAGAGATGATGGCTCCTTCTCTTCCTCCTCTCGGTTAGGAACTCTTCGCCGGGCCCCACACGTCTGCTCTTCTAAGCAGGTAGAAAGCAACGGTGGCCGAGTAGACGGCACTCTTGAGAAGGAGGAGCAGGTAGGTGTAAAAGGCGGAGGTGTTCGTGAGCTGCAGCCGCAGGGTATCTAAGAGAAGTTGGTGGATTAGTGTCTTTGTGCCTTTGAGAGGGCTCTGGCTGCCACATAGGGTTTCTCAGGCTGCACATCTTTCCTAGCGCTCACAGCCCCACCTGCGTCCCAGGCAGCATCTGGGAGGTTGAGCGGTGGACCTAACTCACAGCGCCGCCAGCGCTCATGTCTTGAAAGTCAGGGACACATCAGTGGGGTGGAGGTCCCATATATTTATCTCCGATGATCTATATAAAAGTGACATCACACACCCACGAACAGCCAAATCCCTTCCATTACCACCATCAACCACAACAAAGTAACTCGGAATGCAGCTTGCGGGTCTAGTTAAACTCTGCTAACACTTGGAACACTCTGAAACGTTAAAGACTACAGCTCTATTTGGGACGAATGAGTCAAAAGTACTTTTAGGAACTCGTTTTTAGCATTTGGATACCTACACCATGTCAATGAGTAATAATAATTGATTCTGTTCTGTTTTTATGCCGTATTTTAAAAAAATCATTATTGGGGGCTCTTACAGCAATCTATTGTGTGGATTCTGTTCTTTCAGCACTAATCAGATATCAGACATTATTCTGAGAGCTTTTATACACAATTTAGTGTGACTTAATCTTTACAAAACCTCCCAAGAGAATTTTATTTCCATTGTGCAAATAAGGAAACTTTGGACGGGGAGAGAAGTCATTGGTCTGATGCCAGGCCTCTAGGGGCCTGCCCTTAGAGGCAGGTTTTTTACTCCTCTGGGATTCTGCATCTCCACGTGAAATAAACACTCCAGACCTCAAAGGGTTTGAACATCAAGTACAGATGGGCTGTTGGCCCAGGAGCAGCTGAATAGTGTTATGCTGTGCTTAAAGCGTGTCCTTGAGAAGAATAGTGTCCGAGGAAACGTGGTGGTGGTGGGAGAGGCATGATTTGGAAGTTTTCATAAAAAGGGAACTAGAGAAAATGGAAATTTTTATAAAAAGGGAACTGGAGAATTTGGACATGCAAATTCTCCAAATCTTTAGACTAGTGTGGCTCACTAAGCTGCCTTTCCTAAATGTGTGATATGTCTTTTCTAAATGTTGCAAGAAAAGGGGACTTACTGGGCTTTGAGGTTTTGCAGGAAATATACAATGTAGAGAAATAATGGATGGCAATGGTCGTGGGCCAGACTGGTGACTCAGGGAACCAAGCGCCTTAGCCGCTGCTCCTTTACATGTTTGGTTTCCAGAGTCGGAGCTCCAGAATCGATAGCATGTGGCATGGGAAGGGATCTCAACAGGTAATGTGCTTATGGTCTTGGAGTCTCCATCAGGTCAGTTGTTACTGTCTCCCCTTGCCGACTGTAGTGGTAGGTAAGGGCCAGATCGCCTTGTTGTTGGGAACGAAGAGAGACTAGCAGATGCAGAGCAATGCTTCTAGTGTCTCCTATAGGGAGAATGGGCTGAAGACAAGTATTTATTCTGTACCTGCTAAATGAGATAAGGAGCCTTGGTGGCATAGTGGGTTACTCAGTGGACTGCTCACCACAAGGTCAGCAGTTCAAACCACCAGGGACTCTGGAGAGGAAAGATAAACCTTTAAGTTCCTGTAAAGATTTCTAGTCTCTGAAGCCCAGGGGACAATTCTCCTTTGTTCCATAGTGTCACTGTGAGTCAGAATCCACTCAATGGCTATAAAAATCTTTGTGTGTTAAATGAGATATCTTATGCTAGACATTCTGATTTGTTTTCTTATCTCATCAGTGACTTAAGTCACGGTGAGTTAAGTGCAATAATTTCTAGCTTGTAGAGGCTATTTTGCTCAGAACAGAAATAGAAATGTATCTATATTCATGCAACAAATGCTTCCAAGAACTGAGATTAAATCCAGTTTTTATTACTCTGAAGACCCATTCCTACATTATATTTGAGGTCCGTGGACTTAGAATTTCCCGTTCGGTGACTACTTAGATTAAATATATGAATTCTTGCTTCAGGTGCCTGGATTTAAACCCACACTCTATTACCTTGTGACATGGAACAAAAAACTTAATTTTAGCTCATTGCCCTCCTCATCAATGAAATGGGGGGAAATTCTGTAGCACTCCCAGGAGTATTGTGAGGATTAAATAAGGAATTACATATAGAAAAAAGCATGATGCCTCCTGTCTCAGAAACTCTTAGTGTCTGTTTATTTTTTAGCTACCAACAATGACCAGAGCTGGAAAAAACAAACACATAAACAATAACCTGAAATGTATTATCATATTTCCCTCATCGGTAGAAACAAAAGCCACATGGATGAATAAGTTCTTTTCTGGGAATAGTTCAGAGCATATCTGATTTGTAGTCAGTCTCATACCAAACTCAGCAATTTACTACTATGAATGTGGAGTAATTTTAATTACCACTCAATTTATTTTATGCAACCGGAAGCCATTTCTAGGTTTCTTGCTTTTTTTTTCTACTTTCTTTTTAAGTCAGAGAAATTGAATCGTTAATTTGATGCAAAATAAAATAGATTCTAGTGTAACAAATATATGTGAAAACTTACCATTTTCACCTTTCAAACAAGGTTTTGTGGAATTCTCCAGAGTAAAGCCTAGAAGAAATAAAGGCAAGCATTCATCAGTTGTGCATGCCCATTATTAAACAATGGAGTTCTGGTGACACTGTTTGGTTAAATGTCAGGCTAATCACTGCCAGGTCCGCAGTTCAAACTCTGCAGGAGGAGGAGGAGGTCTGTGCTCCCATGAAGACTTACAACATCAGAAACCCTCTCTATCTGGTCACTATGAGGGGGAATTGAATCGATGACAGGGAGCTTGGTTTGGTTTATTATTTAACTTTGTGTGGGTGTGTGTAGTTGACCGACAGAGAGACAGTCATTAAAAACAAAATCCCACTATCCCAAGAATAATTGGCCTGATCTATGGAATTCAACAGATTCCACTCGTCTGTGTTTCTGCACATGACAGTTTTCAACCGAACGATGAAAAGCAGTCAAACAAGAAACCCCACTTCCATCGAGCGACACTGTAGAGGGTTTTCTCTCAGGCTTTACGGGAGCTGTCTGCCTCAGCTTTCTCTTGCCGAGTGGCTGGTGACACGTTGACCGCCCCCCCCCCCCAATAAACTTCAATATCCCTGCTTCATGCAAATGATTTCCTGGCTTTGTGTTTGTAGCTGTCACAGCAGTCTTTGCGATAAATGCTAAATGCTAGCACCTATTGAGTAATTGTTACTGTGCCAGGCATAGTACTTGAAAATACTCTGAAGTAAGTTACATTATCAACCCAAACTCCAGATTCACTGCCATCGAGACAATTCCTGCTCAGTGGGGCCATGTGGACCAAGGACTGTGGGAGAAAGCCCTTCACACAGCACAGATCACACAGCTGAGGGGAGAGGCAGTTTCCAAAGGGTGGGTGTAGAGGATTAAATAATAGACGGCGTCTGGAGAGTACTTTGGAAAAATAATAATAATGAAATAACAGATAGAATATCATCTATAAAGTGACCACTGACTACTATCTTTATGGATACTGAGAAAATCTTCTCTTATAGACCTCTCCATTATTTTCTAAAAATTCTAGAAGCTCCGCATTTTCCATTGGATTATTCCTGGTTACAGAAGAATTGGCTAGGTCAGATTTATAGTTCTGGCAATATAAACCTTTCTGTGAGACTTGTATTTACCTATGATGACAAAACAAAATCATTTTCATGAATATAATTGACAGTTGGGTTGAGAGAAGCAGAGTGTTTGCTTCACTTAATCCACTTTCTGTGGGATGTGCTCTTGGCCAGATGAGCGTAATATTTGTATACGGTTTTGTTTTCTGGGCAAGACCTTATTTTTTTTCTTAAAAAACAAAACAAAGAATGGGCTTGAGGTTTTGGGTCAAATCCCAGGGATAAAAATATTCACATAAATGTGTATAAAGCTTAAAATTCCATGGCCAATAGACTTTAATGTGCTCCGAAAACCTCATTCTTTTTCTTACAGTGACTTTACTAGATAAAAGGTAACATCTCTAACACCATGCGTTGATTGGGGTGAAATCAATAAAGTACTGAAATGTTTTCCCCCAATGGTTTAAATATATTAAAAGGAGTTGTGCAATTGTCACCACCATCAGTATGAGATCATTTTCTTGATTCTTATATCCATCATTATTAGTTTCCCATTACCTTCCAATTTTCTCAATCATATCCATTGAGGAGCTATGAATCTCATTCCTATCTCAATAGATTTACTTCACCTGGCTTTCAAATAAAGAAAAGCGTACCAAAAACTCCCCCTCCAACCAGAGTGGGAAAGCCTCAAACAAAAAGAGAGCAGAACAGAATAAAAACTAGAACCAGGGTGGGTACGATGGTACATGCTAGCCGAGCTCTGCTACAGTAATCCACTTTGCAAAGTGCTCAGAGGCCAAGACTATTCACATCCCTGCTCAGCCGTCTGAGGGATGTCAGTGGAGACAAAGAGATTTGGGATTTCGCTGTCATCCACAGCCTTCTGCTAACACAGTGCTCAGAATTAAATCTCTAATATAGTGTTCTCCTCAGGGCTTGGATTTTATTATTTACCATTTTTACATCACATGTGCCAGCATGCTCCTTTTGTGTGGATTTAGCTGACACCCAAATACTCTCGCTGCTAGGATTAAGACAAACCTTTAAGACGGCAGGAGCTATTTCCGATAACAGAGCACCATCTGACTTCTTCACCAGATTTTGCTATAATATCTTTGGTGATTGCTTCATGAGGGCAATTCATAATGAAATCTTTACACACATCCTAAATTCTCTCTCTTAATCAGGGTTGGTCTTAAACTTGGACCAGATTAGTTTAATCTGACCTTGGGATCATGTTGCCGATTTGGGCTTTCACGTTATATTTTTAGCTTTTATTAAAAAGCAAAACTTTTAAGAAATGGAACTACAGAATTGTTGTATAGCATCATTAGAACATCCTCACTAACACTTTTAGCATGAGAAAATATAATATAAATCATTTGTTTTAAAAATTAACGTCAAGTAAACTACATTATTAAGAGAGACTCTAGGTGTTACAAATGTTTGGTGCACTCAGCTGCTAACTGTAATGTTGAAGCTCAGAGTGCACCCAAGGGTGCCTGCTGATCTACTTCGGGAAAATCAGCCATTGGAAATCCAACAGTTCCACACATGGGCTCTCCTTGAATTGGAATCCACTCAATAGTAACTAGTACAGAATTATACTGTAAACCCAAGCATCCCTCTCTTATGATAATAATCCTCATGCAATTTACTGTATTTCTTATTTTTCTCTGATTGCTAGAAAACGTGAACCTAATCAGACATTGAGATATAGGGGTTATAGTAACGTGTGCTGGAATATTTACTTTCCTGCTGTTTCTTGTAGTGGAAGTATATAATTAGAACTGTTTTGATAATGTTCTAAATGTTTTAAAAATGAAATGAAATAAAGAAATAAGTGGATATGTCTGGGTGGTATTGTTGAAGGCAGTATTTTCGTAGACATCATTCATTTGCTCTTTATTCCAAGCCCATGAGGTGTGATGAACACTGACCAAGGCAAGTGTTAAAGTGTCACTTGGTAATTGGGGGAAGCAAGAATCCAAGAGGATAAAGATGGAAGAAAGTAGGGCCAGGACATAGCAAAGCCCTTCCCGCTTTAGTTATTGCTTGGTCCACATGGTTTGGGAAGACTTGGTAGGCTGAAAGGGAAAAGGACAGAACTATTGATTGTCCACCCTTTATGTTAACAGAGGGATTTTAATCCATAGCCAGGCTGGACCACTAGGAGACTCAGGATGCACTCAGTCCTCTACCCAGACCATCTGAATATGGACCTCATTTGCATCAGAGCGACTCCTTTGGGGGCAGCATACCTGAACCAGGTGTGATTAAGAAACCGACCTTTCCTTTCCAGGAGTACATCCTTGAGGCACTAATTCAGCCTGATCTATTGCCCTATAGTTCCCCTCGGGGCTCCCATACACTAATTGTACAACAAATGTTTGTTGAACGTCTTCATCCATGGCAAGTCCACCAATGGAGAGGATAGCAGTTCAAGCCCCAGCTGTTCTGTGGGCGAACCAGGAGATTTTTTTGTTACACTAAAGATTTACAGCCTTGGACACCCACCCAAAGTTGACTTGATGGTGGTGGGTGTGGCTTGGCTTCAGAGATACTCTTACGAGGTAGGAGCTACGGAAGCACATAGGTGCTGATGCTGTTCGCTGCCAGTGAGTCCACTCTACTGCTGGGCCTGCCCAGGTGTGCGGGGCACAGCTGCTCCAGAGAATTCTTCAGACTCCCACCTTTCAAAAGGAGATCATCAGACTACTTGTCTTCTGAGGTGTCTCTGGGTGAATTTGAACCACCAACTTTTGGGCTAGTCTTTAAACAAACTCATTTGTGCCTCCACGCCGCCTAGTGTCCCCCAATCGTTATGAAAGAAACGTGTTCTATAAGGTACGTTCCCATTGGCCATCTCAACCCTAAAACATCCTTGCAATCATTTTGGTTCATGAAAGTGTGGCTGAGAAAGGTTAAGTTAAATTTTTTTGTTGTTTAAAAAAAAAATTTTATTCCCAAATGGACATCATTCTCATCCTATGAGAAAGTAATGGGATACTTGTACTACCACAAAATGTAACAACATTTAACCAAGATTTAGATTTGTTTGCATTAATACTTGATGGAAATGGTGGGGATTGCCTTTGGAATATGCATTTTTCTGGGGGAGTTTATGTATACATACCTTTCTTTATGGAAGGAAAAAGAATCTCTTCAACACCTGTCTCGTGTTTAACCACACACTGGTGCTCTTTATTCAACGACTCTCCACTCACAGTCAGCCAGCTGAATTTCATGAACGCGTCCCCAGGTGTCTGCATAATGTCTCCTTGCTGAGCCCCCAGAGGTGCATCACTGCCCTTTTCTTTCCAATCTACTTTAATAACATCAGGGAAAAAATCCTCAAGAAGGCAAAGATAGGTTCCAGCATCATCAAGTTTCCTTTCAGCAACGGAAGGAAGAAAAATTGTTGGCTTTGGGGGAGTGTTTGCCTCAGCGCCTTTATCTGTAGGGAAAGTTAAATAGGAGTTAAAAGTATTGTCAGAGAAGCGGGACGCTGCAGTCTGGGACAATCGATTGCACAGTCATGGGAAGAAATGTTGCCGTTGAGACAGTGCCTACCATAGCCTTTCATTCTCAAACACATTATTTAAGGCACATATCATTATCCTAATGTGACAGCTGGCGGGGAGGGAAGGGTTCTGGAGGATAAGTAATGTACCAAAAGTCACAATTATGAGAGCCTGGGTTGAACACTGGCCTTTGTCCTCGCAATATATGGCATTTAATTGCTTCATATTCAGACTCTCCGCATGCATGGAGACATTTAAACACATCTCTGAGTCGCTCATGGTGGAGGATGTGTTCAGGGTGGATGAAGAGGTAAATGTGGGACAGGACACCAGAGAACTTGTAGAGTCTCTGATTGCTCACGGATGAAACTCTGAGATCTTGTCAAAAGTGTTTCCCTTTCCCATCCTGTGAACTTTGGGACTTTTGCCCTCTGGCCAAATAACTCACATTCTCCTATTTCAACTCCAGTTAGCTGAACGGAGTGCACCGCCTTTAGTTGATCTCTTACGTGAGTAAAGGTAAAGAGGCAACTTTCAGTTATCGATGTTGTTTATTAACAGCACACTTGGACTTGTTATAAAGGTATCTACTTCTATGTGTGCTTACAGTCTGTGACATTGACTTGTAGCATTAAATGTGGAGCCTCTGCCTGGTGTTTCTCGATTCAATTTCTAACTTCATAAACAACAACAACAACAACAAAATCACTGCCATAGAGTCAATACTGGCTCCTGGCAACCCTTTCACACAGGCTAGCACTGGCCCTGTGGTTTCTGAGACTAGCTGTTTGTGGGAGTAGAAAGCCTTGTACCTCTCCCCCAGAGCTGCTGGTGTTTCCAAACTGCCAGCCTGCAGATAGCAGCCTAACCCGTAACCGCTACGCCACCAGAGCGCCTTCCTAACTTCATAATTTCC
>NW_022103904.1:3986413-4005388 GCF_000313985.2 Echinops telfairi
TAATCACTCTAGCTCATTGAGCGTCTTCCTCTTTTTGCTGGCTCTTTAATTGACCAAGCACGATATCCTTCTAGGGTCTGGTCCCTGTCCAGAAGTGCACGAGACAAAATCTCGACATCCTCACTTCTAAGGAGCATTCTTCTTGTACTTCTTCCTAAATAGATTTGTTCACGCTTTTGGAAGCCCATGGTATATTATGTAACATTCTTTGCCTACACTATTATTCAAAGGTAACAATTCTTTGGCCTACCCTATTTATTGTTCAACTTTTGTACGCTTATGGGGCAATTGGAAATTTCTGTGATTGAACCCGTTTTGGGTCAGGTAGAATTTATTTTTCAAAGTGACCTCTTTACATTTTAACAGATTCAAATGATCTTTTGAAATAGATTTACTCAATGCAATTCATTGTTTTATTTATTGATTGCTGCTTGGTTTTTTGATAGCGCTATCTTAAAACTGCATCTCCAAGTTACTTATGATGTCCTAAATTTAGAAACCAAAGAATAATATTTCCAATATTTCTATTAAGGATTTTATTGAATATTCTCAGAAATGGTTTTATATAAAATATTTTTCCCTAGAAGCTATTCACAAAGGGTTTGGAATGTTAAGTCTGATAAGTAATACACCAATAATGTATTTTGGGTAATTGTTTCAAGATGAATTTAGTTCAACAGTGAGATAGTCTCTACAAATCAGTCTATCCATATTTTGACTCAGTATTTCTCCCAGAATATGTATCTATCACATTAGCTATTGAACTATTCTATAGTCACATTGTTTTATTTCAAACTGCTGAGTACATGTACCGGTATATAATATGGAAAGTTATAGCTCTACAGTGCCCTGTCAGCAAAATGTCAAAATGTACAACAAAATATGATATGCTTACAAAAACCTGTAATTTGAAATAATGAGGAATATTAGTTGCTAGAAATGTGTTATTAATGTAGTGATTGAAGTTATGAATCAGAAACATTTCTAATTTGTTTTCCAACTGAAATGCAAATAATTAACTAATATTACCATTGAGTCAGCTGTGTATTTATTTAATAAACACATAATAGTAATAATAAAATGTTGACAGTTTTTAAGGGTAACATTTTTTTCTGACTAAAAAAGGAAAATGAATCTTGAGTATTTTTTACCTGAATAACAAAGCTCCTGATTTTAATATTAAAATGATAAGCACGTAATATTGATTTTAATGAAAAAATATCACTATAAATAGAATTGGGGTAAATGTATTTATTTTAATTACATATATCTTAATTAGTGTAAATATTTATTAGTTGTAATAGAAAGACAGTATATATTTCTACCAACTTTCTTTTCATTTATTAAAAACCGCTATATGAAATGATTAATATTTAATGACACTTCTTACATAGTTATTTACATAATTTGTAAATTTGCATAATTTACAAATATTAAGGAATCCAATTCTCGTCTCAAGACTCTATATTCTTAAAATTGAAAATCAAATAATGAACTTGTGTTTTCAGTAACACACTTTTCATTTACTCTTTCCCTTCTCTTCAATTCTGTTTCATTCCATTAATGGAAAAATTCTTAAATTTCTGTAACTTCCTCAGTCTAATAATTGTTTGTACATGTTTATATATGGTTGGTGCACTAATCTGGAAGTACTATATTACATTTTAACTTTGAAAACATTTTAAAAATATGCATATAAACAGTGTTTTTCATGACTAACACCTTTTTCATGAGCCATAGAATAATAGTCAGGTTAAAAACAACAAAACTATCTATTCCATTTATAAATACTTATTTTTCAAATCTACACATTGTCCAAGTGTTTCCTATTTATTTATGCTTATTTATCTAAGTTGCCTTTCCCCCCTTAACCTTTTCCTTTTGTCAGATAAGTACTTACTGTTATTTCATACTTACATATGCATTTCAGGCATATGGCAAGTTCCTAATTAAATCACAGCGGTTGAATACTCTGACCTTTGTTTGTATTAATTAAAAAACATGTTATGATGAATATGAGCATAAAGCTCAAATTCATCAGCTATTCATTTTAAAGCCAATAAATAGTGGTGTTATAGACAACACTAATAAAGACAAAGATTAAAATGTAAAGCAGGTAGGAGAACAACAACAGAAGTGAATGCATTTTAACCTTAGCTCTCCTTTCCAGTGGGGAAATGTCTGTTAAGCCAAATATCCCCTCATTTATGTTTCCCCTAGGAGGCTACAGCAAAACACCTTTACAGTTGAGTATTTAAAAGTACAACGAATCTCTATGGAACTGTTATAAAGAATTCTCCACAGTGGAGACAATTCTCCCCTTACAATTGAATTAGGACAACCTTGATGTGGCATTGAGTGAAAGTTGGCAAACACTTCACTCACACTATCTCATTCAGTGGTCAGACATCCATGCAGGATACAGACCGCTGTTCCATCTTGTGGGTTAGGAATCTGGTTCGTACATCTCTGTGCACATTCACCAAAACAGTAACTAGTGAATTTAGGACTCTAATCAGTCTGACACCGAACCCAGGCTCTTTTCAAATACCATTTGACTCTCAGAAAAGGGAAACTTTCGAATTAGCCTGTACTAATCAACATTGTCACAGGATTAAATTCTGTATAATTTCATACATTATACCTCGGAGCATTTCCTAAAAGAAGCCATAGGTATATCAAACCAAGTCTTGTCACAATATTTATATAGCACTATTGATCTGTCCTTTATAATAGAATGTGTTTACAAATCCTCCTAAAATTTCTACATCTACACCTCATCACATCTCTCCATTATTTTTCTGAACATTCTTACTATTATTTCAAGTAAATGCTTTCTTTCCTCCCCTCTATTGCCTTGAAAAATTGCAGCCTTTTAATACCTACCCGTGATGACAAGTTTGGTTCCACCACCAAAGAGCTTCACACCATAATCTCACAATGATGCAAACCATATCATAAACTTTAGATTGCTTAACTTCTTTTGGTTCTTTAATTTCCAGTGACAATATGATTGCCTGAGTTCAAAAGACTACTACTCCTGTCCTGGTTCATTGTCCTTATCAATTCTAAGACTAAACAAATCAAATTATTTAAAGTTTTTGTGTTTTTATTGATTTGACAACAATAATACTAGTGTAAATCAATTACACACATTACCAGCCTAATGCCAATGCAAGACTACAAGGAAACAAGATATAGAAGAAAACATTTACCATCCTATAGATGCAGATTATCATTATTATTATTATTACTATCATAGCTGCTAGCAATTTGTCTATATATCTGAGTTCACAAAGAATTCCAATAGATAGTCCTTTAAATTTTGGAGAAGGAATGGATAATTTTATCACCACCAAGTGCCAGCCATTGTGGTTAGTAATTTCCATATTTGATTTCATTAAATTTTCACAACATCCATTTGAGATAGATGATTATCTTCATTTTACAGATCAAATAGAGCTCAGACGTTCAAAACTTTCTCATTTATTGAATCATGCTAAAGTCATTTGGAGAAAGTGTTCATGGAGCAGAAGGAAGTTAACAAAAAGATGTACTATGCATTTGATATGGTCCCAATTTTATAAAATAAAAATGAAGTATGCATAGATAAAATAATCAGAGGGAAATATATCAAAGTGTTATCAGAGATAAAGGCTGATTATTTTTCTTTCTTTTTTGTATTTCTCATTTTAAAAAAATAAGCTAGATTTTTGTTTATACTTTTAATAGACCAATAACTAATGGATCAAAATTCCCTTGTCAAAGAATAGCTGGACTGGAAGTGATAAACCCAGAAGTCATAAACCAGAGTCAAAGCGCACACTCTCCCCTGCCACATGCACTCCATAAACACTTCTTAAGGGCATTATACCCGAGCCATCATTACTAAATTTAATTGCTACAATTCATAGTCAATATTGCCAACTAGAAAAAAAAGAGAAATGGAAGGTTGCTTTTCAATTCATGAATTATTTTTTCTCATATAATCTCAACTTCTTTGGAAACCAAAATATACAATCCATTCCTATTTCTGAATATTTTATCAATTTTATGAAAATTATTGAAAGCCTTTCATTTCACTGGATCTCATAGGCTAGAAGCATTATTATAAGACATTTTACTCATCCAGGTCAGATTAATCCTTAAGGTTAATGAGGACTAAGAAAACTTAGTGGACTGAATTTAGAAAGAAATAAACAACTACAGCTTATACTATTCTTGAGTATAGCCACCAAGTCACATTTTGTCATTTAAAATATAACCAAGTTATATTTTATATTAATTGTCCTATAAATGCATCACCAAATAGTTAGTTTTCCTTTGACCAAATGGTAAGCTTGACAGGTTTTCTTTTCATTTTGATTAATGGTTATGTACTATTTATCAGTAGCTATTGGAATCAAAGAAATAAAACATGTAAACATATGTACAAACCTGTTAACTCAGAAATACCACAGGGATATAAGTCTCCACCCTATTGGAATATGTTGTGTTAGTATTCTCCGGCCTAGGTCACTAGACTGCCGCTCTAGGCACTTGACCAGCCACAGCCCTGACATGATCCATGACCAAATTGGAACCAAGTGGAAGAATTCTAGTCAGTTCAGGGCTGTTACTCTGTAGTGCTTGTACTGCTTGTCTCCTTGGTCACATTACAATACACAATGGAAGTACATTTCAATGGACAATGCAATACTTAAAGAAAGTCCAATGAGTGTAAAACTCTTCTTAAAATGATTGAACTATTGACTTGTACAGTTTGTGAATTATGTGACAATAAAGCTGTTTTTTAAAAAAGAATGTTTACCTGTAACAATGAGCTTTGTTCCAGAGCCAAACACTTTGAGAAGACTGCCATCCACAAACCCACTACCTGAAAACCCTTTATAGAAATCTCCCTTTAGACATCAGTGTAAGACATGAAAAAAAATAATAATTTATTAATTATCAAGGGTTAATGAGGGAGAGAGGGTGGTGAAGGGAGGGAAAAACATGAGGATACCAAGGGCTCAAGCAGAAAGAAAATGTTTTGAGAATGATGATGACAACATATGTACAAATGCGCTTGACACAATGGATGGATGTATGGATTGTGATGAGAGCTGTATGAGCCCCCAATAACATGATTCAATGAAAAAAGAAGAGAAATCTCCCTTTGTGATTGTTTTAAAAGAGCTTTTAAATGTATTTCAATATTTCTTAAGTTTATAATATATAAATTGATGTGAAATATGATTATATAAATAAATAGCATGAAACAAAGATCAATCAAAGTCGCAGCACATTTGCAGGTAATCAAGCATGTGAGTTCCATGTAATGAAGGAGGCTGCCCACCGGCTTGTGATGCTCACGTGACGGCTGTTCTCCTTTTGCATCTCCTGCATCGGAGAGTCTTATTTTACCTTTTTGTTTTTTCTTCAATCATTTTGACGGCATCCCCTAAGCTGACTTCAGTAAAGATTTTTCATTTAAAAAGCCACTTCTTTTCCAGGAGTGTAATGCATCACAGTTAATTAAGACTTGCTTCGTTTTCTATGAGAAATCATGGGACTCATACTGTTGATTAGTTAATAAATGCCCATTCTCTATGAGTTACAGGAATTTTGTGATTAGTATGTTTAGAAGGTGAACATCTGAAGGGATTCTAAAATAACTTCCCCAGAGGAGGTATTACAGAGTATGAATTCTCAATGTATTGTTCTTTGTTGAAAGCCTGCTCTTTTTCTTTGAAAACACTATTACAGCATGTAGCAAGGAATTAAAATCCTGTGCTTCTTATAATAGAGTCTTGTTTTGCTGCTATTTCTTCTGCTGCCTAATCATGGACTCAGAGGCAGCTCTGCGTGACAGAGTTTAGTTACGTGATGCAGTACAGCCCTATGCTCCAGCCAGCGGCAACATGTCTAGCACATTTGATGTCCATACAGAGAGAAAACCAAGTGGAATGGTATCAGTGTGATTTGTCATTATGTAGTAATACTCTACGAACTATATTTTAAGCAGTTAATGAATGCATATTCAATATGACTGATGATCTTTGTTTGAGGGCAGTCATTTTAGTGCTTTGATTAGAAGTAGAAGCACTGCTTTCATGTATTTGTAGGAACACCAATTTTGAGCTGTTACTAATTAAATAGTCAAAGAATCTATTTAAAAGCTCATAGTTCAAAAGCGTAATATGTTAAAAAGTAATATATAAAAGCTAAAAGACTTAATATTTGCAATATCACCTAATGACTAAGGCTGTGGGTTTCAGAGTAAACAAATCTCTATTGGAGTACAAACTTTATCCCAGTCACTTGTGCAATCCCATGTAAGTGACAAGTAACTTCATGAAGCTTCAGTTTCCTTAGCTGAACAATGAGAATTAGAGCATCTATTGCAAAGGGTTGTTGAGGAAAGAGATAAGGGACAGAAAGTTTTAGAATGGTGTCTGGTCCTCCACCAGATAGCTAATATTATGGGTTTTGATGGGATAGTATTTTGCCATTTCCATCAACATTTTTGCACCCAGCACAATACAGGTTTCCTTTAAGCAATAAGCTACTATCCAGACTATGAAAGGGAAAGAGCTCATGAACCCAAGACCTCCTATGATTCTATGAGCTACAGACAAAAGAATACCCATTCACTTTGTTGGTAGGATTTTGAGGACTGTAACTCTGTCTTCTTCATCTTTTCATTTACAGTATCAAGCATACACACTGTCTTCAATAGCTGTCTACTGAAAGAATGAATAAACAAGCCAGCCTGTAAAACTGTGGGCTCAGAGCTGAAATGATGCATTGAGTTAAATGGCACTTTCCCAGGCCATGTAACAAAAGAGCCAGGAGCACAATTCTGACTGATCTCAGTCCATGGTCCAATAGTTGTAATAACTTGAATATATTGATGCTTTATAGTCACTTGAGAATTCACTTTTTATGAATTACTGTTACCAACAGGATCAAAATCAACCTTCCAGGTTTTAAAGATTATCAGAAGGAAAGGGTCCCATATTTTATTCCAAAATATAGAGGGAGAGTAATTAAAAGAATACCATTTTTATGCCTTTCACTTAAAAGTTCTCCAACAAAGATAATATTTTAAAACAGTAACTTACACCTATGGCTTACAGATAGAATCCTCAAACATTTTAATTTCCAGTTCAAATATTCTTTTTCTGTGTATTTTAAAAGTAAAGTTCCATTCTTTCTAGACAGAGAGAAGGGCAAAAGCAATTTACAGATCAGATGTGTTGCCTTCCATATCCAATAACTAGTAGCTCCAAAATCATTGTTCATATGTTGGGCCAAGAATGTGCCAGTCACAACACACTTGATCCTAACTTCTTGTTGTTGTGTTGTTTTTCTAGAAAGCATCTGTCAGTTTTCAAAACCAGAAGCAAAAACAGGAAAGAAAGGAAAAATCTGACTTACCTGAGGAAGTTACTATGAGCTTAGTCCCTTCTGCAAATATCTTGACCCATCCTTGGTTATCACACTAGTTACAGCTTCAACAAAAATCCTAGCTGCCTTTTAAGACATGTGGTATGGCCAGCAGTTAAAAAGTTTTGTTTTGGTAATTTGATCTCCTGGGTTCTTTTAACACCATTTTAATATAGCTTTTGCAGTGTCTGATTTTTCATATACTTTTCTCAAGTAAATGGTCGCAACTGTGTTTTCTACCGAGGCAGTGGTCATTGAAAAACACCCAGCAGAAAGTGGAAAAGGGAAGTTTGTTTAAGAAGAGAGCAGGGCCAATAGGCCAAACAACTTTTGTAAGTTAGAGAGCTTACAAAAGTAGTTTTGGAAAATTAGGGCTTAAAAAAAAAATTTCCAGGTGCACAATTATGTTGGAAATGGCTCAGAGATAACATCAAAGGAAGGCCCTTCTGTTCTCACAGATGCCATGTGGCTCAGCTGACAATTTAGGGATGGGCTTCTGTGGGGAGGAAGTTTTCAGTAACCGCAAATGCAAATACACCTCTACAAACATACTTGAGAAAAGGGAACAAAGCTCTCCACTTTCAATTAACCACATTTACCTTTTGCCAGTATTTGCTACCATTAAAGTGCCAAATGATGGAATAAGTTCTGAGATGACCACTGTTTCAGGAACAACAGAAGGAATTTGTTGCATGCTACCTTCTATAAAAGAATGAATTCCTTGATCCAGCTAGAAACATTATGGGGGAAACCCACTTCTCAAATATGTTGAAAGAAGAAGCCTCTTCAAGGCTGTTCTGTAGTGCTGTTCTATTGATGTTAAGTACCATCAAGTCGGCTCCTACCCATAGCGACCCTGTGCACAAAACACGGCACCATCCTGCATCATCCTCACCATCGTTCCTATGCCAGAATCCATTGAGACAGCCACCGTGTTAACCCATCTTGTCAGGGGCCTTCCTCTTTTTTGCCACCTCTCCGCTTTACCAAACAAGATGTCCTTCTCCAGGGACTGGTTTCTCCTGACAATATGTCCAGAATATATAAGATGAAGTCTTGCTGTCCTTGCCTCTAAAGAGCTCTCTGGCCTTACTTCTTCCAAGACAGAGCAGTTTGTATTTTTAGCAGTCTCTGGTACTTTTAATATAATTCAAATACATCTGTTCTTCTAAAGTCTTCCTTATCCAATGCCCAACTTTCACATGCATATGATGCAATGGAGAATACCATGGCTTTGGTCAAGAACACCTAAGTTCTCTAAGAATCATCCTTGCTGTCAATACTCTAAAGAGTTCTTGTGCAGCAGATTTACTTAATGCAATGTGTCTTTTGATCTCTTGACGGCTACTTCCCTGAGTATTGATTGTGGATCCAAGTAAGACAAAATGTTTGACAGCTTCATGATTTTCTCCATTTGCCATGATGTTACCGATGGGTTCAGCTGTGAGGATTCGGGTCTTCCTGCATTGGGTTGTCATCTATACCAAAGGCTATAATCCTTGATTTTCATCAGCAAGTGCTTCAATAGTTCCTCACTTTCAGCAAGCAAAATGTTGTTATCTGCATCCTGTAGGTTGTTAATAAACCTCTTCCACTTATTTGTGGGAAGTTCTAATTGCAGGTATCCATTGACATTCCCCTGGGTCCATATAAAACATCTAGAGAGGCCGAGAAGACAGGCCTCAATGATGCCCAGAGCCACCCAGATTCATCTCGTTCATGTTACAAACTTATACAAAACTTGGGATTGATGAAACTACAGGGACAGCAAGTACAATAAGGGGTTCAGAGGGTACAGTGGGGTACAGTGATAGGGGTGGGGGGTAAAAGGGAGATGATATCAAGGAGTCCAGGTAGAAAAAGAGTGTTTGGAAACTGGCTGTGGTAGCAATTGTACAATTCTACTTGGTGTGACTGAACCATGGAGTGATATGATATATGTATATATAAAACCCCAACTAATATAATTTTAAAAAGATAATGAGCAGACACTTTCTCTGTCACTACTGATGAAGGACTGAATACAATCATTCTGCGTCACATTTTGGTCACAGTGACTCACAGCTTCCAGTACAACTGGGGAGGATAAGCGGACCAGATGAAAAGTCTGTGTGAAGGGGATATGTAAAACACACATACACATTTTAACTAAGCTGCATTTTAAAAATTCTTACTGACCTGTTAAATATGTTGCATCAGTTATAGAAATGAATGATACCTACTCAATCTCTTACTGGCACTTTGTCTTATACTTTCCCTTATTTCAAGACCATAAGGATAATTACCAGGAGCATCAGGAGTTGTTTATATTTCAAAAGTCTATGAAATACCTAAGGAATAAAATTTAAGGATTGAGTAATATATTTTAAAGTACTTTATTAAATATACAGAAATATAAAAGCCATATAAAGGAAATAACATGATTGTACACGATAATAAAATAAAATCTGAATAAATGGGGAGACATACAATATTCATGGAAGAAAAAAAAATCAATACCATAAAGATGCCAAGCTTGCCTAAATTCATATACATATTGATGGCAATTCCTATCAGAATTCCAATTAGAATTATAACATTTCTTCTTTTTTTTTGGTGTATAATGTAAGGATTGGGGTAAGCTAACTAAATTGATTTTCAATACTATAAAGAAGATATTTGGAAAATAATATTTGAGAAATAACAGTGAAGAGAAATTTGGCATTGTAGAATTTAACACTCACTAAATCTACTTACATAATGTATAGAAGAATATATAAGAATAATGAAATAAATAGAATCTGTGATATGGCATTTTAAAATTTGGAGAACAATAAATTGTTCAAATATTGTTAGAACTTTTGGTTATCTGTCAAAAAACAGCAATAATCCTCTACCACATACCGTATAAAAATAGGCTCCAAGAAGATGCAAAGATAATTAAAGATTTATAATGATAGGATTTAAAAATAACATTTAGGAGAATAATTAAATGCACTGACTAGAAGAACTTGGAGTTGAAAGCAATTAGGAGATATTTTGACTCAATAGATCAATTTTTATTTTTATAAAAATATAGATAACATCTTCCAATTCAACATTTTACACATGTACAACTTAGTGGCACTAATTACATTTGTCATGTTTTGGACTATTACTAATGCCCTTTGTTAAAATGTTAGGAACATGAAGAATTTTTGTATTTATAGTAGTTGTAAACATAAAAGAATACATCAGCAGGGCGTGGTGAAGACTTTATGACACGATGAGGTGTGTGCTTTAAGAAGACAAATGCATGGGTAGAAAGGAAGGTGGACCAGTCAGAGGAGAAATTGTAATGAATCAGATGTGTTGCAAAGGGAAAGGGAATTCGAAGGTCTATATTCTTGCCTGAACAGTGAATATGGAAAGAAAGGTTGGGACAAATAACATGAACAGGTTGACTAGAGTTCTGAAAGTATTCTCCTGACATAAACCATCTCAGGATGCCGAGGGTGAAAAAAAAGACGTGGAAGAATCAAAAGGACCATGTTCACTCCTGGTGACATGTCCTTGGACACACATACTTCTCAGAGGCACAATTTCCTTATCTCAGGTTTTGATTAAGGTTCAAATGAGATAATATGCCTGGAATAGAGCCTGGGACACATTAGGATCACTGATACAAAAGTCAGGTGCAAAGAAATTACTTTTTTTTCTGAAAGAATGGAAACATCTTTGCTTGTGTATAAAAAAACCCAAACTCATAGGTATTAGGTCAATTCTGAAAGATACTGACCATATCTGACAGAGTAGAATTAACTGCCCCTTTGGGTTTCTGAGACTGCCACTCTTTACAGGAGTAGAAAGCCAACTCTTTCTCTCATGGAGTAGCTGGTGGGTTTGAGCTGCTGACCTTATGATAGCATCCCAGTGCATAACCACTACACTACCAGGCTCCTTCCCTTTTGTATAGTAATTAGTAAATTTACCTCTAACCCACCTCTATATACTACACATGTTTACACAACCCCCTCTCTATCTTCTTAGGTGATCACCTGAGGCCATTTAAATTCTACTTCTCACAAGGAGAGGGAGGAGTGAACCCCCACAGAAATGGTAAGTCAAATAAAGAAAGCTCAAGTTTTAACGGAACTGCTTGAGTTTTGTGTTACTTTTTCAGGTTTGACAATAACTTGCCTAATGAACAACTTCAACCAAATTTAGTAACCCTTCGAAATGCACGGAAATTTAGCTAACGTTTCATTTGAAATTTTGGTTGTCATGATGAAGTGAAATAATACTTCACACATTTTTTCACATTCTAGAAATTCTGATAGTAAATCTGACACATGAAGAAGTTACAGAGGCTTCCAGTGAATAGACAGATTGCAGCCTTTAAGTAAACTGAGTATGCAATCTGAAATCTATCCAGATAAAATCACATTCTAACTTAATACATGAACTGCTAGCTCTCTGTGAAGGCATGGGAATCATGAGGAAAGGACTACCTTTCTGTACCCAACACCAAGAGAAGTGAAAATGGACATCTTTGCCAAGACTTGTAGGCAAATGCTCATCGAGCATTAATTATTAATTATTAACCACCCAAATCTGGAAATTATCCAAATATTCATCAACTGCTGAATGGATTGTAAAAAATCCACCAATGGAATATTGTTCAGAAACGAAAAGCAGTGAACTACTGCTGCATATATCCTACTCCATTACCCACCTCAGAATCACTGCGATAAGATTAGGCAGCAGGCGCGTGTGGTTCCACTCATATGAAATGGGAAGAATAAGCAATTTTAGAGATTGAGTCAGGTTAGTGGTTACCCAAGCCTAAGAAGGGGAACGTGGACTTCCTGCAAATTATTGGAATGTTCTACAAGTAGATTGTGGTGATTATTACAAAGCTGTTTAAACATACCTGAAGTTATGAAAATGTACCCTTACCATGCATGACTTTATGTTATGCATGAGGGACTTCAAGGGTTCTTAGAAAAATGCCACTATTCTCTAATTTCATTTTCACAAAAACTTTCTGAAGCACCTTTGTAAATTGTACTTAAAAAAAAATCAATTAAACGTAGGGAAAGGATATCTACTATTACCCTACTGATTCAGTCTGGGTTGACTAGAGAAACAAATACATAGACAGTCATATATGTGTAAGAGAGAGTTTAATATCAAAGAGTAATTATATATTAAGAAAACATCCCAGCCCAAGTCCTCCTGGATGACAAGATCCGACAAGAGGAAGGATGGTGCTGCTGGGAACAGTCACCTGCTTCTCCCTCTGGGCTTGTGAGTTGCTCCCATGTCATTTCAACATGGATGAGCAATGAAGGAAATTCCCTACTTTATATGTTAGGAGCTCAGAGGAATGCCCCCTTTGTATTTGTAGTTGGAATTGAGCAGTTAAAGTTGAAGCACCCCCAAAGTCAAATTTCAGTACAAGAGATAAGAATGTTCACATGTTTTATAAAGGGTCCACTGAAAATTTTGCTGTGTTAGTCTGGATACTTTAGAGAAACAAATCCACAGGAACTCATGTATAAGAGAGAGTTTTATATAAAGGTTAAATGTGCATCAAGAAGACATCCCAACCCAGTGCTGCCCAGGCCCACAAGTCCAACATTAACCCATTAACCCATATGTCCAACAACAACCCACAAACCCTTCCTCCATCTCACAAAACAGACACAATGATGCCGACTTCAGGAGGAAAGCCAAGTCAGTGAATGCGTAAGCCTCTGAGCACTGGCAGGGGTCTCCACAGGGCAGCTCCAGCACCCAGGGCTGCATTGAGGTAGGTCCATGTGGCTTCTCTCCAGGGCCATCTTGCAGGAAGTCAGCATTGCCAGCTGAAGCAG
Organism: Echinops telfairi; assembly: GCF_000313985.2. NCBI lineage: Eukaryota > Metazoa > Chordata > Mammalia > Afrosoricida > Tenrecidae > Echinops > Echinops telfairi. Next base: position 3,999,682 of record NW_022103904.1, read on the forward strand.
GCAACTGGCTAAGGCAGCTGCACCCTGGTCCAACCATCAGAAAGCAAGAGACCCGAGAACTAGAAAGGTGAGGCTCACTGAGCCATTTATCCCTCCATCCTTCAAATAACCCCACATGTGTTTATCGGCCAGGTTGGCACAATAAACTAACTACCTCAATCAGCATAGCTCCATGTGGTTCATCCACCCGAATGTCTAGCAGAGAGAGTGTATCTGGCCTCTGGTGAGACATTTGTCTCCTTCACTCCTCTAAATGAGGTCATCAAGCTGCGACCTGATTGACAGGCTAAACTCTACCCCTTCACTCTTAATAGACTCATATTGACACCATATTATGTAACTATCACTATGGGTTAGCAGGGGCGGTTCCCATGGATTTCATAGGTTACAGAAAGGATATATTGTGTTTTAGTCCTCATAAAATGAGAACACATTGCAGAATTTTAAGTTAAAAAGTATATTGATATATTAAAAATATCTTTCATAATCATAACTGAGGATAAGTCAGAAAGTTTTGCTACTAAGGCTCCAGCTCCTACATGTGTAGATGTATTCCAAACAAACCGTGTTTAACCATGTCTCGGTGACCAGTGGATGGCTGCAGACAACGTCTCTCAGTGATACACTGGGCTCAGGCTCACTGGGGTGCCTTCAAAAAAAGGCCACTTAAGTCAGTGGCTTCCGAGGGGCTCTTCTGGGCCAGTGAAATTTGAGGCAGAGAAGTCAGCTCAGGAAGTTATGGCGATTGTTTTGGGGATTCCAAATGTAGCAACATCTTGAAAGGTATTCTCAAAGGATAAAGGGCATCATGGGAGCTGATTAAGAAATTTCCAGTTCGCATTAAAGAGAAGAAGGTCCAATAAAATTATACTGAATGTCCCCTCATCCTCCACCCCATCGCAACAATGTATCTCTCATTCTTCAAGAAGCAAGTGCTGTATGAAAATTTTATTTGTAAATCTTACCACCACCACCCTCCCCACTACAGCCCTGATCATGCCCTTTTGTATTCTTTTTGACCTCAAAATTCAAATAGCATTTCACAGGTACTCAATTTGATGACGTCCCTCTAGGATGCCTCATCTACGTGTGTGTGAATATATGTATTTATATATACGCACACATACACATATACTATTGAAATATAATTGCATGTTTAGATAGAGAATGGACTTTGAAGGAGCAAAAGTGGATTTAAGGAGACCAAGGAGAAAGTCATTAAAGTAGCACAATCTAGAGAATAAGGATTAAGAGGATAGCAGTAGAAATATAAATAAGAAGGGACTTTTGTACTAGGTTTTTTGATAAAAGATTCACATATCATATATTTCCATAGTGAAGTTGCTTTCAAAAGGAGTTGTCTGTACACCACAATCCTTGCTCCCGCATTCATTATTTGCTCTCCAAGTCCCAGTCTTCTCCCCCTGATAAACACGGCATCAGGTACAGTCTCTAAGTATTCATTTCTCCTGGCTTTCATAATTTAGGAAACATAACTGAAACAATAAAACACCAAGACTAAACAAAACAAATAAAAAGTAAAGAGGAAGAAAGAAAAGACTACCAGCAGTAGTAAAATAAGTCACATAGGACAATTCCTGTCATGGAACAAGTGAGAAATATTTAACTTTCGAGGAAATTGAGGTTGGGTCAAGGGGCGGTCAGGAGCATGTGCACTGGTACAGATAAGAGCTCGGAATCCAGGTCAGATAAACCCCTCAGGGACAGAAATGGGAGTAGCGATACCAAGAAGGTAAGGGGTGAGGTGGGGAGAGAAGGGGAGTAAGGGGGAAGCGATAGCAATGATCAATACATAACCACCACCACCCCCCACCCCCCACCCGAAAGGGATGAACAACAGAAACATGGGGGAAGGGAGACAGTGGTCAGTTTAAGATATGAAAACAATAATAATTTATCATTTATCAAGATGTCATGGGTGTGGGGTGGAGGGAAAAAAGAGAAGCTGATACCAAGGGCTCAAAGAGAAAGTAAATTTTCAGAAAATAATGATGGCAACGTATGTACAAATATGCTTGATACAATTGATGTATGGATTGTTATAAGAGCTATAAAAGCCCTCAATAAAATGATCTTAATAAAAAGAGGAGGGTTAGCTGACCAGGTGTCATATTATACCATGGTGCAATCCACCATAATCAAGTTTACAGTAATCACTGTCCGATAGCAAAGCTGTTTGTGTCCCTAACTGTGGCCAGAGGCAATCTGCCAAAGACTTAACCTAACCAGGTACTCTGTCGATGGATTTTAGGCTTCCACTGTCCTCCATAGCCATTTGCAATCGATCATCACCCTGGGGTGTAAAGAGCTTCCATTGATAGCATCAATCATACATCCAGTGCCACAGAGTTTAAGGTACTTTTGAGAAAAGGAACTTATACGGATATAGTACAGCTGTGAACTGCGTTCTGTGGGTGGTTGCTTTGTATGTTTTGAATTCTTAAATGGTTGAGCTCTGCTTACATTGAGCGTGGAGGTGGTGCTAGGGGGAAGTTTTCTGTCACATTCCTTACAGGGGTGGATCCTTGACTATTAGATTAATGCTTGTTATATTGGGGCAAAGAGGGCGAGGGAGTAAATCAATGGTGCTCCTGGGTGTCTTCTCATTGGAGGCCGCTCAGCAAGGGCTCCCAAGCGAAGTCTAACAACCACCACTTCCATTGTCTTGGGGTGGGGGTCATTTGTTTCCTCTCCTATCGGGGAATTTCAGTCCCATGTCCAGAGGCTACTGGTCATTTTGAGGTAAGACATAGTTCGTTCAGTTGAACTTCCCTGTCGAGCCCTTCTGGTGTGGCCCATGGGGGGTGCCATGTTCCCCATAAAGCCAGCATCTACACAGATCATCTTGCTTAGACCATGCGGTAGTTCACTGAGAGGTGGGTAGAAAGTAGTTTAAAAGTGTCTACCCAGGACCATAGAACTGAGTTTTTCTCCCCTTGGGTCCCCTACAATTATGGGTACATATCCCTTCCCGATGTGAGGCTGCTTCTCTCCACTGACCCACCAACAGGAATATAAATGGATGAAGGCATAGTTTAAGTGCATTCAGAGGGGTGTATGTGAGGTAACAGGATATGTCCTTTTAAAAAATGTTGCACGTTAGATTTGTCTTGTCAGTAGTTAGAAAATGGTGTCATTTAATGAGGCAATGATTTGTGGAAGGAAATAATACAGGTTGTAGGAATTTGGGTGAAGGAGTAGGATTGAAATTTGCTATTTTTTATATATTTGCTATTGACCAGGCATTCGACAAGAGAGAATTTTTGCCATAATGTATTGGTATAGATGTTATTGTTGCTACTATTGTTCTTGGTATTTTAAGAGAGGCCTAAAACCCACTGTCACTGAGTTTCTTTCAAGTCATAAAGACCCGACAGGACAGAGAGCAGCTGCTTGCCAGGGTTCCCGAAGCCGTGCATCCTCCCTGGAGCACTCAGCTTCGTCTGTTTTCCTACGGAGCTCTTTGTGGGATTGAACTGCTGAACTTGCAGGTAGACAAATGTGTACCCAACGACGGTTACACGGAAAGAAAGTAGTGTTAGATCTTTCAGGGGAGAGATCTACCTCGGTCCTTGGCTCCTCGCGAGAAAGAATTCATGCCTGGTTTGTGATCCCAGTGACTTTCCCAGTGAGTTTACAGAGCATGGAAGCAGGTTCAGGTCATACAGTAAATGGAACTCAAGCCAGACAGAGTCCGAGGCACCGTTGCGGGACCGCGGCCTGACTGCTCTGGACCACAGCCCAGCTGAGCTACATTGTGCAGCAGCAGCTGGGAAAGAGCCCAGACCAAAACCTTTTCAGGGCCCTGTTGGGAGGCGTGGTCGACAATACTGGTTGACCCCATTGGCTGAATCAAATTCACCTGGCTTAGATGGGCCAATCCAGGTGTAACGCCCACCTAGGTGTACCAGCCCTTCAAGGCCCGAAGCTCGAACTTCTGCGCATGTGCAATGGACGCCCCAGTCCCTATGCTAGCTACCTAACAATATAAACGAAGAGCATAGCCATCCACTTAGAATTAATTCAAATTTTACAGAAAATACAATGAACCTTGGCTCTTCATCCAGGTTTTGTAAGTCCTTTTGCATACATCTGGGAGTGGGATAGAGTTCCTACATATAGTCATTCAGTGGCCAATTCCCACCTCCTCTATGGCCATGTGTTTCAGAACTGTGTCAGGGAAAGCAGTCCAATGTCAGGAGATGTCAGAACACAGTGAAGGTTACGTCATGAAGGCCGGTAAAAGGGGGGCGGGGGGAGAAATAACATTCCCACCATCCTTTATTCTCTTTCCATGTGTTACAGACTTTGTGTGGTGGTCTAATGATAAGAGCTGACTGAGTTATGTAGCCCGTTGATTATGAAGACAAGACTTTGTTGTCATATTCATCTTTTAAAAGAAATGAAATTTTGCCAAGAGTACAAGTAACAATAAGTACAAGAGAGCCAGACAAAAAAAATACTGAACTGGGTCTTTGAAATGCAGAAGTGGTGTCCGCCTGCCTCTGTGGCTAACTTGCTTTGGACTGTCATCATTTGCTAGCTCTGGGGCAGTTTGCTAACTGTGCCCTGAAGTCTTTGCGGGTTCTCACAGTCTCAACGACCTGGGACTCAGAGCATGAAAGGGGCTTTTCTGGCGAGACAAGTATGAAAGAGCTGAGGGTTTGTCCACAGAAGGTTTCTTACAGGTCCTCTCTGGGTTGGTGGCCTTGTGATCTCCCAGCAGGCACGGCAGTGTGTGGCCTCATCTTCCTTGGTGACTTGATTAATTATCAGGTCAATTCTCATTCTCGGTCTCATCTGTTTCCGAGCGAGAATCGGCCGTGCCTTGCTTGTGACTCTTGGATGAGTCGTAAGAAATTGGCTTCAGAGGCTCCCCTTCTCTGTGTTGGCACCAGTGTACAATGGTATTTCCAAGGAGATGCCAGAAAGTTTGCAACTGATGTGCCCCATTCGGTCTGGTTTTCTTGTAAAGGAGAGCTGATCTTGCGTTAGTCTCATGTTGGTGTCTCCACCTGACAAGTAAGGGAGAGAAATCAGAGACAGGTAAAGGTTGCCTCCAGCATCACACACAATGAAGAGACAAGAAAGGAGAAAACTCAACCTACACGTCCAAGACAAAGACAGGAAAAAGTCACAGGGTCGGCATTATCAGCGATGCAGCGAGACCGCGAGCAGGCATTGGGGCTGAGGAAGCAGCCGCAGCTCTTGTTCTGAGGAGGCTGGGACAGAAGATCGCTTCAGAACCAATGAAAGGCCTTCCTAGTAAGATCTGCTGTTATGTTACTGCATCATGTCTAAAGTAACTGTCTGGTTTCTTGTGATCTGATCAAAAGGTCTTATACTGTGTTCACTACTAATTTTCCCTTTAAGACTCTTCCTCTCTCTTTTGTGTGTTGCTTTGGAAAATCTCATACTGGACTTCTTTACTCATTGACATATGATATGCCTTCTTTGCCATATATCATGAACATGTGAGTAGTTATGCCTGGCTATCAAGTGGAGCCCTGGTGACATAGTGAGCTACCCATTGGGCTGCTAACTGCAAGGTCACTGCCTCAAACAACTGGGCCTAAAAATTCCATATGACCTAGCAATTCCTTTACTCAGTACATACCCTAAGGAACTAAGAGCCAATGTGTGAACAGATCATTCACGTTCATGTTCCTTACAATACTATCCATAA
>NW_022103904.1:4006028-4008004 GCF_000313985.2 Echinops telfairi
AACAAATGTACAAATGTGCTTGACACAATGAATGTATGTATGGATTGTGATGAGTTATATGAGCCCCCAATAAAATGATTTAAATTAAAAATTGTTAAATAAAAAAATGACCTGTAATGTAAACCCCCACCTAATTCATAATACAATGTTAAAATTAAGTTATTAAAAAATCATGGATTTATTATGACTGGCCAGTCACTGAACATAAACTCTGTAATCTTTAGATTCTTTTCTATAAAATGGGCCAATAATAATTACATGGTGGTGGGGTTGTCTGGGTTATATGTGATAACATTCCTGGTAAATATTCTCTCTCTCAGCTTGAAACTTACTCACATATTGAAAGTCTCCCAGTGGTGATACGTGTGATAAAGAATGACGCAGCTACTCTCAGTGCCCAGCCTTAATTTCAGGTTTTAAGCACAATCGATGGTGGCAGTTGGAGGCAATGAATAAGCATAACTCATGATGGCTTCCTGGGACACTTGGGAAGTACTGCAGTGAAGATGGTAAGGCTGAATCCAGCTTGGGCACTGGTTGTGGCTGCCACTGCTGGGAAGTATGTGGGTAGGAACGTTTGTGGAGGGGAGCCTTGTGTGGGTTGTCTTGGCATTTCTAATATTGTGGGTCCATCCTGCACAGCAGTAAACAGCTGCATCCTCTTCTATGAAATTTATGGATAAGAATGAAATGAAAGAGTGAGAAACTTTTCTTGTCTCGATTTTGGTATTCTTCTTTCCTAAATTTCCTTGAGCTGGGAATTTTGTCTAGGTGATCTGGTTCAGATTCCCCAAAGCCTGCTTCTGTTTCTGCTGGGACCAGTAAACAGGTTCTTGTTCACATTTGTCCTTGATATAGTACAGCAATGTATGTCAACACTTTTCTTCACCGTTCCAGATATGGGTGTCTGTGACTGCTCCCCTTTTTACGACCCAAGTCCAGCTGCAAGTAAAAGAACATAATTTCTAATAAGCTTTGGAGAATACCAGGACCTATTTCTGAAAAATCAGTCATTGAACACTCTATGGAGCAAGATTCAACTCTAACACACATGGGGTTGTCATGAGTCAGAGTGGTCTTAATGATAATGGGTTGCATTTTGGGAATGTCCCTAAGTTTCTTTGTTTCTATTTCATGATTTGCAGAAGGCTGGCTCTGAAATCTATGGGTGTATATCAGGACTTCTGTAGCCCTGGGCAGTTGTTGTCCCTGAAGCTAATGCTCGGTTTGTCAGCTCTCACAGGGGAAAGAATGTGAGTTCAGAGTGCCTTGCGTTGTCCGGGAGAGAAAGAGGATGACTGTGGTCTCTATGAGTTGGAATTGACTCAGTGGCAGTGAGGTTGATTTGGGTTTGCATTCTAGTGGGAGAAATGTGTCTCCTAAGATGGATGTTCTGGGCAGGCTTCCTTCTTTTCCAATTTAGTACCATTCCTGAAGTGCTCAACACTAGAGAGATGAATCTTGAGGAGATAGAATCAAGTTGACCAGATAGCCCCAATCAGCCTGAGCTAGTGTGATTGCAGGTGCTAGGCCCTGGGAACCCAGAAGTTGCCACTGTTGGGGAAGACTACACCTCCCTGTGAGAATTAAGATCCTCGCCAGACATTTCCTAGTGGAGGCTGCAGCTCCAGGCGTTGCATAGCATGAGCTAGGTGGTGCATAGTGGTAAAAACTGTGTGGAAGAATCCACACCATCTTCCTGACTAACTGTAAGGGAGACTGAGAAAAACTATCTAGCATCTTTCCTTTCTATAACGGGAAATGAATTCTGATTTGTCAAGACTCCTAAAAGGAGCGATTCTTTAAATGGCAACAGGAGTTCAGAGGCTAGAAGTCAAAAAGAAAGACAAAGCCAGATATAGTCTTGAGGTCGGCAAGTGTTCGTTGTTCTTTATCAGTGTTAATAGGTTCTTCAAATTTTATATACTTGTTTTACTTTCCATAATACTAATAGCTTCCATGAGCTGAGGACATTC
>NW_022103904.1:4009573-4011403 GCF_000313985.2 Echinops telfairi
GTATCATAAAATACTGCATTATTCAAACAAACCGTTTTTGTATTGAGGTAAGATTTAAGTAGAGGCCTAAAGTCTATTGATGAAGCCTGTGCCCTAAACAATACAATTTATTCCTCTTGTATGTAAACCAAGGAATCTGGTATCACAATGATCACTGAAAGGTCAAACCTACCAGCCACTCCATAGACGAGAGATGAGGCAGTTAGCTTCCATAAAGATTTATAGCCTCGGAAACCCTATACAGCAGCTGTGTTCTGTCCTCTAGGGTCATTATGTGTTAGAATTGATTCATGGGCTGTGAGTTGGTGGGAGAATTATATGTAAATACTTTCTCTTTTTCATATGTTTATTGATTTCCTTTCTAAGCTTTAGAAAGCATGTCATGGGATTCATTATAAGAAGTTTGCTGTATTCCTTTTGAATCGAAGTTTTATCTGTATCTTATTTTGTTGTCAGTGACAGGGTGGTTTGTGTTTTGTACGTTGTCCAAGACAGGTGACTCCATAGAGACAATAACTAGATTAACCAATCTTTTGGTCCAGGTCAGAGAAGGTTGCTGGGCAATGGGGAGCTAATAACAATGGATACAAGAATGAAGAATATGATTAAATATTAACTACGGCGATGATTACACAACTCTTTTAAATATATTTAAAACACTGAATGGTATCATACATTAAGTATGTATAAAAAATGTGGGGAAAATCATGAAAGAAATCAAACAACGAATTGCATTGGGCAAATCTGCTGAGAAAGGCCATTCTAAAGTGTGAAAAATCACAGATGTCACTTTGAAGACTAAGGCATACCTCCCCCAAGCTAGGATGTTTTCAGCTGCTTCATAAGCATGGAAAGTTTGGCAATGAAAAAGGAAGACCAAAGATTATATGGATTTAAATTATGGAGTTGGTGAAGAATATAGAATATTTTATGGACTGCCAGAAGAAGACCATATTTGTCATGGAAAATTTACAGCCAGAACATTCCTTAGACATTAGGATAATGAGAATTTTTCTCTTGTACTTCGGCATGATATCAGGAGAAGAACGTTAGACTTTTGAGTAAAGTAGAGCGACATTAAAGAAAGGAAGATCTTGTACAATTGTTACAAAAGAAGATGCATTAGCACAATTGTGGCAACAGTGGACTCAAAGCACAGTCACAATTGTGAAGGTGACGCCAGACAGAGCAGCGTTTTGTTCTACTGCACATAGGTTGATATGAGAGAAGAGCCAGGTGATGGCATTGAACACTGACATCTTCAAGATATGAAGGACACCAGGAAGATACAGAGGGAAACCTGGTTCCAGTCTGAGATGACTGCAAAGGTGCCATGTAATATTGCTGGCCCTTGCCTTTTTGACAGAGCAAATGGGTGAGATTCAATGTCTATTAAGTTTCTTTCAAGTTCTAATGTCTCTTTAGGGGGGATATAAGAGGGATAGGCACACATAATAATTACCACATAAATGAACCTAGATCCTCACCTAAGTAATAGGTCAGCTGCAAGGAGACTTCCTGTCATAAAACCCATTTTATGCTACTGCAGGAAACCAGTTTTGGGTACACATTAAAATTTATTTTAATAAAGACAACTTTCCCAGTCATGACATTTCACTCCTATAAAATTTCCATTTTGGGTTAAAAGGATTAAGGAAATATTTAAAATACAATTGCTACAAAAGGATAAATACATTTAAAAATATGCTGTATTTGCCTCCTCAGTAATGTTTCCAGATGTTCACTCATGCATTACTTCAGCAAATATAGTGTGAGGGTCACGACAGGAAAGACATGGGGCAAGGTCTGGGCACAGATCCAAAATGAGGG
>NW_022103904.1:4012393-4013429 GCF_000313985.2 Echinops telfairi
AGGTTCTCACTTAATTTTAAAGAAAATGGGGAGTGAGAATAACCAACCAATTTGCCCGGAAGAAAGGGAGATGAGTGACATGATTAATGAGGGAGAATAAAAAGATGCTGGGTATATATTTCCAAAACACCCTCATTCCACATTTTGGTAGTTTACTTCTCAGGCTGTGGGGTTTTGACCGTTCTCCAAGTATCCCCCCATAATCTTTCCTACTGAAGTAAGTTCCCCAGAACAGAGAACGCCTGGGTTTTTTGTTTGTTTTTTTTATCGTTTTGTTAGGGGCGCATACAACTCTTATCACAATCCATACACCTAGGTTTCTTAGCCAGTCCCTTTCCCGCCCCTTGGGGAAGAACTGTCATGCAGAAGAATGTCCAGAAAGATGTCTTTCCAGATGTGCATTCAAGGTAAACCTTTAGCCATGACCTGTTGAGAGACGGCTCCTTCTGTCATGAAAAGGCTCTTTCGGGATGTGCAGATATCTCAGTCCACATGTGTAATAATATATGTTTATAAAATTAATGAACACAAAGAGTATTCAACGGCACCCAGGCCTGGGGGTGCTGGGGGATAAGCATGGGGCTCTAACTGAAAGGTCAGTGGTTCAAACTCATGAGCTGCTCTGCAGAAGAAGCTGTGTGTTCCTGTAAGGATTTTGTCTCAGAAGCCCTAAGGAGCAGTTCTCCTCTGTCCTGCAGGGAAACCATGAGTCAGAATTTTCTTGATAAGTTTAAGGATTTTTGGTTTTGTTTTGCAGGGGTTTTTTTTTCATAAGAGTATTCAAAGTGCCCCAATGGTGACCCTGAAACAGCATGAACTGTTTATTTGGATAGCTCGCTGCCCCTTTCTAATCTTCATTTCTTTCTTCTACATTAAGGCTCTTGACACTTACTTAAACTCAAAAACAAACAACTCACTGCCATCATATGCGTTCAGACCCATAGCAACCCTTTTAGAAAGGACTGAACCACCCTTGTGGATTTCCAACTCTCTCAATCCTTACGGGAACAGACAGTCTAAACTTTCTCCTGTGGAA
>NW_022103904.1:4033166-4034917 GCF_000313985.2 Echinops telfairi
AGGATCTTCCGTGACCATAGTCCTGCCTAAAGAAGGGTGACTGTGTGAACCTCCTCCAGGCTGGCTTCTTAGAGCTCTCAGAGAGCTGCTGAGAAAGTAAGGCTGAGGTTGGGAGCCCAGTTGGAAGTGTTTTCCTATTGGGAAGATTGGGGGGTGGGGGGGAGACAGACCCAGGACAGTCATTGTAGGAGACATGTGGCCCCTCGAATGCTGTGCTTCCCTGACACACCACAAGAGCCACTGACCTCATCTCCTTTGCCTGTGAGGCATCTAGTGAAGATGGAACCCTCCACTGAAATGTTTTATTCTTTTGTGTTGCAAGCAGATTTGACTGTTTCTTAGGGAACTGGAGGTCAGTACTTGTTTGAGATGATAAACATAAAAAATTCTATAATTTGGTTTGGTTTCTTTTAGCCCCAGGGTTTACCTTTAAGTGCAAAATTTCCAACGGACACTTTATGAAATATGTGAACATTCCTCTCTTGCAATGAAAATTGACCTTTGAGTTGCTCCAACTTTAACTGCCCAAGTCCAAGTCCAAATACAAAGGGGACATTCCTGTGAGCACCTGACATATAAGGAAGAAACAATGAAGAATTTCCCTTATTGCTCATCAATATTGAAATGATATGGGAACAACTCACAAACCCAGAGGGAGAAGCAGGTGAATATTCCCCCAGCACCATCCTTCTTCCTGTTGGATCTTGTCATGGGCGTGGAGAGCCCTGGTGAGGGGCAGGAGGGTGTGAGGGGACTTGATACAGAAGAAGGAGGTGGAGAGTCAGGTGGTCCTAATGGAACTCCATCATCTTCTGCAGACTGGAGCAGCCCTTTGGTGGGGCGGGGGGTGGGGGGGCTTCTGATGCCCAGGAGTGCTTAGCTGGTTGGGTCAAATGTCGTGTTATATACTGGTATATTACACAGGTAATTCAGTTGCTTTCAGTTGGAGAGTGTTTAACTTACCTGGTCTGCGATGAGGTGACCCCACCTTTTGCCTTTCCCAGGGGAGAGTCATCCCAAGTTCCTCTTCCAGGAAACCCCCAGGAAACAATTAAACACTCTGTCTCCTCATTTCCGGGACTGGGGTTGATGTCTGCTTATTTCCTCATTGGGACACACTTTGTTGTGGTTGTGCCTTTTCCCCCCAATACAACATTCTTTGGTCACCAGAGTCAGAAAAGCCATGGGATAATAACATCTTCTTGTTGGTGACCAGTCATCATTATACTGCATGTCTTCAAGCAAACCCTCCAGGCATAAATTTCAGTAACTTCATGTGACTCCAGAGAAGAGAACACAAATGTTGTAGGTAATATGCCAGCCATAAAACTGAATGGATAAATTATATCTATCCTCACTCCAAAGCCTTGCTGAAAAGGCAGGTATGCATTTTTGTTGTTGTTGTTTATTTTCTTGCCGGTTCTGAGAGTAGGATCAGGAGCACAGAATTTATCATGAGACAGCTCTTGATTCAAATCTTAGTCCTACTGAATACTCTAAGGCACTTAACTTAAGAAAGCCTCCAGTTCATATCTATAAATATCCATGAAATAAAATACTAATAATAGTTCTCTCATAGAATTGTTTTGAGGATTGACCATGGTGATGTCTATAATGTGTTTCACGTAGTACCAAGTACACAAGGAGTGCTAAATAAACAAGGCCCATTGTTACTATCACTGGAATCCTACCAGGGCGATTCTATTTGTTTACTTGCATAGAGAACTGAGCTCCTGGAGAGAGTGACTCTT
>NW_022103904.1:4035270-4039557 GCF_000313985.2 Echinops telfairi
TATGTTTGACACAACACTCTACCTCTGGAAATTTATGTTCATGATTACATGGTACAATTATAATTACATAAAAATAATACTAATGAATATAATAGAAAATATATATGATGTATGTCTATATCACATGGATATATATATATATATCATATCTTGGCATACAATGACTCTCACCTTCTTTCTAAACCATTCAATGAGAGGGAATCTCAGAAATTTCTGTGCAGTGAATTAGTGAGCAAATGCATTTTTCTTTGACTCATCACTCTGTATTTTCAGACTTTCCAAGGGGAACTCAATATAGTAGGAAACAGTGTCAAATTTCCCTATATGGGATCTTAATTGCTAACACCACATGGATCCATATTATGAGGAGAATCCCAAACGTCTTCCTACCAGATCAGGGAGTGCCCGGGAGGGAGGCTCGGGCTGGGCGCTCCTCTGCAAAGACTGCTGGGGTGGCCCACACTGAAAAGGATGTGGGTGGAGAGGGTTCTTGGTAGCTCATTGTGGCGATTGAAACACTGTGGATCCAACCGGCACAGTAGTACATGGCCTCATCTTCTTTCTCTACGTAATTTATTTTCAAGATTGAAGTGGATGTCTGAACATTTTTACTTGCCTCGAGGGTCTTGCTCTTCTTGCCTAAACTCACTTGAGCAGGAGTGGATGTCGAGAGAACACCTATTAGATACTCTATAGCCTGATTCGGTTTCAGGCGATACCAGTATATGACTCTGTTTGCAAAATTACCAGAGGACACCTTGCAGGTTATGTGCGCACTTTTCCTGGTTGCTTTGGAAATGGATAGAGCAGGCTGCTCCAGCTTCAACTGCGCAAGTCCAACTGCAAGCAAAGAAAAGAAAGCCCAGTGAACAAATGGCAAACAACAAGACAACACTAAGCAATGACATCAGTCGCTCTTTAGACTGAACTGACCGGGGGGAACTCACAAGCCCAGAGGAAGGAGAAGACGAGTGCTTCCAGCACTGGCATCCTGGCTGCTAGACAGCTCCCTGCAGGAGCAGAAGGAAGAAGCAGAGCTGTGTGAGCTGCAGTCTCTGCTCAGGGGCAGGTGGGAGAGAGGGCTCAGCTTCAGTAAAAAGCGGTGGCTCAGGTGGTTTCCTGCTATCTGTCTGAATGGCAGCACAGCTCTGGGGTTTCCTGAACCTGCCCAGATCTGATAATAGGACTCATGAGCTGAAAAGAACCCCTGTTGTGAAAGTACTTGCTATACTCCTCTGTGTGTTCCTCTTGAGATTTCATGCTGTACAAGCATTCCCATGCAAATGGGAAATGCTATGGTCTGTCTTCAGTTCCTTCTGTGATTTTCTGCTGATGCAGACATTTGATTTTCTGGAATCCAACAAGGAAAAATCAGAGGCTGAGGTATCTCATTGTCATTATTTCATATCGCATGTGCATAAGCACTGCATTAAAACTTACTTAGGATGGCTCTGACTACCAAGTGTGAGAATATAGAAATTTTGAGACCTCCCCCCGCACAATGGTGTTGGGGATGCACTGTGTAAACTTGCTTGACAGTTCCTCCGAATGTACCACGAGACCAGCAGTTGCACTCCGAGGTACGTACCCACAGCCTTGAAAGTGGACACTCAACCAGAGGTGTGCACACCCACGTTCATGCAGCAATTCACCATGGCCCAGTGACGCAAACACCCCAGGGTGAGGGAGAGATCAGAGGGTTATGGTGACTGTTTGGGGGGACTGTCAATGGGGTCATTTTGATATATTTTTCTAAGTACACAGGATGGTCCTGGGGGCTTAAGAATAAATTTAAAGAAATTGAGAGCTGTTTTGGTGAGAAAAAGGCCAGGACAGTTGTGCTAAAGTTTGTGTTTTTCTTCTTCTTTCGTGATAATGCATCTGCTCATGCTTGGAGGGTGACAAAGGCTGTCTTATGGACACTTTGTTGGGACACTTTACCCCCTTCCCTCTGCAGCCCCGAACTTGCCCCTCAGACTTCCTTTTGGTGCCAAGACGCAAAGAATATTTTAGAAGAAGGTGATTTGTTTCCTCAAGGTTACCAAGACCGCTATCCTGATGTGGTATAAACCAAAGAGCGCAAAATCCTTTGGGAAGGGTTGAAGAGGTGGGAACTCCACAGTCAGAAGTGCTGCCCTCAGCTCAGTGCTGACTCCATGCCCTGAGACTAACTGAAGGGAGTCAAAAGCCCAGTCCTCCTCCTGCTGAGCTGCTGCTGGTTTTGAACTGTCACCATGCAGCGTGCAGCCCAACACACAGCCACTACGCCACCAGAGCTCCATGGGCTTTACTAAAGGATATATCAAGGAATAACTTGCTTTGCCATCCTTCATATCAAGGGCTCTTCTCCTAGGGCTTTGTGTTTGTGTATGTTTGTCTCAGTCCTTGCTCCCTGTTAGTTATTGTCAAGTGATTTTGACTTGTGTAGGTGGGAACGAACGGCATTCTCCGAGCTGTGAACTTGCAGATGCAGATCACCAAGCTTGTGATTGGAGGAGGGTCCAGGGGCTTCAATCCCTCCAGCTCTTGTCACTTCCTCAAGCACTGAACGATTTGCCCAACCCAGGCCTCCGTTCTCCAGCTTGGCTGGTATGAAACATCCAGGTAGGAACAAAGTCCTCTTTGGTGAATTGTAGACCACACTGAGGGATCAGTAGAGTCAGGAAGAGGAGGGACATGGTGCAAATTGCAATGCTGCTGTTAATCCTATTCAGTCAGTTCCAACCCATACATCCCCTGCACAACAACACAATGAAACGCTGCATGCTCTTGCACCCTCCTCACAACTAAACTAGGTGGATCAAACCGGAGGAAGAAGGAAGGTTGGCAGACCATCAGCTTCTATCTCCCTCTCAGCCCTTCCCTTGAACGCCCTTCATTTCTGTCAACAGCATCTCTCTACGGGGTTCCTCAGCGTAGGACTGGGTGAGGATCAAAATGCTGCCGTGACTGTGGAAATGATCACAAGCCCAACATTCTCATTTGATTCTTTCGCAGGCACCTGTGTGCACTGCAATAGGGAGAAAAACAGAGAGGTAAAACGTGTTCATGTTTCAAATCACACTTATTTCATAGAAGAATGTATTAGGATGGCAGATTTATCAAAAATGGATGAATTACTAATATTTTACTTAATCAGTGATAACTTAATGATTGAAATCCTGGTCACAATGTTTAACCTACAATCAATATTTCAATGATTTTCCCCCCAGTAATTGTCTTCATGGGAACTTTAATCAAGGATCACACTTATTTTTTAGGATCTTGTGATTATGAGAGCAGCCAGAGCCAGGTTTTCACTCCTGTCTCTCAGATGACTTAGAAACTCATAGACCTTCTAAGCATTTCCCTTATGAGTCACATGAGCTTGGTGATAAGAAATCACACAGTCCGCTCTTACTGTTTCACACAGCCCTTGAAAACACTGAATTAGTGAATTCCAAATTAGATGCCTTCAGCCTCCACTAGAAACATGTATGCATCAGGTGACTCGATATTTTTTGCAGTTTGTGCATGCACATGTTCACAAATGAGCTGTGGGGGGTGATTATGAAGTTGCATTTTTCATATCTGAAAATACTGAATCCCCAAATAATGAAGATCAGCTATGCCTCATAGACCATGAGGGTTAACCCCAGTAACCCACTGCCAACCTGTCAATTGCTACTCATACAGACCCTCTAGGTCAGAGGAGAACTGAATCCTAAGGTTTCTCAGAATGTGCATCTTTATTTTATGGAAGCAAACTGCCTCATCTTTCCTCTGTGCAGTAGCTGCTGAGTTTGAACCACTGACCTTTTAGTTATCAGCCCCATGCTTAACCGATTGCATTATTCAGGCTCCTTTGGAGGGTTGATGGAATTAATGTATGAGGGCAATTCACAAGTTGCTGGGGAAACTCTTTATCTCATATCCACTTTTCTACAAACTTTTTGATGTCCCCTCCTATGTGAATTTAATTGTTGTAGTTCTTAGTCTCATGAAAAGACTTGGAACACTACTAGAAAATACTCCTATAACTGGGAATTATGAGCTACTCGTTTGGATGATTCTTTCTCTTTTTTCACAAACAGAACCCCAAATTATGGAATCAATATGTGTAACCAGCGCTACAAATTCCCTTCTTATGATATCTTGCTTTCAGAGTTATGAACGTCAAGTGCGACAATAAAGGGGAAAAATGGCTCCTTCTAAAATTTACCTCTGTTATTCTGTTGGTCATAGAATTGTGATGATTTTTTATAAATTGAGTCGTACACATTTTAGGGTGCCCTCAGTTTAAGAACC
>NW_022103904.1:4040856-4042218 GCF_000313985.2 Echinops telfairi
TGACCATAGTCCTGCCTAAAGAAGGGTGACTGTGTGAACCTCCTCCAGGCTGGCTTCTTAGAGCTCTCAGAGAGCTGCTGAGAAGGTGAGGCTGAGGTTGGGAGCCCCGCTGGAAGTGCTTTGCTATTGGGAAAATGTGGGTGGGAAGAGACCCAGGACAGTCATTGTAGGAGACATGTGGCCCCTCGAATGCTGTGCTTCCCTGACACACCACAAGAGCCACTGACCTCATCTCCTCTGCCCGTGAGGCATCTAGGGAAGATGGAACCCTCCATTGAAATTTTTTATTCTTTTGTGTTGCAAGCAGATTTGACTGTTTCTTAGGGAACTGGAGGTCAGTACTTATTTGAGATGATAAACATAACAATTCTATAATTTGTTTTGGTTTCTTTTAGCTCCAGGGTTTACCTGTAAGTGCAAAGTTTCCAGCGGACACTTTTAAGAAATACATTAACATTCCTATCTCTTGCAATGAAAATTGACCTTTGAGTTGCTCCAACTTTAAATGCCCAAGTCCAAGTCCAAATACAAAGGGGACATTCCTGTGACCACCTGACATATAAGGAAGAAACGATGAAGAATTTCCTTCATCGTTCGTTGATGTTGAAATGACTTGGGAGCAACTCACCAGCCCAGAGTGAGAAGTAGGTGAATGTTTCCCCAGCACCATCCTTCTTCCTGTCGGATCTTGTCATGGGGACTCAGAGGCTGGAGAGCCCTGGTGAGGGGCAGGAGGGTGTGAGGGGACTTGATACAGAAGAAGGAAGTGGAGAGTCAGGTGGTCCTAATGGAACTCCATCATCTTCTGCAGACTGGAGCAGCCCTTTGTGGGGTTCTGACACCCAGGAGTGCTTAGCTGGTTGGGTCAAATGTCATGTTAAATACTTGTATATTACGCAGGTAATTCAGTTGCTATCAGTTGGAGAGTTTGTTCAATTTACCTGGTCTGCGATCAATTGAACCCACCTTTCATCTTTCCAGGGGAGAGTCAGTCATCCCTAGTTCCTCTTCCAGGAAACTCTCAGAAAACAATTTAACACTGTCTTCTCACTTCCGGAACTGGGATGGATGTCTGCTAATTTTTCGATTGTGATACACTTTGTTGTGTTTATGCCCCGTCCCCCCAATACAACATTCTTTAGGTCACCAGAGTCAGAAAAGCCATGGGATAATAAAATCTTCTTGTTGGTGATCAGTCATCATTATACTGCATGTCTTCAAGCAAACCCTCCAGGCATAAATTTAAGTAACTTCATGTGACTCTAGGGAATAGTATACAAATGTTGTAGGTAATATGCCAGTCATAAAACTGAATGGCTACATTATATCTATCCTCCCTACCAAGCCTCATTGAAAAGGCGG